>NC_137630.1:30742753-30757753 GCF_963383615.2 Lipophrys pholis
ATAAACTACAGCTAAACTCCAGTGGAACTTCATATAAACTACAGCTAAACTATCAGCCAAACTACAGCGGCACTAAAGATAATCTACAGCTGCTCTACAGCTAAACTATATTTAAACTACAAAACTGCAGCTCGATCTACAGCATGTCGTCGGCCATTGTTGTTGTTAAGTGTTGTGGGCGGAGCCTCAGTGACATCATCCGCTTACACACATTAGAATACTGCTACTACTTCAATGTCATTACTCATTTTAACATACCGGCTCTTGACATTCGCTGCTTTGACACTTCCGCTTTAAAGATTTTCAGCTGTCAGACAGAAGATCAAGTTCTACGACGGCTCGGTGTCGTAAACCCGCGACTGCTAGCGGCCCGCGTCCAATATTTCTGACCACTGACGTTAAAAAAGACTCCGACTGTCACGTCTCGTTTTTTGGTCACGTCTTTGTCATTAAAGCTCAAACCAAAAGAATGCCCTTCCTTTGTGTTTAAAAATACTGAACCTTGTTCACAGAAATGGTGCAGAGAGATTTCTGTGTGTTTACGAGACGTTTACTGTTACGACATTTAAATACAGTACACACACACACACACACACACACACACACACACACACACACACACACACACACACACCACCAAGTGCTGTTCCTGCAGCAATTTGTGTTTTTATTACCTGAGCAACAGTAAATCTGCAGCCTGCAGCGACACACACACACACACACACACACACACACACACACACACACACACACACACACACACACACACACACACACACACACACACACACACACACACACACACACACACACACACACACACACAGAGGAGCCTCTCCGCCTGGTTTCCCAGTTCCCCCTTGAGAAAGAAACGTTACCTGGAGGGACTTTTGGTAAAATAAAGGTGAAATTGATAATAATAATTCACACATTCCCTCCACTTGATCTGTTTCCGGGCTCCTTCGACTCCCTCTGCCATTCGGCAGCATTAAATCTGATGATATCTTCCATATTTCCTCTTTGGAGCACCACAAGGTTGCTGACTAGAGCCACTGCAGTTCCATCATAGATGCTTCACTTCAGACGACGTTTCACACAGTATCGTCTTTCCATTCACTGCCACTGTCAAGAGTTATTCTGACCACTAGAGGGAGCCATAACTCTGACCCCCTACAGCCTGGAGTCCACGCAGTGTGAGCGAGACGGATACAAACTACCTGAGGTGGAACAGTCGCGTCCTGCAGTCTGCACGGGAGACCCACGGAAAAGTGACAAGGTCGAGAGTTCAGCTCTCATTACCCAGAATCCCCTGCAGCCACACACACACACACACACACACACACACACACACACACACACACACACACACACACACACACACACACACACACACACACACACACACACACACACACACACACACACACACACACACACACACACAATAAAGCTGATTTATATTTAACTCATTCAAACAAAACACAACCGTATTGATTTAATTTACTCACTGACCCGGACTGTATCACTACACACACACACACACACACACGCGCACACACGCACGCACGCACGCACACACACACACACACACACAGACTATATGTTCATTCAAGCTAAAGTGAAGTAAAGTTTTTTTTCCCCGACGTTCTGCACGCGAACAAAGAAGATTCTTCTTCCTGCCGAACGTTTCGTCTTCCGTTCGTTCAAACGTGTTTCAGAGGTCCGTGACGCTCGTCGATAACGAAGCAGCTCGGCGCCGACAGGGAATCCAAACACACGTTCGCTCCAGGTTTTTCTGAGAAAATAAAAGCTCATTCACAGCTTCTGGTTCCCTGAAGCAGTCAGAGGTTCACCCAGAGATTTGACAAACTTTCATCAGAGCCGCGGAACATTTCAACCGGAGTTCAGCTTCAGCAGAACATCAGCTGGAATTTAGATCGACTTTAGCAGCAATTCTCTGGAGCTCAACTAGATCAACTAGATTGGTTGTTGTCATTCCGTTGTAGTTTATTTTGAGCTTAATTGGTGTTCGGTTTGAATTCAGCTGTAATTTTCACTGGTATTCACCTGCAGTTTAGATATAATTCAGCTGTAGTTTGACTGATAGTCCAACTGCAGTTTAACTGTAGTGAAACTGTAATTTAGCCAGTGTTCAGCTGCAGGTTGGTTGTTTAGTTAGAGTTTTGCTGTAGTTTTGTTGGTATTCACCAGTAGTTTAGCTGCCATGAAGCTGTAGTTTGTATAGCTGTTATCCACCTGTAATTTAACTGTTATCCACCTGTAGTTTAGCTGTTATCCACCTGTAGTTTAGCTGTTATTCACCTGTAGTTTAGCTGTTATCCACCTGTAGTGTAGCTGTTATTCACCTGTAGTTTAGCTGTTATCCACCTGTAGTTTAGCTGTTATTCACCTGTAGTGTAGCTGTTATTCACTTGGAGTTTAGCTGTTATTCACCTGTAGTTTAACTGTTATCCACCTGTAGTGTAGCTGTTATTCACTTGTAGTTTAGCTGTTATCCACCTGTAGTTTAGCTGTTATCCACCTGTAGTTTAGCTGTTATTCATCTGTAGTTTAGCTGTAGTTTTAGCAGATAAACAGTGTGACGTGTTTGAGTCGATGCAGCTCATATTCAGAAGCAGAAAGTCGAACCAGCAGAGGTCAGTAAAAGAAAACTGTGAAATGTGGGAGGTGAAGACTGCAGAGAAGTGATTAAACCAGCGAGAGAGAGAGAGAGAGAGAGAGAGCGAGAGAGCGAGAGAGCGAGAGAGCGAGAGAGCGAGAGAGAGAGAGAGAGAGAGAGAGAGAGAGAGAGAGAGAGGGAGGCTAATGTTAAATAATGGATGGCAGCATTAGCAGGCTTGTAGCTGCTTTGTGCTGAAAGGCATTAGAAAGTTTAAATTGTCTCTATACATTTCCTTTATTTCCTTCCTCTCTCCATCTTCCACTCCTCCCCCTCCTCCTCCCTCTCACTCTTCCTCTCCCTCCTCCTCCTCTTCCTCCTCCCGGGGTCATTATCTACAGCTGCTGGAGCCATGTCTCTGTCCAGCACCAGGAGGAGGAGGAGGAGGAGGAGGAGGAGGAGGAGGAGGAGGAGGAGGTTGAGTGAGGACAGGCGATTGGAGGGAAGAGGAGAGGAGAGGAAAGAGGAGAAGGTCATGAGGGACGAAGAGCGAGACAGAAGAGGAGAAAAGACCCAAAGCTGCAGTTTGCCTCAGTGAGTCTCGGCTGCTTTCAAACAGGAGAAATAAAACATGTTTCTATTTTCTCCTCTTTTCATTTATCAATCTAATTTTATTTCTTTAGCGCCAAATACGACACGGTCATTTCAAAGCATCTCCAGAGAGAAAAACTAACAATTCCACCACGATCACCGTTTTCAAACTAATTCTCATTGTGACAGGAATTATTCTTATTCATTCCTTTATTATCTATTCATTATTGCAGTTTATTCTCATGTTTTGTCTCACAAATAAAAGCAATATTCACGAAAATGCCTAAAAAATAAAAAGTTAATCCATGTTTGTAGTCCTTATCCAGTTTACAAATCTGCTCAAGCTGAAAGATTTAATTCAAAATCTTTCATGAAAATGACTTATAAAGTTCCAGGAAAGTGAACAGGAAGTTATTAAAAGCGCTTAAAAAGTTTTCAATCTTTGTGTTCTGGTCGCTACGTTTACTGTTTATCCCCGTAGTCGTGTGTTTTTCTCCACCTTTGTAGTTCTTTATCCGATCGCTATTCTCTGTTAGTGGTCGAGGAAATGACACAGTTTGACAGCAGCATGAACAAACTCCCAGCCGAACTTCTTTTCACATCAACAGCCTGTTTCACGCGCCCTGAGTACTTCACCACGACCCGGTGACACAAAAAAAGAAAAGTGCTCAGAGGGGATCAGCCCAGGTATTTGTAGCCACTGGAGTTTTACGATAAATACTTAATGCACTGGATGAATGACGAAAGTAAGAGGAGACGAGTAAATCTGCAAGCTGATTCCAGAAAACGAAACACGGACAATGAAGAGACACTGCGCCCTGATTGGAGCAGATAGGAATCCATTAGTGAGGAGTCAGCCAATCGAAACGCTCCGGCCGGTCCTTATCTCCCGCCTCGGTGAGCCGAGCCGGCCAATCGCAATCTAATCAGAGAGACGGGGAGCCAATGGTAATTAGTTTATAGGGGAGAGCCAGAGGACAATTAAAGAAGAGCAAGATCCTCCAATCAGAGGAGGAGGAGCAGGAGGGGGGGGGGGGGGGGGGGCATGAAAACGCAAAAGAATGATGCTCAGAGTTACTGAAAATACAACTTTTTGATAATGATCCAACTCTGTCTCGGTGTAAACAGGAAGAAGACTTTTTGAAAACGCTTGAACTCCATCTCCGTGGTACTGGTCCTGGTCACCACGGCCGTAGTAACTAGTAGCTCTGCACATGCTCAGTAGTTGGACAATCAGAACAACGTTTCCTTCGTGGTGTCATGACTCCCCGTCCATTTTCTCCTGGGACTTGGTGCTTTTATTTTGACAGTCACCGTAATAACAATCCAACTTAGTGGTCTGTCCACTAGAATGTCGGTCTTCTCCCGTTGTTATTGTTCATAGTGTATTATTCTCTGCTGCATGTGTGTGTGGTTCCATTACAAAAACAACCAACTGCGCCCACTAGTGGCCCGGCATGAAAACTACATCATTTTCAGCATTTCTGCCGTTGGCTTGTAAAAACGTGAAACGAAAACACACAAATTATATATTTTCACTGTAAACGGGGTCTAAATTTCACAGACCAGCCAGAATTTATGTACGACAGCGAATTAATGTGACGTATAAAATCTGCGGTTTTTAACTGTAAATCCTCAATATGGTCTCACTGCCGTCGCCATGGCAACCAGTCAATCAACATATGAAAGGAGGAGGTTTGTCTCGGTTAGTTTATGAATCGCAGACTGGGAGGTGGAGGTCGGTGCTTTAGCTCATTATTTACTTATTTGTTACTGTTTTCTCCCAATTTATTTATTTAGTTAGTATTTGTTTTGTTCCATTCTGTTAGTTTTTACTACTTACTTCTCTCAATAAACCAGTAAAGAGTCCCAGTAAGTGGATTTCATCATGATTACTCACCAAACATTCTGTAACTATGAACTGCTGTTGAAGTATTTGACCCCTTCATGAAGCAGATTGTGTGTCTCTTTGTTGTAGATAATACTAATATTGTTACTCATTGATATAAGAGTCATTCTTGTCGTTTTATAAATGATATAAATAAACATCTCAGTATTTGGCCATTTTGCTTCATTAATGCATTTATCTTCAAGATTGGAAAAAAAGTACAAGCTGTGTGTGCGCGCACACACACACACACACACACACACACACACACACACACACACACACACACACACACACACACACACACACACACACACACACACACACACACACACACACTAAATAATGTGTGTGTGATTTTTAAGGTGGAACTGAAGATCATTTTAACAGGAAATGTTGAAATCTGTCTGGTTTTTATCGTCACTTTTCGAGAGACGCGTATCTTACTGAGTGTTAAACCAGCTGAAGTCTCATCGTGTTTCTCTTCTGCTGCTTTTAAAAACCTGTCAGACTCACAGAGGAGGAGGAGGAGGAGGAGGAGGAGGAGGAGGATCAGAGCCAGCTCCTCCTCCTCCACCTCTGTGGCTCCTCCTCTCCAAACCGTCTGCGCTGCTCTTCACAAGGACGTCTGTATCGACCGGATGGGTTTGATCCTCTGAAAACTTCTATTCTGAGTCCCTGCCGGCTGCTAAAAGCTTCCTCGCTCTGCTGCTGCTGCTGCTCCTCCTCCTCTTCCTCCTCCTCCTCCTTCTGTGTAATCCTAGTCCATGTTTAATTGATAGTGTGATGATGAAAGTTGCAGGAGGAGGGATGGTTGTTCCATGTTTTCTCCTCCGTGGCTGAAGGAGCTCCAGCTGAACTCCCCCCTCTGTTTCTCTCTCTCTTTCAGGTGTTGTTAAAATTAGATTTTATATGTCAATGTTAAAGTTTCACCATCTATCCATCCATCCATCCATCCATCCATCCATCCATCCAGAAACACGTCAAAGTTTAAGAACTTACTTGCCTGAAAGTAAAACGACATTCGATCTCCAGCTGATCTCATGTAAAACATTCAACTCAACAGGAAATGAAAAGTCCTGTGAGACGGATAAATGTACTCATACAATCAAACACACAGTCCTGTAATCATTTCTCACCAGTCCTGTTATCTGGCTCTTTATCATTTCTCACCTGCACTCTTGATCAAATGGACTAACGGCCCCAAAGCGCTTTACATAACCCATCACATTCACCCATACATTCACTCACCATTGGAGGCTGCAGCCGTGGCACTTTGGGGCTCAGTGTCTTGCCCAAGGACACTTCGGCATGTAGGCAGGCAGAGATGGCAGACGGGAATCGAACCTGCAACTTTCCAATTGGGAGACGACCGCTCTACCAACAGAGCTATGCCGCCCCGTAACAACCATCATCAACCATCACTCAGAAACTTCCCTCGATCTTGGACCCTTGCGGGGGGGGGGGGGGGGGGGTTCCATACACACACTCTAAATATACACACACACACTCATTACACACACACAGCTTAGAGGGCTGAGCGAGGCGAGTCTGATTCCAGTGCGATGAGAACGTCTTCCTCATGTGACTCAGTGTCTGAGAGTCCTCATGGCCGGAGGTGACTTCACACACACACACACACACACACACACACACACACACACACACACACACACACACACACACACACACACACACACACACACACACACTAACTGCTACTTTATTGATCGTTTTCCACTTTTATTGGAACTTCATGGTTTCTGGTTGTTGTTGTTCTTTGCTGTTGTTGTTGTTTCTCCTTCTTGTCTTTAGTTCATGAATCTGTTTCTTTCAAGAAGTGCGAACGTCCAGATTATAGAGCATCTTCCTCCCACTGATGACGGCTCAGCAAACGGTCAGAGTACAATGACACGGCTGCGTCACACAGGACGTTAAAATGTACTTCAACAAGAAACATTTCCAGTTCCTACTACTACGTCGCACAGGCAGATTAAAGCCGCGTGAAGCAAGGCGAGGATTACTGCGAGCAGAACGCTAAACTCTGGGTGGCATGAAGTGAAGTAATGGAGTACTTTTCAGAGACTCGATTACGGACGTGTATCATTTGAACAGATGAGCTTTTAATCAGATTGAGGAGAACAAATGAAGTCGCCTGCTTCCACAGAGCGAGTTCATTCAACCACGGCTGCCTTTCACACGATTGTGGCGTTTCACACTCGGGACGTTCAGCGTGCTGACGTGCAGCATCAGAGGTAATTGTAATTACTGAACAGCAGCGACGGTGACGAACACGTCAGATGAGCTCGGATCAAAGAAGACTGAGGTTTATTTTCAGCCCCAGATCGTCGTTATTTAAAGCCGCAGACTCACTCAGATCCGATCAGACCGTTAAAAATACTCCATTTGATCACGGATCGACTGAAACGTCAACATCTGACCAGCTTCACAGAACATCAGCTGATTTCAAGACTCGAGACTCGTCATGAAGTCCTGAAGTCTCCACATGCTGCACAGACCACACCCCAGTTACAGTAGTGGAAAGACACCGAGACGCTACACCGTCCATATTCTCCCGGCACCAAGTGGCAGGAGAATGTGGACTGAGAGTCACAACACCACGGAGGAAACTTTGTTCTGATTGGCCGGCTACTGAGCATGTGCAGAAGAACTATTTACTTCAGCCATGTTGCACATGAGCGGTAGCAGCATTCCACAAAAGTTGCGTTTCCCCCCCCGGTTTACACCATTCTCAAAAAGTTCCACCTTGGGAGCTGTTCCTAAAAGAGTTGCATTCTCAGAGAGCCGTTGTCATGGAAACAGACACCCAAACCGCTGGGAACGTTTTCCACGTTCACTTGGAATGGTTGGTGTGTAAACAACCTAAACGTCTCCCTCAGCGTTCACCAAGGAAAACGACTGCAGCGTCATCACACAAGCTGATGGCGGCGAGCTGATGGGCGGAGGCGGCGAGCTGATGGGTGGAGGCGGCGAGTTGATGGTCAGAGGCGGTGGGCTGATGGGCGGAGGAGGCGAGCTGATGGTCAGAGGCGGCGGGCTGATGGGCGGAGGCGGCGGGCTGATGATCAGAGGCGGCGGGCTGATGGGCGGAGGAGGCGAGCTGATGGTCGGAGGAGGCGAGCTGATGGGCGGAGGCGGCGAGCTGATGGGCGGAGGAGGCGAGCTGAAGCGTCAGCACACTGATCGACCACACAAACTAAAGTGGTGAATCGCAGATGAGTCCCGATGATGGAACCCGACGAGCGCCTGACCACAGCTTGCGCTGCGTCAGCAGTCCTGCAGCTAAAACCCTCCACCGCACCCTCCATCCTGGACCAGGACCAAGACCGGGACCAAGACCGGGACCCGTCAGGTCGGAAAGAAAACCCGACCTGAGACGGACTCGAACCTGAGACACTGACCGTGACACAAAGGAGGTTTTCCTGCACTCATTCATCTCCAAACCTGAAAATTAAAAATAAGCTGTGGATCAGAGCTGAGGAGCTAAAAATAGACTGAAAACATCCCAGAATAACACAAAGAACAGTGTGTGTGTGTGTGTGTGTGTGTGTGTGTGTGTGTGTGTGTGTGTGTGTGTGTGTGTGTGTGTGTGTGTGTGTGTGTGTGTGTGTGTGTGTGTGTGTGTGTGATCCTAATCTAATAGCAATTTCGAATGAATTTCTCAAATGAATTTAATACAAACGTTAAGGTTAGTTTGCGGTTAGTGTAGTCAACGTTTCAGGCTCGTTAGAGTTAGTTTATAGTTTGGGTTTAGTTCATCTGGAGTTGTTTTAAGATAGATCGAGGTTAGTGTCTGGTTAGTTCAGTTAAGTGTGAGGTTAAAACCAGTTTCATGTTAGTCTAAAGTTACATCAGTATAAGATAAAGATTAGTGTAATGCTGAAGGTTAACCTAGTATAAGTTTGAGGTTAGTTAAGTATAAGTTTACTATTAGTTTGGAGTTAGTTTAAGGTAGTTTAGGGTTATTGTAAAGTTAGATTCAGATTGGTGTAGGGTTAGTTTCGTATAGGTTTATGGTTTATTTTAGCATTAGTTCAGTGTTAGTTAAGGTTAGTTTGGAATTAGTTTAAGGTAGTTTATGGTGATTGTAAAGTCAGATTGAGTGTGGGGTTCGTTTATTTCAAGTTTAAGGTTTAGGATTAGTTCAGTGTTAGTTTTAAGTTAGTTTGGCGTTACTGTCGGATTATATTAAAGTTAGTTTAGCTAGAAATTAGTACCAGATTAAGGGTGGTTTAAGGTTAGTTTAACATTAATTTAAGGTAGGTCTAAGGTTGGTTTATTTTAGGGTTAGTTCAGTTTTAAATTAGTGTTAGATTAGCTAGTGAGGGTTAGTTCACTGTGGAGTTAAGATAAATTCAGTATAAGTTTAAAATTAGTTTAAGGTTGAAGATTAACCTAGTTTAAGTTTTAGGTTAGTTTGGAGTCAATTTGAGGTAATTTAGTGTAAATTTAGGGTTTATTTTAAGATTAAGTAAGCTTAAATTTTAGGTTTGAGTTATTGTGAGATTGGTTTAAGGTTAGTTAGGTATAAGTTTATTGTTAGTTAAGGTTAGTTTAGAGTTAGTTTAAGGTAGCTTACTGTTAGTTAAATCAAGATTAGTACAGAGTTAGTTTAGTTTATGTTGAAGGTTTATTTCAGGATTAGGTCAGTGGTAGTTTAAGGTGTTCGGCAGGATTAAGGTTAGTTTATGTTTGAATTAGTACAAGATGGTTGGTTAAGGGTTATTTTAAGGTCAATCTAGGGTTTGTTTAGATTACTTTAGTAACCCAGAGCTTAAGTGAACACGCCCACGAATTCTGGACCGGATCTTACAAACTATCTCTGGTTCCCTTGAAAACCTCGGACTCAGTTCGCTTGCAAACGATCTTTCCCAGCAGGCGGGCTGAGAGGACGTGACGTGGAGCGCAATGCATCCTGGGTAGTAAACAAACAAAGTTACCCGCGTGAATCAGAAGAAGCAGACGCAGAAAGAAAAATTTGGAAAATATCTTGCGGGCAGACGTGAAGTAGTGAGGAAGAAGTAGAGAGGAAGACTCTGATATCTAGTCTGAAGACTTTATATCGCGGTTGTTTGTGGCTACCCATTAGCCACGAGCTAACGAGCCTAGCCACCACGGGCTAAAGCGGCGGGATTTACACTTTCGTTCCGGACCAATCAATGAGCTCGTGTAAATAATAAATTATACTGAGGTCTGAAGTATAAAGTTGTTCTGAAATCACCCTAACTATTTTACTCTCACCTCATCTTGGTTTTTCTCACCTCACCTCATCCGTTTATCTTTTTCCAGGAGCTGCGCCGTCTGCATCAGAACCTGGACCGTCTGCTATTTTATATATAGATGAATGAAAAGCAGAGAAGACGAGCCATTGAAGGGATCACGGTTTGACTTCCTGTCGTCTCATCTTTCCCTCCTGTTGTCTATTTAAATCCATCCTGACTTGGGTTTTCTTCGCTCCTCTTCCTCTCCGTCTTCTCTCCTCCTCCTCTTTTCTATTTCTGGATACGAGGAGTTAAAGTCGACATGAATGTTTGAAAGCGGCACGCTCACACTCTCAGCCGCAGGATATTTGATTACTGTCTCTGGTTTATGGCGCACACGGCGCGTTTCCGCCGTGAGACATCCGATCCGTCCGTCCAGCGCTGGGCGTCGCCTCCGCCTCGCGGCTCGCCGGGCGTGGTTCTGGATTCCTGCACTCCGAGACGACAGTGAAGTGACCGCCGTCTGAACCAACAGCTCACTACAGCCATCGGACTGACCACTGACACTGGAGTGACCACAGGCAGTCGACTAACCACAGACAATGGACTGTCCCACTGTTTGTACAAAGAGTGAAACTAACCACAGACAGTGGATTTACAAATACAGTGCACTAACGACAGGCAGTGGACTGACCACAGTGAACTGACCCCAGACAGTGGACTAACCACAGTGAACTGGCCACAGACAGTGGATTAACCACAGGCTGTGAACTGACCACAGGCAGTGAACTAATATCCACAGACAGTGGATTAACAAATACAGTGGATTAACAAATACAGTGCACTAACGACAGGCAGTGGACTGACCACAGTGAACTGACCACAGACAGTGGATTAACCACAGGCTGTGAACTGACCACAGACAGTTAACCAACCATAGACAGTTAAATAACTACAGACAGTGGATTACCACATACAGTGCACTACCCACAGGCAGTGGACTGACCACAGTGAACTGACCACAGACGGTGGATTAACCACAGACAGTGAACTGCTCACAGACCGTTAACTCACCACAGAGAGTGGATAAACCACAGACAGTGAAATGATCACAAACAGTTAACTCACCACAGACAGTGGACTGACCACAGACAATGAACCAACCACAGACAGTGGAATAACAACAGACAGTGAACCCGACCACAGACAATGAACTAACTTCAGTGAACGAATTTACCACAGGGAGTGGATCAACCACAGCCAGTGGACAGTCCCACTATAATTACAGACAGCAGGGGGCGCTTCAGGAGGCGTTCACTGACCGTGGGTATTATTTAACAGCTCTGTGTTTTGGAAGCTTCAGGCAGAGGAGGAAAAAAAACTCTCTCTTTGTGTTCTACGCCTCCTTCTTCCTATTTTCTGCCCTCCTCTCGTTTTCTCCTGTATTTACTTCTCCCACGCAGACCCCCACCCCCCTCCACACCACCGCCCCCCCCCCCCGTTATTAACTTGTCTGTTTGCTGCTGAGAGGAGGCGCTACGTCGTTTCTGAGCTTCTCTAATGTCTTTATTTTGTTCATTTTGCATAATCCAACATATCTGTGTTTATTTTTGCCCACACGCACGCACGCACGCACGCACGCACGCGCGCGCACGCACACACACACACACACACACACACACACACACACACACACACACACACACACACACACACACACACACACACACACACACACACGCACGTGACTGAAACAATCCATCTGTATAGAGTGTTTAAATATCACATGATGTGTTTTAAATGTTTTAGAGAGCGAGGTAGAGGAGGAGGGAGTGACGGAAGGATAGAAGGAAGGATTAAAGGAGAAACAAAAGACCTGAAGGAAGAAGAAGAAGGAGATTATGAGGGAACAAAAGGGGGGGAAGAGAGGAAATCATGAAGGAGGAGAGAAGTTGGGGTTTGAGGAGCGACAGAGGAGGAATGAGGATGATGGAGAGATAAATTGGGGGAGGAGAGAGTGAAAGAGGAGGAGGAGAAAAGTGGAGGTCAGAGGAGACGGGAGTAATATAAGAGAGAGAGATAACGGGGGAGGGAAAGGACAGAAGGACAAGGAAGAAAAGGGAAAGAAAGAGGGGATAGAAAGACAGGAGGGGTGAGGAGAAAAGATATGAAATGAAAAAGCAAACGGAGAGAAACATTGAGGGGAGGAAGGATAATTCAGGAAAAGATGGAGAGAAGAGAGGGAAAGAAAAAAGAGAAAAGGGAAGCAAAGGAGGAAAATGAAGTGACACACAGGAGGAGGAGAGGAAATGAAGGAAGGAAAAAGGAAGGAGGAAAATAAAAGGATGGAGACAGAAATGAGAGGGGGAAGAGGAGCAGCAGGAGGAGGAAGAAGAAGAGAAGGGAGCACTCAGACGCTGGGAGGAAATAATTGATGAGAGGAAAAGTTTCTCGCTCTCTTTTTTTTATCAGTTTATCCGACGCTCCCTCGACCCGACGCCGCAGCTGGAGGCGGTTTTCTCCGTCACGGTTCGTTCACACGGCGGCGCTTTCGCAAAACTGGCGTCGTGTTTTGGTCGTCTCGTTCACGGCGGCGATCGAAGCCACTGAACGTCACAACTCTACACAACGGGGCGGGGGAACCCAACGTCGCCGTGTGAACGGGGAAACACGGGGAAAACACGACTTTTCTGAAACGCCACCGAACACGTTTGTGTCGTTTCCACGGAAAATGACTGTTTTCAAAAACTTTGCCGTGTAAAATTTTGAAAATTATCCGAAACGAAAAAAAAAAAAAAAAACACTATGAGTTTTCATTTGAAACGTTTCTTCAGTACAAGTACAAGTACTCAGAAGCAATACCTCAAACACTACATTACTTAAATCAAATTATTCGGTTACTTTTCACCTCATAGGATTTTTCAAAGACGCGGGAGAGGAAGTGTCACGGTACAAGTTGTGTTAAAACATGAGCAGACTCATAAAACTTCCCATGAAAGTACTCAGACGTACTTCATGATTACAGTAATGTGAGCATTAGTAATTCAATACTTCCATCCCTTGTGTTTTCAAAGGAGTGAAGTAGTTTTATATTTACTTGTGATGAAAATTACAAACCCGGATTGAAGAGAAAGTCTTCTGAGTTTGAAATTCCCCCAAAATATTGTGTGAGTATTTGTAATTTGTTCGTTTCTGTCATGTTGGGGGGTGAAGGAGACGGAGAGGAGGAGGAGCAGGAGGAGGAGGAGGAGCAGGAGGAGAAGGAGCAGGAGGAGGAGGAGGAGGAGGAGAAGGAGCAGGAGCAGGAGGAGAAGGAGCAGGAGAAGGAGCAGGAGGAGGAGCAGGAGGAGAAGAAGGAGGAGCAGGATGAGAAGGAGGAGGAGGAGGAGGAGAAGGAGCAGGAGGAGGAGGAGAAGGAGCAGGAGGAGGAGCAGGAGGAGGAGCAGGAGGAGCAGGAGGAGCAGGAGGAGCAGGAGGAGGAGGAGCAGGAGGAGGAGCAGGAGCAGGAGGAGCAGGAGGAGAAGGAGGAGGAGCAGGATGAGAAGGAGGAGGAGCAGGAGGAGGAGGAGCAGGAGGAGGAGCAGGATGAGAAGGAGGAGGAGGAGCAGGAGGAGAAGGAGGAGAAGGAGGAGAAGGAGCAGGAGGAGGAGCAGGAGGAGGAGGAGCAGGAGGAGGAGGAGCAGGAGGAGGAGGAGAAAGATAGGCGGGTCCCTGCAGGACATCATGATGAAAACTGGGACATGGACCCCGCTGGGCAATGAGAGTGGTACCTTCTACTCGGGGGAATCCTGCGCTCTGATTGGCTGCCAGGTGAACGTGTTTATGACTCTGATCTCTGATTGGACAAAACAGTAAACAGACCAGTGGACCAGAAGCACTGAGGAGTTTTTCAGCCACGTTCTGAATTAATGAAGTTGATGATGTAGAATTCCCTTCTTGTTGTTTAATGACAATAAAGATCATCCACTCATTCAGTATTCTGGTTTTCTTTCACAGCCGACAGACACAAGGTCTTTGGAGCCGCCGGCGATCTCAGTTTAAATGTTTCAAGCGAAAATGCCTCGTTTTTGCGTTTTGGTTTCAGAGAAGTTTCGCATTTACACGACAACGTTTTTGGAAACGATGTCCGTTTCCATGGAAACGGCAAAAACACTGAAAACGATGTAGGTACTTGTTTTTGTGACGAAACCACACACACACACATGCAGCAGAGAACAAAACGTTATAAATATTTTAAAAACTCTTTTACTTTCATAAAAGGAATCACTTCCGCTCAGAGAATAAACCAAAAGACCAAAACAAGACCATCATCACTCATTTACGCTATTTTCCAAACCGCAGTTTCCTCAATCGATCACACTGAGGTCGTTATGTTCACAAACAAAACGGAATTGTGTTTTAGTTTTGCTCGCTGACGTCATCTTGAGAAACCTGCCGCAAGGGTTTCTGGGAAACCAAAGATGGCGTCACGGCAGCTCCAGCGAAAAACATCAACATTCGACCGATTCAGCAAAAATCCAGACTTTCTAAAAACAAGTCTGAGGACTATACATCGCGGGTTTTTTGGGGCTACCCATTAGCCACGAGCTAACTAGCCTAGCCACCACCAGGCTAAAGCGGCGGGACTTCTGTGTTTCTTCTTCACTTCCTCTCTGGTCAGTGTTTTTTTTCCAGTCGAC
>NC_137630.1:30760253-30832753 GCF_963383615.2 Lipophrys pholis
CTAAATGCTTAAACCAGTGTGAATCCAATCTAAACCCAAACAGATTAGAAACCCATTAAACTGGTCCTGTTCCACTGTGATGACTCTCCGGTCCTGAACTGACCCGAGTGAACCCGTTCAGGTGAAACGGAGTCGACCCGATGTCGCTGGCGGCTGGATGAACTTTGAGAGGATTAAAGCAGATGAAAGTCCAAACAGTTGGTAGTTTCTGCTGAGAGCCGTCCTCCACAGTCCCGCTCAATAGATCATGGCCGACGGTTTCCCGCTGTCCGCGCCTCCGTGTTGGCGCCGTGTCGCTATTAGCATCCTGTGATTAGCAGCACCTGATAATTAGCACGTTACATAACGGCAGCGGCGCCGTTAAATGTCACGCTGCTGCTGATACGATACAAAGCCGCACGCTGCAACCTTTTATTATACTGTTGTGACCTATTACACAACCGCAGGACTCACTTCCTCATCATGCCCCGAGAGAAAAGACACTCGGATGAGAGATCGAGTTATTCAGGAATAAAGAGGAAAAAAAAAGACACTTCAGTTAGCCTCGTCACGAAGGCGGTATTGTTCATGTTACACACATTTCTCGTGATTAAATCAGATTAAAAAAAAGGACATAAGTTTAAAATACAACATTTTATCAGGAGTTTGTCATTTATTTATAAAAAAAAATGACTGGTCACTGAATCAGTGTCAGGAAAGTGATGAAGTGAAGCACATGGACGAAGATGAGGAGTTTCAGAGTGAGGAAGGCCTGACCAACTGCACAAAACAACACCACCATGTTCAAAAAACTTCACCTCAACACTTTTTCTGTTCCGACTGTCTATCAAAGACGAGATGGAAGAAGAAAACCCATCGTGGCTTAAGGCCTGTTTACGTTACATTTTCAAGGGAAAACACAAATACTTAATATTGTTTTGAAAATCCGCCTCCACGACAACAGCGCTCGAAAACACTGAAAACAAAACTTTTTGGATAACGGTTCCCAAGGTGGAACTTTTTGAAAACCTTCCATCTCAGTTGTCATGGAAACGGGCGGAAACTAGTTCTTCTGCACATGCTCAGTAGTGGAACAATGTTTCCTTCGTGGAGTCATGACTCTCAGTCCATATTCTCCTGGGACCTGGTAGTTTTATTTTGACAGTCACGTAATAACAATCGAACTTGGTAGTTTTATTTTGACAGTCATGGTAATAACAATCCAACTTGGTAGTTTTATTTTGACAGTCACTGTAATACCATCCAACTTAGTAGATTTATTTTGACAGTCACGTAATAACAATCCAACTTGGTAGATTTATTTTGACAGTCACAGTAATAACAATCCAACTTGGTAGTTTTATTTTGACAGTCACGTAAGAACAATCGAACTTGGTAGTTTTATTTTGACAGTCATGGTAATAACAATCCAACTTGGTTATTTTATTTTGACAGTCACTGTAATTACAATCCAACTTGGTAGTTTTATTTTGACAGTCACCTTAAAAACAATCCAACTTGGTAGTTTTATTTTGACAGTCACAGTAAAAACAATCCAACTTGGTCGTCTGTCCACTAGAATGTCCGTGTCTTCTCCGATTGTTATTGTTTATATTGTATTGTCTTCTGAGCGTTTTTCAAAAAGCTGCACCTTGGGAGCCGTTTCCAAAAAGTTGTGATCTCAGTGGCTCCGAACATCGTTGTCCTGTAAACGGACCGCCAGAACACCACAAAAACGGGGCCTGAGGTCCCGTCCACGTGACAACACCATTTCCTGTAACAGCCTCGATTCCGTCCCATCGTCCACACGGCGCCGCGTTTCAGGAGCCTGAAAACTGGCTTGTTTTAAAATTATGTTCCAGAGTGGAGAGATCTGAAAACGTCGCCTCGGCTTTCACGTGTGGACGGGCAACACGCACATTTGCTGAAAGCGATGATGTCATGCCTCACGCCTTGCCTCTTGACCCGATGACCTCCCAACCCGTCACATAACATCAACAACATGGCCGACGACCTGCTCCAGGTGGAGCTGCACAACATGCTGATTGTAGTCGGTGTAATTCGAGCAGATGATGGAGTTGTCGATTCCTCTGCTCTTGCGTGTTCCGTGTCTTCTTCTCTGTTTTTGGTGTATTTCTGTGGCAGCGTTACAGCGCCACCTATAGGCCTGGCATATGTACTACACCGCATTGAGTAGTTTTCATGGCGTCACATGGACGGGAAACTTTTTAAGAACGACGGGGAGACAAAAGATGGTCTATTGTGGACAGTCTAAGGAAAAACAAAGACACACGCACACACACGCACACGCACGCACACACACGCACACACACGCACACACCATGTCCATCTCATGCAGGAGATATATATATATATATATATATATATATATATATATATATATATATATATGAGGAAAACAAGCTCTAAAGGTGGTCGCAGACAAAGAACTACAAACATGGCTGACTTTTTTATGGTTTGTCAGAGTGCACAATTGAAATCTATGTTGTTTTCTTCAGTTTACTCTTCAACAAATCTTTGCCGAGGCTCACGGCTCATTGGTTCTGACGGAGACTCTTCAGATTTGCAGCTCCAGGTCTGCGTCTCTGCCGTCTCTGCCTGCCTGCCTGCCGCTCCAGCAGCATAGATCAGAGGTTCGTTAGAGCGCCGGTCGATGGCAGGCTATTGATGGGACTCATACCGTCGTCTCTCTGAAGCTCTCCGCCTCACGTTCTCCTGCTGGTGTAGATCTGTGCTTCCAGAGTATAGTTCAGATCAGCTAGACTCTGGTGGTCACAGGTCCTCAAATTCCCCTTTGAATAACAAACAGAACCTTACTGTCGCTTCAGTTTTATGTTTGTGAGGATGGACATGATGCTTTCGAGGGTGACCGAGAGTCCAAGTAAGTTTTTGTCTGTGGTTCAGGTACCTACTACAGTACAGGAACCAGAATAAACATGGTCTGCTACTTTTACTAAGAGGTGCTCTTTTCGGTCACTGAGTTTTTGTGGCCTCTGTAGGTTCTCCTTTAAATTCACGAGATTAAAGTAATGATCTGAGTGTTCAGATCATGAAGAAGAATAAGAAGACAGATTATTTCCCTGAAAGACATTGCTGTTGTCATACATGTTACAGCCGCTAGAGGGCGACATGCATCTGAAAATAGAGCCATGATACTGCACATTTACTAATAATAAAAACAACTTGTTTTGTCCACTTTGTTACAGCCACTAGAGGGCGATATATATATAAAAACCTCCTTACTGTTGGTTCAAATTAAAGGGATTATTATGTTCAAAGTTTCTGCTCCAGATAGGCTCATTCAGGTTTCTTGGCTATTGTAGGCTCTCTACTACGTACTGATCTGCATCTTTAATCCTCCAGAAGTTTTCAAATCCAACACATCCGTCCTTTAACAGTCAGATTTCAACTAAAACCTAAAATGACTCGCTGTGCAGACTCTGGATCATTCATGTCTGAAGGGTTTTTCCTCAAGAGAAAATAAGTGAGGTCCAGACACAAACAGTCTGCGGCAGCTCTCCATGTTCCTCCTCATGTTTATTACTTCTGGAAAAGGCTGCAACGGCTTTATCATTTCACTCTCGGTTTATTTGTGCAGCGATAAAACACAGCAGCAAAGCAATAAACCAGCAGCGCCATGAGAAGAAGAAGAAGAAGAAAGCCAAGAAATGAAACAAATGAGTTGAGCCGGGGGAGGGGAGGAGGGTGTGTGTGTGTGTGTGTGGGGGGGGGGGGGGGGGGGGGGGGGGGGGGGGGGGGTACATCAGTTAGAAGGAAGATGCTCTATAATCTGGACACCAGCTCCAAGATTAGGTTGTCACCACCTTTGGATTGAATACTTTACTAAAAGTTTAATTTTAGGTGTTTGTGATGCTTCTTATTTACTGTGTTTGTAGCACCTTTCTTTATGAAAAGTGCATTAGAAATAAAATGGATTATTGTTATTATTATTCTTATTATTACAACTACCTTACTTGTCCACTACTACACACACTAATTCCTTAATATTGTTAAACTAAAGAAATGAAAAAAAAGCACAATATATACCCCATGAATGGTTTTTCAAACCATACTGATTTGACAGGCTTAATAAATACAGAGAATGAAAACTGTTTTAGATGCAGCATCAGTCCCGTCACTGTGGGTCTGAACACAGACGAAGATTTCAGTCGATAACAAACGGGAACTATAAGGAACTGATTTGCATGTCCCAGAGCCGTAAAGCAGTGAAATCTGTCCGCACGTCCTCGCACACGGAAACTAATATCAGTGAGTAAAAGCGGTTTGTGAACTCCTCCGTGCGCCTGCATGGCGGCGGCGGCGGCGGCGGCGGCTGGCGGCGGCGGCGCGTTACTACGACGGCCGGCCGGCTCTTTGAGTCATTCACGCTCTCCCATTCACACCTTGTGAACTCTGCTGCTCCGCATTCAGACAGGTAGGAGGAGTTCACCGTCATCCTGCAGCTTCCTGACTCACGCTCCACTTCTCATGTTTCCAGCAGCTCTTTGAAGAGCATCCTCATCCTCATCATCCTCCTCCTCATCACCATCCTCCTCCCGGCGGCAGCAGCAGCAGCAGCAGCAGCGGCTGCGGCGGCGGCAGCAGCGTGAGCGTGGGCGGCCGCGGGGTGAAGATACACCGCCGTACTCGAGAAGCAGCGAGTGGGAGGCTTCAGCTCGGCTCGCCGTGGAAACCAACGGCAGCAATGACGGATCCGCGTCCTGACACCGAGCGCACGCTGCCCGGTTACCATAGCGACGGGATTCAGAGCCATCAGCGGGCCAAATAGAATCTGTGCGGAGTTGGACGCGGTGGCGCCACACAGGTGTGAACACTGGAGAGTCGACAGACGAAAAGGAAACCACAGGACACACCGAGTCCAAGCCTGTTAGTGGGAATGTCGACATTATACATTGTGACGCCGTTTAAAATACTGGAAGTATTGGAGTACTGGAGTTTATGAAAATAGATTAATGTAAAATATACAAACACCTGAATGATGACTCAGCTCAGTTTTCAGCAGAGATTCTGCTCATTGTGGCTTTAAGCTTTTCCTCAGCAGGCCTCCCTCGACTTTATGTACAAACTTTATCCTAAAATCATTTTAACTCAAATCAAAAATGAACCTTTTTCAGATAACTAACACTCTATAACTTCATCAATAATGGCCAAGTCACTTCCTGTGACTCCCAGAACAGCAGAAAGGCCAAGACTCCTGACACAGATGTCATCAAGTTGCCACCGACCGACAACACTGGAGGAGATTGTCGACTTAAAGGAGTCATATTATGCAAAATTCACTTCCTAAAAGTTTTCCAACCGTACTAATCGTCCCTCATACCTGGACTGATGTCCCAGAAGTGAAGACAGTCTGTCCTCTCTCTCCCTGGCTTGTTTCGGGTTTTAAAAAGTGTGTTGCTCCAACCAGCCAATCAGAAATCAAACCCTATATAGTGTCATCAGGGGTTTAGCCAATCACAATCAAGGTAGGCCCTCCCTTTGACTCCTCCCACAATTAGGCAGCTCTGCTCTGGCACATTGCACCACGAGAAGAAGTACTCCCTCCTCTTCCTAAGATGGTCGTGTGTGGGCGGAGCAAGTCCAGCTCACACAGACACAGCAGATTCTGAATGTAGCTCCTATGATCCGATATGGAGGAAAATCAAGGAAAAGCAAGAAACACAGTGATCCTGGTTGTATCAAAAGATTTAGATATTTCAGGACTTGTCCGGGGCGGTCCCGGACTAAAATGTATTGATCAGAAGGGATACCCAATAAAAAACTATCTACAAGAGTCCTCCTCTCTGTTTGCACCAACCTGGTCCAGGATCCGGGGGAGACTACCTGGCCTCTAACAGCGCGGAACAAACCCTCAAACATTTACATGAACCATTTAAAAGTGATTTTCCCCTCATTAGCACTCATTTATGAGGATGACACCATTATTTAAAGCCAAAGCAGAAAGAAACAAGCTTAATATTCTGCATCCTGGTTGATTGGCGTGCTCACATGGAAAATAAAGCCGGTCCAAGAAACGAAGCTGAAAGAAGTTTTTGAAGCCGAACAGAAAAGTGTGGATTTCTCTGAAGACTTCCAGCAGTCAAAACTCTGCAACTGCAGCAGTGGACCGACTATTTGACAGGAAAAAAGTCATTGTGACATTGTGTGGAATAATCTCTAAAAATGACGACATCCCCCCCATTATATTATATTGTTTGCAGACGACACCGTCCTTTTCACCACTTCAACCGTATCAACACACTCGCTTTCTGATGGCGAAAGCCACACTATCATACACAGAGGAGAATATGAGGGATTGAACCACCAACCTTCAAACCAATCCAACTACTAATTGATCATCAGCTCATTAAAACCACCATGTGGCTGTTCTCGGATATTGCCGAGTAGATTTCAGGCTGAAAAAGAACTGGAAGTGAATTGAACAACGTGCGACCACTTCTGAAGAGTTACAACAGTTAACATGAACAGCTCCATTAAAAACGCCTCCTCGCTTTTCTTTTCTTTTTTTTCCTCAAACAGTCGTTTAACAAACGCTAAAGCAAAATCACAAACACAATCCGCACACTGATTAGTGTTGACGACGTCGCGCTAAAAATAAATCCAAGAAGAGTAGTTTGAAAATCCTGTGCGACTCTCAAGACGAACCGTGAAACACGCAGTTGTGTGTCGTCTGCTTGAACGAGAACATTTTCCTGAGTGGAAATGTCCAACAATCACAACTCAGTAAAGTTCACCGTGAGCAGCGACAGCTTCGTCTTAGAAACTCGAGATGTAAATGTCAAATTTTGCAGGTTCTGTTGTGTGAATTGAGTCAATTTTACATAAAGTCGTGAGCAGATAAAAAATAGTATGTTTTGCTCTGGAGGAATATGTTAATGTCAGTTAAAGTTAATGAGTTTCTCCTCCTGCCGTGGTTGTGAAAAGAAAACGGCGGCACGAGATTGAAAGACTCTGAGATAACTCACCCCAGCGTTGTCATGGTGACGATCGTGTACCAGAAGGAGGCCGGGATGGAGGTGAAGGTGGAGCCCTTGGTGCCCTTCTCGGCGTAGAACATGACGGTGGCGAAGATGATGATGGCCATGGTGAGGGAGAAGAGCAGGAAGCCGAGCTCGGAGGCGCAGCTCTTCAGCGTGTAGCCCAAAATCCTCAGGCCCTGCGAGTGGCGCGAGAACTTGAAGATCCGGAAGACGCGGAACACCCGCAGCGTGACGAAGGCGCCGCTTACGTCCTCGTTCTCGGGCATCACCAGGCCGATGTAGTAGGGCATGATGGCCACCACGTCGATCACCGACATCACCGAGCGCATGAACTTGCAGCGGCTGGGCGCGGCGAACAGCCGCATCAGGTACTCGAAGGTGAAGATGAGCACGCAGGCCGTGTCCATGCAGAAGAAGGCGAGCTGGTACTTCTCGCCACACGGCAGGTCCTTCACGCTGCCCTTCAGGGGCCGGCAGGGGACCGTCTCCACCACGTTGGCAATGACGGACACGGCAATGAAGAAGCCGGTGACGTAGTAGAAGACCAGCGCCATGGTGGAGGTGTGCGGGTTCTCGAAGGCTCGCCACAGACGCTCCCTTGAGGTGCTGTGAGGGGGGAGGGGGGCGTCCATCGCCTCGTTGGCCTCCGTGTCCTCAGCCAGACGCTCCTGGTTCTCCTTCTTCCGGTCGCGGTATTCCTACACAGGGAGACCAACAGAGACAAAAATTAGACCCTGAGTCCGGCTACCACGAGCAGCTTTGAAGTCGGACTGAGGCTGGTTTGGACTATTTAACTAGTTTAAATCTGGTTTTATACGGTTTTAAGCTGGTTTGTTCTGGTTTTACTTGAAAGATCCCTTAATTTCTCACTTAGAAAACATGAACTGTCGACTGCATTCATGCTTACACCCCCACTCGCTCTCTCAGCTCAGTTGCTCGGAAGACGGACGAAAACTAATCACAAACGCGACTTCGCAGTCATTCGCCCCGAAGCTGTGGAACGTCATCAGACGGCCCCTGATCAGCCTGTTTTTAAAACGGATCTTAAAACCAACCTGTTCTCTTTAGTTGACTTTTTACTCTCCGTGGTTTTATCATTACCGTCGCCAATGAAAGTTGGATGACTAATGAAGTTGGCTCAGAAGTTTATGTTTTTGTCTGCGTGTATTTATTGGTTTGTATGTATGTATTTTACCAAGTTTTCGCAAAAACTATTAACCTGAAGTGCATGAAATCTTCAGGGACGATTTGTCATTATCCAAGCACAAATCGATTCGATTTGGGGATTTTAACGGCTAGCCGTTTCCGAATAAATCCCAAAAAACTGTGACAAAATGTCCCATACAAAGCGGGTGGGAGAGACAACTCAGTTAGGAGATCGAAGGAGATCAACGTCCGTTGCCATGGACACGCTCCCTGCTCAGTGTTTCGGACAGTGCTCTTGCTACCTGACAGGCTTGTTTGCATCGATATAAGCTAGTGGCTAAAATTCTAGCAATGACAACTTGGTTCTGCAGACAAATGTGGCATTTGTTGACGGATTGCGCTCTACCGAGTGTAGCTCTAGTTTTTTAATGTCTTTATACTACCAAGGTTTTTTCCTTTTGTTTCAACTACTTTGTTTTATTTGTATTATGTGTATCTTTTAACTATTCTATAATGCGTGCTCAGTGCATTTTTACATCTCATGTATTCTATTGTGCAGCACGTTGGTCCACCGTGGTTAATTTAAAGAGCTATATTAATAAAGTTGCTTGCTCAGCAGTATTGACCATCTGCTGCCTCACATCTCCAGGAGGAGACAGGAATCTAAAGGTGACCAGGGATTTGCCATCAGGACCCCTCGGCTTTCAGCCACCCTTCCTGATGATTCTGTGACGATTCACAAACCACTTGTAAAGAAATGCCTTCAAGAGAGTTAGAATAGCTACACTAGTGTGTTGTCAACTAGCGAACTTTTCATGAATCTTCATACAGTCATACAGCAGCTTTTCAATGTTTCCTCCTGGTCTGGTCGGTCCAGAAACCTTCAGTATTCTAAGTTTCTAGCTCCTCCTTGATTTTCCTCCATTTGAATATTGGATCATAGGAGCTGCATTCAGAATCTGCTGTGTCTGTGTGAGCTGGACTGGCTCCGCCCACACATGCCCATCTTGGGAAGAGGAGGAAGTACTTCCTCTCGTGGTGCCATGTACCAGAGCAGAGCTGCCTAATTGTGGGAGGAGTGAAAGGGAGGGTCTACCTTGATTGTGATTGGCTAAACCCCCGATGACACTATATAGGGTTTGATCTCTGATTGGCTGGTTGGAGCAACACACTTTTTAAAAACTGAAACAAGCCAGGGAGAGAGAGGACAGACTGTCTTCACTTCTGGGACGTCAGTCCAGGTATGGGGACAATTGGTACTGCTGGAGAACCTTTAGGAAATTAGATTTGCATAATATGATGCTTTAAGCTTGTTTTCTTGTTGGTGATGAATCTGAGTCTTGTCGGGTTACGATATTCCAAAGGTAAAGATTCAGGGGCATGTCACACATTAGTAGCATGAGCTTCTCAGGACAAAACAACCCAGTACCACTGAAGAACTGACAGATATTAAAAGTTGATGTGATCTTAAAAAAAAAAAACTGCAGAAGTTCTAACTCATTGTACATCTTCAGCTCTTCTACAGACGTGATCACAATCAGGATAAATTGGAAGAATAAGAATAAATCTAGTCATCAGCCGAAGACGATTGCGCTCTTCTCTTTGAATCAGAGAAGAAGAATGGAGAGAGCAGTGTGAAATTACGAGAGGGCTAAAAATAAAAGTGGTGGGAGACGTGTCGGGTATAAAAAGACGACCACGGATTGGAGGCTGCGGACGTCGATTCAGTGTCAGTTTCAGAGTCCCTCGGCGGCGAGTCGGTGGGCAGCTCGCCCATAAAAACACAGCACTGACGGCCTCGGCGGAGCGGCGGCTGATTTGTTGTGCTGAAACAAATGACTTGTTTATGGCTCGTTACAGAAATCACTGAGAGAAATTGGCGGCCATGAAAAAAAGAAAAAAGGCAGCGAGATGATGAGGTGAAGGACGCCGGCGCTCCGCTAACAACTCTCAGCCTGATGACGGCTTAACGACGCCGTGTTCAACTCCTAATGAGCGCCGCAGCGCCAGAACCCGCACGCCGGGGGAAGAAGGCGAAAGGTCAAAGGTCACAGCTGACGACGCTAACAGGAAAATAGCTTGTAAAAACCCAAAACACAGAGCTAAACATGTTGAAAAACAGTGAATGCATCATCCTAGAAAAAAAAACAAAAAAAAACAGGACAGATCATGGAGGGACGAAAAGATAAACATCATTGTATTTTTACACAATGTCTACATCCTCCAGTACATTAAACCTGCTGCCATTACCAGAGTCATCAAAGAACCATCTGTAGATACCGGATGTAGCCGGTTAAGAGCCAGACGAGCCGCATGTAGTCACAAAAATGGTGTCCAGTACCAGAGGCAGCACAGATCCAGTACCATAGGAACATAAATCATACCCACAACCAGATCATCTACAGTCCAGGGTCCATTATCTGAAACAATGTCCCCTCACACCTCCTCACCGCCCATTGATAAATAAATCTTTAATGAAAAGTTTAGACAGCCATCTCCAGTACCAGAGGAAGATTAGTAGCATGTCACTGGACAGCTTGGGTCCAGTACTGAAAGCCAGAAATCCCCATCAGTACCATAGACACCAACAGCATGCAGTACTGAAGGCCACATACCAAGAAGAGCCTCAATTATATGACGTAGCAAAGTACCATCCAGTACCTACCTGAGGCAGTGAAAAACTGTCTACAAACAAAGGGGGGGGGGGGGGGGGGCAATTATTTCCATTACCAGAGACGAGAACTGATATGGTACCAGGGAAAGTGGAGCGGCGTTTTTAAAAACTTGATTGAAGAGTTGGACCTCTCAAGATCTGAGATATCGCAAAGTGCTTCACAGTAATCAGATAAAACCAGAAGAGTTTTTTAAACATGGACAAAACTAGATCACTGCAAGATTGTAAAATGTTTCCGGCAAGTCTCCGTCGCTCAGCTGCACTCAGAGACGCTTCCAAAAGTGACGAGCAACAACTTCAGATCGCCTCAAAGTCGCACGTGTTCGACCAGGTAGCGCTCGGAAAACACGCAGGACAGACCGTGGGCCTGATAACATCATGGTTCCAAGTGAAAACGCAAAACTTTAGTTGCGTTTTCAACGTCTATTTACACAACTACAGGGCTGAGAGTCGCTGAGGATTAGGAATGCGTATCTTTCACATCTGAACCGATACGGTACCGATACAGTACCGACATCCGGTACAGATACCTGGGAATCGATACCGGTACTCAACGGTACCGATTTTCTGTACTTTTGTGTGTTTATGTGGTAATAAAATATGTAAAATTTATCTAATTTAGCATGTTTCTTTCTCATCATGTAAACTGTTTGAAGAAATTTGTGAAACAACTGCGATGTTACAAAAACAAAGTAAAAACCCTTAACTACAATTACGCAGCATTTTTTCTTTATAATGCTCAAATTAAAACCCAGCTCCATGTACTTAATTACTTTCCGCTCTAGAAACAATGTGATGGTAGATCTGTGATGGTAGGGCTATAGAACTGTGATGGTAGGGCTGTAGAACTGTGATGGTAGATCTGAAGCTCTGTGCGAGTGATGCTGTGTTCAAGTCCGGCTTGGAAAATCGCCAACCCTCAGTCACAAGGATGCGTTTAGGCACCGTTTGATTTTACATGAATTGGTACTCTGTAATACCGACGGAATTGGGTCAGTACCTATAAAAGTACAGAATTCGGTACCCATCCCTACTAAAAATGCAGGGTTTATTTTTTTTAAAACAGCTCCCAAGGTGGCACTTTTTGAAAATGCTCAGTCGGAGTGTCAACAGGGGAAAATGCATCTATTTGAAAACTCCGTCTCTGTGAAACACTGTTGTGTACACGGGTCTAAAATGAACTGGAAGCCAGCGCAGTGGCTTTAGCGCCGTGTCGTAAGACGCCATCTGGGAACTCCTGTCAGAAGTGGTGCAGCAGAATCCTGAACCAGACGGTTCAAACACGTGCCTTCAAGACGGGTGAATAATGAATGACAGTGATCAAGTCGAGAAGACACAAAAGCACCAGAATAATCTCGAGTTCAGCTCTGGAGACGACAGACCTCCGCTTGGCGGCATATTCACATGAGTGAAAACAATCCCGGTTTTTACTTTTGCTTTTTCTTTTGGGGGATTTTCAGCATTTAGCTGTGGGACATTATCTGTCATCTAATCTGTGGTACACTTCATACACTGCAGCAGAATGTGACTCAATGCTGCTGGAACAAACATGACAAACATATATTTATAGTTTCGCCATACAAAAGAAAACAATAACGGGCCCAGAACAAAACCCTGAGGAATGCCACAAGACAATAAGAGAAGAACCTATTTGAGGTCGTTCCTGATACACTTGCCCCTAACAGTCGGTATTAAGAAACCACGGCGTCAAAAGCTGAACTGAGGTCCAAAAGTACTGCAACTGAACATTTATCATTTTCCAAAACCTTCGGAATATGAGGAAGCTCAGCCACCAGCCTGTAGTTTGCAGGGACAGATTAACGGAGGACCAGTGGAAGTTATGTCTTTTTAATGGGGATCATATTTTCCTTCTTTTCAACTCCTCCTCTTGGTCTCTTCGGTCCAGAAACCTTCAGTATTCTAAGTTTCTAGCTCTTCCTTGATTTTCGTCATTTGAATATTGGATCATAGGAGCTGCATTCAGAATCTGCTGTGTCTGTGTGAGCTGGACTGGCTCCGCCCACACATGCCCATCTTGGGAAGAGGAGGAAGTACTTCCTCTCGTGGTGCCATGTGCCAGAGCAGAGCTGCCTGATTGTGGGAGGAGTCAAAGGGACGGCCTACCTTGATTGTGATTGGTTAAACCCCCGATGACATTTAATAGGGTTGATCTCTGATTGGCTGGTCGGAGCAACACACTTTTTAAAAACTGAAACAAGCCAGGGAGAGAGAGGACAGACTGTCTTCACTTCTGGGGCGTCAGTCCAGGTATGGGGACGATTAGTACTGCTGGAGAACCTTTAGAAAATGCATTTTGCATAATTTGAGCCCTTTAAAGCAGTGGAGTTGGAATGATATGTAACACTTGAGGAAGTTTTCATACTATCAATTAATTCAGTACCAGAGGTACCTGATAGTATCTGTATTATCTGACACCAGCTCCAGAAATTGCCCCGTTACCATGGACAGAAAATAATGGTTGAGTAGCAAAAGTAAAAAAAGATGTTTCCAGTAGGAGAGCGAGAGGAGCAGCATGGAGAACTAAACTGGAAACGTTGTGCTGTTTTCCTACTGAACTCCATTCCTCGGTCTATAAACAAAGTGATTAACTCCTGAAGAGCTTCACTTTGCTTCCAAACTGACCCTGGTGTTGCAGTTCGGTGTCTTTCCCGAAGCAGCAGGTTTACCTCCATGCAGCAGTCTCCGATGATCTCAGGCACGATGCCGTAGAAGGCCAGCTCCTCGTCGAAGGCCTGGATGCACTCGTTGCGCGGGTAGTGGAGCTTCCCCGTCCGGTAAAAGTTGAGAATGTGCCGGAACATCTCCGGATCTCTGTCGAAGAAATACTCCTGCGTGTCCTCGTTGTAGAAGAACTCCTTCTCGGAGGAGCCCAGCAGCGTGTCCGGGTATCGATCCAGCGTGTTTTTCCACGTCTGCGGCAATCAAAGAGGACAGGAGACTTTTATAGCACCATAGCGCAGATTTACAGTCTCAAATCGTTTTGCGCCCAGCCACGAAAAACATCTGGAAACGGCCACAGACAAAGACACTGTGGACTTCAGTGAACTCCACCATGACTGTTCACACTAAATCTCTCAGTCCCAGAGACATGAGTTAATGAGACCATTTACACCTGCGTGTTTCCTGGTGCGCCGGGTCCTTCGCGCTGTCAATGACAGTAAATAAAACATGGCGGCTCATTGGCTCTTCGACAAGACTCACTGGGGTTTTATTCAGTACATAGATTAAAAGTTAAAGGGCCGACCTGCACCAATAGAGGTATACGATGAAATTCACAGAAACCTCTCATAGCTGCAGGAAATATGGTGGCAAGGAGACCCGAACCTGGTACCTTTCCTTACATGAACCAAATAATCTCCATCGGATCATGTTGATGGTTCGCTGATAGTCTTCCGAAGAGAGATAGAGAGAGAGAGAGAGAGAGAGAGAGAGAGAGAGAGAAAATCAGAACAGTGTTTCTTCCATCATGTCATGACTCTGAATCCAGTCTCTCCGGGGACTTGGGAGTTTTATTTTGACAGTCATCATAATAACAATCCACTAGCATGTCCATGTTCTCCCATTGTTAACGTTTATAGCTTATTGTTCTCTACTGCGTGTGTGTGTGTGTGTGTGTGTGTGTGTGTGTGTGTGTGTGTGTGTGTGTGTGTGTGTGTGTGTGTGTGTGTGTGTGTGTTTTCATTACAAAAACAAACAAGACTGGATCCTGTATGAAAACTACATCGTTTTCAGCGTTTCAGCTGTTTCTGTGTAAACAGACACAGTTTTCAAATCACTGTTGTGTAAACGCTAAACCTTCCTGAAGCCTTGTGTAAACGGGGTCTGAAACCTGGATGTAACCACGGTGAGGCAGCCATGCTGATCACTGCAGACTGTGCAGTGCCTTATCAGTACTTTGTATAAATCCCCAGAGAGGAACAGAGTTCTGTGTATCTGCTGATGTCAGCAAGGTTCAGAGCCGCTCGTGGCTGTGGACCAGTGGACTGGACTGTTCGGGGAATCATTGATCCCCCCAGTTCATGATGACTCGTCTCAGGTCGCTGTGCTCCTCAGAACCTTCACCTCCTCTGGACTCCTCAGGTCTGGGCGAGGAGCAGCACTCTGGACATGACAGAGACCACCTGAATCTGTCATGAGCCCACCAGCTGGATCCTGCTTCCTGTCTGCAGGCCGCTATCGACTCCTCCTCATCTGACTCGTCTGACTCATCAATACACTTTTCCATAACAAACCACAGAGAGGAGGAGGAGGAGGGGTAGAGGGGCGGGGGGGGGGGGGTACTTAAACATACTTGGTCTGTTCATATCAGAACGTCCACATTCAGTTTGAATATTTTGTTCAGCAAATAGCATCATTTTCAACTTTACACCGAAAATTTGTGAGTCTATAATCTGGATGTTACTGGAGGAAGACGCTCTATAATCTGAATGTTAGAGGAGGAAGATGCACTATAATATGGATGTTAGAGGAGGAAGATGCTCTTTAATCTGGTTGTTAAAGGAAGGTGCTCTATAATCTGGATGTTAGGGGAGGAAGATGCTCTATAATCTGAATGTTATAGGAAGATGCTCTATAATCTGGATGTTATAGGAAGATGCTCATTTGATTGATAGTCAGTAACTATCTTGTTAGTAACTAAAGTACTACAGGTAATTTTAACTTAATGGGTCTTCTTATGCGACTGCATAATGTTTTTTTAATGTTTTGAACATCGATAGATCTGTAGCCACGCCCACTTTTGGTGGCTCAGTCTGGCGCAGTTGGCGGCAGCGCTCACCTGAAACCGGACACCGCTGACGTTGACATAGAGGATTTCGTCCGATCGGGACGAGTTGTCCACTGGCGGTTTGGGCATGGTCTTCTTGGCAAGCGGCAGCCAGCCCACCGCCGCTGCCCGCGCAAACGGCAGCCATGTCGCCACGCCGGCAGCCATATTGGATCGGGATCCGTCCTAAAAGCAGTGAGCGGGGAGGAGGAGGAGGAGGAGGAAGAGGAGGAGGAGGAGGAGGAGGAGGGAGGGGTCAGAGGGCGTCAGGTGTCAGGCCATGAGGAGGATGGCAGGTGGAGGCAGGAAGGCATCGGATGGGCGTGACCCCTGTCTCTTATTCTGACGAGCCGGTGAGTCCTCCTTCAGAATAAAAGCTTGTTCGTGTTGGATTTCCAAATTTTATTCCAACTTTCCAAATTTCTGATAAAAAAAATTTAAAATTTGCTCAGCGGGTCCTCCCACTTGACAGGAAGCAGCGAGTCTCCCGACAGGAAGTCATGACGAGCCGGACAGGAAGTAGAATGTTTGTATCTGCGTGGGGAGGGAGAGGCGGCGGCGGCAGCGGCGGCGGCTGCCCCGGCAGGAAGGAGTTAACTCCGTCTCACTCTTTCCCCCCTCCCTCCCTCTTGGGTGAAGACGGATGTGTTGCAGCGCCGCAGCTTTCAAACTCTTATTAAATTGTGATGATGGTCCCTGAAGCTGCAACGTCGACAGAAAGCCGAGCGCCTCCTCTCTGAGTGCGTCTCCGTCAGGCTGCAGGAGTCAGAGGGGCATTAGTGCCGGAGGAGGAGCAGCAGGAGCAGCAGGAGGAGGAGGAGGAGGAGGAGGAGGTCATCCTTACTACATGTCCATGTATGGCCGTCCTGTCACAAAACACACAAACAGAAAAGAGACAGAAAGTGAGAGAAGAAGCAGGAGGAAAGAAGGAAGGAAGACATGGACTCACTGTCAAAAAGGAGGCGAAAGAGGAGGAGACGTCAATGAAAAGTGTACAAGAAGGGGAAGAATAAAAGGAAGTGCGGAGGGAGAGAAGGAGGAGGCTGGGAGAGGTGAAGAAGTCATAGAAAACAGATGAGAGAAAAAGAAGAGCGTTTCAGAAAGATGGGAGAGGAGAAGGAGGACAATAGGACAATAAATACAAATCTGTCAAGACAAAGAAGGAATAAGGGAGGAGACAAGGGAGGACAGATCAAGAGCAATTTAACCTGACTTAACTTAACTTAACTTAAGATAACTCAATAAAGTTAACTTAAGCAGACTAAACTTAAATTCAATGTAAACCAACTTAACTTAACTTAACTCAGGCCCCGTCCACACGACATCGCCGTTTCATGTAACCGTCGTTTTTAAACGGGTTCCAGAGAGGGAACATTTCAAATCGACGGTGACGTCATCGCCCCGCCTCCCGACCTGATGACCCCGCGACGCCGTGTACAACAACAATGGCCGAACACCTGCTCCAGATCGAGCTGCTGAAGCGTTTTGATCTAATAAGACCAGATGTTGGATTTGTCGATTTCTCAGTATTTGTGTGATTTGTTGATCGCCACCTATAGGTAACATCAACTTAACTTAAAAGGGGTCAATTATCCAGCTTTTCAACACTTTCACATGCTTCCTGTTGCTCCAAACACGTAATCAAAGTTTCTTGCTTTTCCTTGATTTTCCTATCTGACACTTTCCTCGGGATCCGATTTGATCTAAATTAACTTCCCTGCCGTATTAGTTCCATGTTGAAGGTTTGTTGACGGTTGATTTTCATTGCTTTTATTTTGAAAGGCCCACCTGCCGCAGCAGTTTATTAAAGAGCGGACGAGTCGTCGAGGGAAAACTTCACGTCTGGCTTTATTCCTCAATAAACCTGCTCAATAAGAGGTGAGGGGATACAGTGAGGGTTTATTACATGACGTCCACAGTGGAGCAATAACTCTTTGTCTCTTTGTCTCTTTGTCTTCGCTTCACAGTGAATCAGCAGCAAGTCCGACAAGCGTCAGGAGGTTTAACCCGTTCACGCCCCCGAAGCATTTTCATAATTCCCAAAGATAAGAGATTGTTCGTACGTTTTTTTGGCTCCAACAACAATTTGCCCCGATGACTATTGGTGACGTAGTAATCACGGCAGGTTTCTTACTCTCCAGCTTTTTTGTGTTTCAACTAACAAACAAAACTTTATCAATTCCCTTTGGAAAAGTTCCTTTTTCTGCATCGACCCTTCCGAGGAATTGGTGGGCAGCTTTAGTGTTGCTCCGTATCTGCTGTGGGAATTGAACCTGCAAACTCCTGATCCTAAACAGGTGTCTCTGGCCTGTGGGTGACCACTGCCCAAATTTGACCAACCCAATGATGACCAGCACTATTGGGTCTCCATTACGGGCCCCGGGGAGCTGGTGAGTCAGTGGGCAGTGCTGAAGGGCTGTGGGAATTGAACCCGCAAACATGATATTCTAAGTCAGCTTTGCCAACGTCTAGGCCACCACTGCTCAGACTACTTCTCTGTTTCTGTCTCATAGCTACAAGGGGGTCAATCAACACTGGTGACCTCCAGTGGACATATGAGACTTTTCAACAAACACCAACTCAACTCGCCTCAGTTTTTAGGCTTTTCCATTACATGTTAGTACCTCAAAGCAGGTACTTTCCTAGTACCTATTCCACAGAGGTTCCAAACGAGACGAGTCGAGTCAAAAATGTGACGTCAGGCCGCTGGTCTGTTCTACCATGTCCTGGAGCCACGGGGGCTGTGATTGGTCCTCTACCATGTCATGGAGCCACGGGGGCTGTGATTGGTCCTCTACCATGTCATGGAGCCACGGGGGCTGTGATTGGTCCTCTACCATGTCCTGGAGCCACGGGGGCTATGATTGGTCCTCTACCATGTCATGGAGCCACGAGGGCTGTGATTGGTCCTCTACCATGTCATGGAGCCACGAGGGCTGTGATTGGTCCTCTACCATGTCATGGAGCCACCTGGGCTGTGATTGGTCCTCTACCATGTCATGGAGCCACGGGGGCTGTGATTGGTCCTCTACCATGTCATGGAGCTACGTGGGCTGTGATTGGTCCTCTACCATGTCATGGAGCCACGGGGGCTGTGATTGGTCCTCTACCATGTCCTGGAGCTTGTTAAGAAACTCCACATGTGATCCAGATGATGTTGTTAACTAAAAAGTGAACAGTACACACCACCAGAGCGAAGTATTCCGGTTTTGGTTCCATCCACGACGCTTTGCACAACTCCGATAATATGGACACCACCGAGCAGGAAGCTATCTTGTAGCACGCCACTATCGTCTGTTGGCTGGATCCCAAAGCTAAAAGTTGCTGAATCACTGGCAATGTTTGAGCCAAACTGCTGATTATGACCGGGAAGGTCAACACTACCAACAAGTCTGATGCTGTTTTGACCGATCCTTCTACGCCCCCTAGCATTATCGCTGAGAACTACTTTGTTACTCAAATGACCTCGGTGCAGAACTTTTAGGAATGAACTCACCGCGTAGCCTCAGCCCTATGTGGACGCAGTAGTATATGTTAGCCTTAAGGAGGCAGAAAGTCTATGTCCGGGCGTAGGCTGGCACGGAGAGCGGGGCTTTCATCCAGGAAATGCATGTTTGGTTCTCAAGGGACTCCAACAGGGGGCGCCACAAGGAGGAAAGGTCGGGAACAAGTGACTGAACAAAAACAGTCATTTCTTTGATGATTCATGGTCAACAAACAGAGCAAACTTCAAATGTAGTTTGAAGGGCATCAACTGGAGTACACACACACACACACACACACACACACACACACACACACACACACACACACACACACACACACACACACACACACACACACACCATACTGTACCTGCCTCTGTCAAATCTCCCGTGCGTTTAGTAATGAATTATGAATAAACTTTCAGCCTGACTGCACACACAATCCACCATAACATCACACACACACACACACACACACACACACACACACACACACACACACACACACACACACACACACACACACACACACACACACGCAGCCTCTCCATTATATCAACAGGAAGCTGTAACACTCTGCAGGAGCGCGTTGATTCGCTCTAATGATTTTTGTTAGAGTGGATTTTATTTTGTGGGATCTCACCGTCTGCTGGAGCAACATTTACCTTCACACAGCAAAGAAAATATTTTTGTGAAAGAAGACCGTCTCCATATATTTTGTCTCAGTTAATGAATGACACAGCAGCTACTCAGTATCTTCTGTTGTAGCTTTCACTTTGTTGTGAACTTCCTGGGCCACCGTAGTTCTCTCGATGTATAATTTACTCAACGTTTCTTCGGTTCATTCCTCAGAGGATAAACTACCAACATGCAGATAGACACAGAAAGCTCTTAAGAGAGGGAAGCTCACCTCTATTTAAGAATGCTCATGCTGTGGATGCACATTAATGCGAACTACAGTGGGACATTTTTCTCGATGCTGTCAAGACGACTGAGTCAGGCCCCATTTACACGACGACGTCTCTGAGTGAAAATGAAAATCTTTCGTTGTACTTTGGGGCTCTGCTTCCACCACAATGTTGCTCAGAATAACTGACAACTTTTTAAGAATGGCTCAGGAGGTGGAACTTTTTGTGTGTGTAGTTTTATTACAAAAACTAGAACTACACTCGGTAGTGCGCAGGCCTTCGCCAACGCCACATTTGTTTGCGGAACTGAGTTCACTAGCATGATAGCCGTTAGCTCATTATGATACTAACTGGGCAGCTGCATCACTGTGTGAAATCTACTATAATCCGCACTGAAATACGCTGATCTCCTTTAATCTCCTCCATGAGGTGCCTCTCTCACCCGCTTTGTATGGGAATTTTTTTTCGCCGTTTTTGGGGATTTATTCGGAAACGGTTTGTCGTTAACGTCTGAAAATCGAATCGATTGGTCTTTGGATGATGACAAATCATCCCTGAAAACTTTAGTAGTTTTTGCGAAAAGTTGGTAAAATACTTACATACATACATACATAGGAATATACACGCATACCAATAAATAAATAAATACATACACGCAGACGGCCAAGTTTCATTTTCTGAACAGCACCTGCTCATGGCCCAACATGAAAGCTACATCATTTTCATTGTTTCTGTTGTTTCCATGGAAACAGACATTGTTTCCTAAATGTTACCGTGTAAACACGAAACCTTTCTGAGACAAAAATGCAAAAACGATGTGTTGCAACTTTGAAGTGCTGTTAAATTCAAAAGTGAAGAGGACATGCCGCATTTGTCGCTATGAATGAATCCTTCTATGTGCAGAACTATTTACTACGACAGTGGTACGCATGTGCAGCAGCAATGTTTTCTAAAAGTTCCAGAGACTCCAAGCACCATTGTTGTGAAAACAGCGCCCCCAAAACACAACACAAGTTTGGCGTTTTCACTTGAAAATGTGTAAATGAAAATCTGAGCGCTTTCCTGGTTGCAGGCTCAACGATATGGGGACTCACTGCTGCCACCTGCTGGACATCAGCTCTGAAGCAAGAAACTGTTTCCCGGTGATCCGTCCAGTGAGTTCAGGCTGCCCATGCTGAAACGTGGACACTGAACGACTCTGTGGGGAGTCTTCCACTGCAGCTCCGACATAAATTACCCTCACAAGCACCTTTGCTAGCGGCGGAGGAGCAGTTTGGGGCAAACGAGGTTCCAAACGATGATATTCTTGCTGATTAAATGCATCTTAAAGTGCAGGGAATGTGTCGGGTCTGAGGGCTAATGGCCCCACCAGGAGGGAGCCGGTGATCATCGTTCACATCGAGGTCCCAGAAACTCTCTGCCATCGAGGTCGTGGCTCCTCCTGCTGCTGCAGCTTCATGAGCCGAATTAAAACCCTGAGATGGAAAACAACTAAAGGTGGAACATTCTGGAGGTTTGTCTTCAGAAAAGTTACTACTTTTTCAGAGCAAATAGAGTATTTAATGAGTGTTTAGTTGTCAGGGACACAGCTACAGCTTGTGAATTCTTGATGCCTGTGGACGCGTCTCGTTCACTAACTAACGCATCTTGAATTGACCTTAATGAGTGACTAAATCGCCGGACCGACCCGCACCGTGCGGCACCACTGACCCGGGACAGGAGGAGGGTGTTTGTGTTGTGGGTCTCCTTTGTGGCTCACGGATTCAGTTTCAGTGTTTCTGCTCTGAAGAACAGATGTTTGCTGACACGCCGTGTCCGAGAGTCCGGGCGAGGATACGTTACAGCGTGACAGAAACAAGCTAAAAACACGACAATAATGTAAACGTGTCCTCACTTGTATAGCGTGTGTCCAATCAGCAGGCAGAAACATGAGAAGACAAAAAAATCCACATGCATCATTTGCTGGAGCTTCTCCCGACTTCAGGATTCAACCCTGATGACCTTCGAAGGTCTTTTGGACCTGTGGACGGGCCAGGACAAAAACAACCTACTGAGCCCGGTCTGAGGCGGATACCGTATAGTTCCAAATAGAAGCGCACCCCCCTTTTTTCAAAGAAGAAAGAACAAACCTCACTACTTGATGAAATACAGAAACAGACAGTCAATTACTGTAATGTCCGGACTATAAGCCGCTACATTTTTTTTCAGATGCTTTGAGCCCTGCTGCTTAAACAATGACTCAAGTTAATTTATGGATTTTTACTGGTTAAGGAGCTTCATGCCGCAAATACATGGGTGATGCATTCAAGTGCATCACGTAACTCTGAACTTTCGTTTTTTTTGGTTGTTTTTTTTTTTTATTTCGTAGGAGCAGGTTAAATTCAGGTGCGCAGACTGGTCTGGAAATTACGTTTTTTTTTTTTGGTTTTTTTTCTAATTCCGTTATTTTGGGTCGTGGGGAGTTCCTCGTTTGTCCGTTGTCCACCGTTGGGTGGAAGGCAGGTCGGTGAAGGGGTTCGGGTCTGCGACTCTTAACGCATGCCGTGCCCTTCTCGCGGTCATTTTATTCTCAACACCGTCTTTCAAGACTGCCACACCTAATCTGGATATGCACAAGTGCGCATGCACGGTTTGCAGAAATACTTTCACACACACGTCATTACCGTATTTAACAATGTTTTAACCGGCACTCACATGTCCGCAAAATAAACGTGAACCCCGAGGCTTGGACTCTCACACTGCGCATCTATTAGGAACTATGCGGTATATGAAGACACGTTACAGGCGAATGAGGACCAACTGAGCACACGCTGGGGTAGACGTGGAAGCAACTATGTCGTAACTGTGTACCAGAAGACAACCCAATGAGGTGATGTAAAGGTACCCCGCGTTTGCCATCGAGAAATGAGTAAGCAGAGTCTCAGGAAGACCGACTACGTCCCGTCTAATGGACTGAGGAAGACTCAGCGAGCCACTTCCTGTAAGGAGAGGTAAAGAACCACCCACTGAGTTCTTTCCGGGAAAAACCCACCAAACCACCACTACCGAATTCATCAAACATACCGCCACCTCCGGGTTACTGGTATAACAATCCAATATGGCCGTCTGTGCGTACAAACGTCCGTGTTTCATTAGGGGAACCATCAATAGCGCCCACTAGTGGCATCAAAAATACAGAAAAAACCCCACAGAACTACATTTCTGCCTTTTCCATGAAAACAGACATCGTTTTCAAAACATCGCCATCTAAACACAAAATTAGACCTGAACCTGAAACGTGGCGTTCAGGTACCGAGCTCAGTGTAGGAATATCCAATCCAAAGTGAACCAGCATCCAAAACTGTTTTTTAAATAAAAATATGCTCATTAAAATATCAAATCCAGCAACAAATACTCGTGTTTCATCTTGAGTTATTCAACTAACTTACTGACTTTTATTAGTCAGAAGATTAACTACAATTAACAATCATATCTAAGTACTAGATACTTCATTACTTTACAGATGTGGATTAATCTGCCTGAAAGTAATTCCAACAAATTCCTAATTTCTTACTTTTTCAAAGGTTTGATGTAAACTGACGGATTCAGTCCTGAAAATAAGCCTAAACTCTCAAAATACTATTTTCAAATCACAATTTAGTCTCAAAATATAGATTCATCCCCCGCAGAAAATAGTCCTATTCAAACCAACGTCTCCCTTAAAGTCACACTGGGGCCTTAGGGGGGACGGAAAATGAAAAATGGCACGAACACTAGGAGATTAACTATTAGAAGTTCATAGTCTGGATTTTATATTTATAATTGTTGTCAGGTGTAGCTTCATCCACCGTGAGAAATAGTCCCTCTGCAGTTCAACATGTATGTTTTGTTTACATCCACGATGTATTTATGAAGGATTAAACATCATCGAATGTCACAAGATTATCAAAGTAATTGTATTTAATTAAACGTAAAGGAATATTATTTCTGTTTTCCACATACACAATAAATGTAACTGCAAGTAATCCCCAACAAACACCTTCTTTTATGAAATGTATACACACACATATATATATATGTGAATATTATTATGTGCAACTAAGGTTTGGATTTTCTCCATTTAAGAAACATATTTGAAGAATTTCTGATGTGAAACTTCAACAAAACGAGGAAATTATTATTATTATTTTTTTAAGCGGATTCATCCACTTGAGAAAATAGTCCCAGACAAATCTTTTCTTCTTTGCAAAAAATTTGAGCAAAACTTCTGAGTATTTTATATTTGAATGAAATTTGCGCTTACACATAGTTAAATTAATGGTATGGATTCATCCGCCTCGTGAAATAGTCCCTGTGAATTATTGACAGTTCATGAAATGTCACACGATTATGAATAAAATTAGATTCAATGATCTTTAAAGAAGATTAATCCACCGCTGCAATTAGTCCCCGACAAACATCATCGTTCATGATGTTAAAGTAACATGTGGGAGTGTATTCTACCACCGGAGAAAATAGTCCCCACCTTCAAACTGCAGCGTTGTAATCAATTATCAAACTTTTTAAAGGAAAAATTAACACTTTTTTTTTTTTTTTTTCCAATTCAACAGTCTCCTAACTCAGAGTGTCGACTAACATCCTTCAAACCGTCCAACACCTGAGAGACGTCGCCAACTCAACCTCAACATTTCTTCATTGGAATAGTGTGGATTCCTCCGCCGCTACAAACCATCTTTCTCCCTCCTTCCTGAAGTGAAACCAACAAAAAGTCTCATTTAAACATGAAACATGCACTCACACATGGACAAAGCGTCCAGCTGCCACACAAACTATGGATGCATCCGCCACAGGAAATAGTCCCCAAACGTCCCGTCCTGTGCAGGAAGCTGCAGGATCCTTTCCTCCAGAGAAACTCAGACCAGGAGGCGTTTTCAGGAGGAGCCGGAGACTTTTCAAAAGAAAGTACCAAGACAGGATGAGGAGTGTGAGGAGCGTAAGCCCCCCCCCCCCCCCCCCTGAAGAGTGACTCCCCTAAGAGTGACCCCAACTCGACCCCGAGCCCCTCTTCAACTTTAAAAACTGAGGAAATCCTCCGTTCTGATTGGCTGTCAGATCAACGCCAGCAGGAGGTGTGTGAATATTAATGAGCACTGTGTGTGTGTGTGTGTGTGTGTGTGTGTGTGTGTGTGTGTGTGTGTGTGTGTGTGTGTGTGTGTGTGTGTGTGTGTGTGTGTGTGTGTGTGTGTGCGACTGCTAACCGCCGTTAATAGCAAACAACACACTGAAGTTCATCACTAATTCATATGGCTGGATTACGTCAACACACACACACACACACACACACACACACACACACACACACACACACACACACACACACACACACACACACACACACACACACACACACACACACACACACAGGTGCTTCTCTTGTTTGTTGCAGCTCTGAATCACCTGTTTGTCCCAAACTTCCTCCTCTCTTCTCTATTTCTCACTCCTCCTCTCCTCCTCCTCCTCTTCTCTATTTTCTCTCACCTCTCTCTAAGTTTTCTACTCTTGGTTCTATTTTCTCCTCCTCCTCCTCCTCCTCCTCCTCTTCCTCCCTCCACCCCTCCGTCCCGTCCTGCTCCTCTTCCTCCACCCGAACTCTTTATTTCTATTCTCAGCAGCGCTCGTATCTGGAGCAGTTTCCATCCTACTTACCACGGCCGATGATGATGATGAAGATGAGCAGCAGCAGGAGGAAGAAAGAGAAGAAGATAGGGAAGAAGAAAAGAAAAAGAGAGGAGGAGGAGGAGGAGGAAGAGGAGGAGGAGGAGGAGAGGTTTTCCAGGTGAAAACGGGACGGCTGGCCGCAGGAGGATGGAGGAGTAACGAGAACAAAAAGCAGGAGGTGGAGGAGGAGTGTCGACTGTCCGGCTCTGCTGCCGCCGCAACAACCACTTCTCCTGTCATCCCTCCCTCTCTCTCTCTCTCTCTCTCTCTCTCTCTCTTACTCACTCTCTCTCTCACTCACACTCTCGCTCTCTCTCTCTCTCACTCTCTCTCTGGCTCCTCCTTTCATTCGCTTGCTCGACCCTCCCCTCCCTCTCCTTTCTTCTTTTCTTTCTCTGTTCACTGTCATTTTTACACACACACACACACACACACACACACACACACACACACACACACACACACACACACACACACACACACACACACACACACACACACACACACACACACACACACACACACACACACACACACACAGAGCTGTGTTTTCATCACTTCAGGGGACTTTACACAGACTTCCACTCTTTTCCTGACGTCCAACTGAGAAACTCAAATCTTCCCTTCGAGGTTTCGAAAACTTTCCCCTGAAGAAAAACCTTCCCCGTTTCCGTGACGACTTTTCAAAGTGAAAAGGCAAAACTTTTGTTGCATTTTGGATGTTCGTTTACACGACATCGGTGCTTGGAGACACTGAAAAGGAAACTTTTTGAAAACACTGGGGGGAAAATGCAACTTTACGGAAAAGCTGTTTCTGCACATGCTCACCACGGCCGTAGTAACTAGGAGTTCTGCACATGCTCAGTAGAGACAATAAGAACATTGTTTTCCTCCAGATTGTCATGACTCCATATTCTCCTGGGACTTGGTACTTTTATTTTGACAGTCATCGTAATAACAATCCAACTTGGTCGTCTGTCCACGAGAATGTTCTCCCCATTGTTAATGTTTATAGAGTTTTGTTCTCTGCTGCATGTGTGTGTGGTTTCATTACAAAAACAAACAACAGCACCCACTAGTGGCCGGGCATGCTAACTACACTGTTTTCAGTGTTTCCGTGGAAACTGACGTCTTTTTTTCCACTTGAAACGTTGTCGTGTAAACGAGTCTTAACAAGCTCCTGATTTCCAGTGAAAACGGCTGCAAAGCTGCTTTTCTCTCCGTCCTGCTCACTGTTAGCATTAGCATTAGCATTGTCTAAAGCTACGGCATGAAGAGAACTGTTATTATTTCACTCAACTCCTGTTTACTGCAGGAGGAGCGGCTCTTACTCTTATTTCATTTGTTTTTTTATTAATATATTTGCAAACATGTAAAAAACATATAAAAAAAAATTAAAAAGAAACAAGAGAAACAAACAGAATATTTTAAAAAAAGAGAATCATCCAAACGAGACATTCAGGGTTCACGTGACACACACTCCAATTTTAGTGTGTGTGCCTTACATGTTCGAAAAAGGGGGAGGAAGAAGTTTAACTTTTTTATTCCTACCCCTTTACATCTGTATTGTTGGAAGCACACAAAATATATATATTTTTTTTTATGTTTTTTTTATCATGTTTTCTTCATTTATGTCAATGCTAATGCTACGTGATTAGCATTAGCTACGTAGAAGCTGGCATTAGCATTAATGTGACCAATGAGCTGTTTGTGTTTCCAACCAATTTTATTGTGGATCTCAAAGGAAAACTTGCCTGATGCTGATTGTTTGGATGATTGTGGCTGAAACAGTAAATAAGATTTGTTTGTACTCGAGGTCCTCATAAAACGAACCGGCTGTTCAAATTTCTGCTGATTGTTTATCCTATAAATTAATTCACTTCTCTGGGTTTATTGATGAGCTTTAATTTTTTTTTTTTCAGATTTAATTCTCTACTTAAAAGACTTACAAATAACAAAACATGGAAAGACAAAACAAATGTGAAATTATTTCTAAAATCATATTTATCCATCAAGATGTGAAAAGAAATAAAAAGTTTTGAGGAGCAAAATTCTGCATTTACACAATAAGAATTTAAACACAAAACTGCTTAAAATTAATAAAAACATTCATGTTTAGACATACGGGAACAACATGTACACACACACACACACACACACACCCTGAGGGTACATGTGCAGCAGCACAAACACACAAAACTACAAAAACAAACACACATGTAGTTCTACTTAAATATTAATAATGAATGTAAAGACTCACTGGTCATCTGTCACTCAGGCTGTCATCACACACACACACACACACACACACACACACACACACACACACACCAGGTGTGTGTGTGTGTGTGTGTGTAGTGTTGATTACACGCGTGTTCTCCGCTCGGCTCCTGCATGTGAAAAACGGATGACATTTTTTACGTCGCGGAAACTTGAATCAAGCGAAGGAAACGCGAGTCGACATCAGAAGAGACGCCGCGTCGCACGTCACACGCTCGCTCGCTCGCCGTCCACACTGAAACACACTGTACGTACACGTACTCGCCCTTCAGGAGCAACCGTTTACATTCCTGCTGTTTGATGATTTGAAGCAACACCAGAGGTCAGAGGGAACCAAGTACAAATACTTTGTTACTGTAACTACATTCTGTTGAGTACTTTCCTTGAGTACTTATTTTACATTTTGTCCATGAGAAGAAAAACACCTGAGAAGAGGACGAGTCCAGGGCCGATGATTGGCTCTTTAAATTGTTATTGAGGGAACTATTGAAACTTCAGCGACTACAAAGATGAACAAGAGCCAACCAGAATTATAGACCTACAGGGAACTAAACATATCTAAAGGGAACAACAGTAAGTACAGAAATATACAGGAAACTACATGGATTTATGGGTAATTACAAGGATTTAGACAGACGTACACCAAGTGCATAAATGTACAGGGATCTACAGGAATTAAAAAAGATTCACTGGGAACTAAACAGAGTTACAGAGAACTACAGGGAACAAAACATAACATGGATCAACCAGGAGTATGAAAATTTATTTATGGGGAACTAACAAGAACCGCGCCAAAACTGAAATCTACAGGGACCAACAGGAACTAGAACGAACTGCAGGTCAACGTCCACAGGGACACGTAGAGGTTCACTGAACTTACCAGGGAACTAAAGAAACCACGAAAACTACAGGAAGTACTGGGAACCCAACAGGAAGTATGGGGAACTATGCAGAAGAACTACAGGGCGCTAATGGGAAGTACAACTACTACATGGGACTAGAAAAAAAAAAAAAAAACTGCAAACCACCAATGTGTATTTGTGTAAATCGCATTAATCCCAGGACGACAAAAGAAAAAAAGAAAAACTTTTTGTTATTATTTTTACATTCCTGGTTTTTCCCTCTTTTCTAATTTTCCTCACTGGTGAGAAAGATCGAGTTGATTTATACACGCAAGATGGTACCGATGGGAAATACCGGAAATACCAACACACACACACTTGCACACACACAAACACAAAAAGGAAAAATCAATGGTTAATCAGGTGCCGGGGGGGTGGAGGGGGCGGGGGGGGGGGGGGGGGATGTCAGGACTCCGGAGACACTTTGTTTCTGTCCTGAATTCCCCCCGCGAGGAAAACTTAACACTTCATCCGTTTAGTTTACGAGTCCGATTGGTTTTGAACAAAATGACGGAACAACAAACACACAGAGGAGGAATTTAATGATCAATGATCCACAACGACGAGCAGACTGCTGCGAGGACACAAACAATCGTTTAGACGTGAAGAAACTGGATTGAAATAAACATTCACGTCCTCTGTGGCCAAGAGTCAAAACCTTCTCAACCTGCATCACTTCTCACAACAAACTACAGATCAGTTCTCACAACAAACTACAGACCCTCTGTTGAGGTGACGGAGGGAACAAGGAGTTACTGAAACAATCGTAAAACATAAAATGACCACAGCTGGAGGATTTCTAGAAACACCTTCCGGCGCGCCATTTTAAAGATGGCCGACAGTATGAATCTGGCTGAACAGGGTCGAGGGAGAAGTCTTATCTGGTTCAGACATTCAATGTGGATCCAGATCCAGACCCAGACAACCTGCAGGTGTGCGGTCAGGTTGCCATGGAGATTGAAGGACCTTCAGATGGGTGGAGAAGAAGTGTCCAGATTTATGAGAAGACAACAGACCAGGAGACAAAGTCCCAAACGTCTGAAGATCAATTCTAAACTAGAAGACTTGGAGGAAAACGTCACTGAATGAGAGCGCGAGACGCTCGTCCTGCTGACCCTCATATTTACCTTCGCCAACGAAGAAGGTTATGTTTTCGCCTGCATTCATTCATTCATTTATTTATTCATTCATTGGTTTGTATTTATGTATTTTACCAACCTTTCATAAAAACTACCCGCCCGAACAGCATGAAACTTTCAGGGATGATTTCTCATCATCAAAGGATCGATCGATGTGATTTTGGGACGTTAACGGCGAATCGTTTTCTGAATAAAGAAAGTGTGAAAAGATTTCCCACATAACGCGGATGAGAGAGGCACCTCATGGAGACGATCCAAGGAGATCAGAGTCTGTTGCCATGGAGACGCTCCCCGCTCAGTGTTTCGCACAGTGATGTAGCTGAAAGGAAACAATCCCGTCTACGTTTCGATCTAGAATGTGTGCGTCTACATTAAAGCTGGATTGAAACAAGGTTCAGCATCTGGTTTTTCTGAAGTATTTTAGAGTCGTGAGACATTTCACCTCCACTTTGGATCCTGTTTGTTTTGTTGGAATTTCCTGAATTCCACGAAGCAGCTGGAGGTTACGCCAACAACAGAACGTTTAGCGATAGAAACGAGACAACTTCGACACGCCGCATGAAGCACTGCGACAAAAACACACAAAGTAATAATCAACACGAGACAGATACTACTGCGGAGACACACAACGGCAACAAAACGCACAAAATACCAAAAGTACAGACGCACAAAAACGAGAAAATGGAAACATAATGCGGAAAAGAACAGAGTGTTTGAGGAGGAGAAGAAAAAGAAAAGATGAGAGTGAGAGGCTTTTTGTGGACGTATTGATCGCAGGAGGAGGCGCACTCTGCATGTGCGTCTGTGTGTGTGTGTGTGTGTGTGTGTGTGTGTGTGTGTGTGTGTGTGTGTGTGTGTGTGTGTGTGTGTGTGTGTGTGTGTGTGTGCGTGCGCGTATGTGTGTGTGTGTGTGTGTGTAACCTTGTTAATAATTCAGAGCGGCCCAGTGCAGTCTGAGAGGAACGAGGGATGGATGGATGGAGTGATGGAGGGAGGACGGGACAAAACAGGAGGAAACCAGAGTAAAGAGGGTGTGTGTGTGTGTGTGTGTGTGTGTGTGTGTGTGTGTGTGTCTATTTATAGGCGTGGGTGCACAGCAAACTGACTGACGTTTCCCAGACTAACAGGAAGTCCCAGCAGTCCTCAGAGTTCACCGAGAGGAAAGCAGCAGAGTCGGAGGACGACCGTTTCTCCTCGCGTCTCCTCCAGGAGGAGCAGAGAGCAGGAGGCCTGGGGGAGGCGTAGGAAGTACATGACCAGGAAGTACAGAACCAGGAAGTACAGAGACAGGAAGTACAGGACTAGGAAGTATAGATTCAGGAAGTAAAGAATCAGGAAATACAGAACCAGGAAGTACAGGACTAGGAAGTATAGAACCAGGAAGTACAGAGACAGGAAGTACAGAACCAGGAAGTACGGGACTAGGAAGTATAGAACCAGGAAGTACAGGACTAGGAAGTATAGATTCAGGAAGTAAAGAATCAGGAAATACAGAACCAGGAAGTACAGGATCAGGAAGTACAGAGACAGGAAGTACAGAACCAGGAAGTACAGAGACAGGAAGTACAGACATAGAAACTACAGAGACAGGAAGTACAGAACCAGGAAGTACAGAGACAGGAAGTACAGACATAGAAACTACAGAGACAGGAAGTACAGAATCAGGAAGTACAGAACCAGGAAGTACGTGACCAGGAAGTGCAGAACCAGTAAGCACAGAACCAGGAAGTACAGGATCAGGAAGTAGAGGATCAGGAAATCAAGAACCAAGAAGCATCTACAGAAACTTTTTTCTTTTACAAAAAAAAAATAATAATAAAATATGCAAGTTGTAACAAGTATTGCGTAAGAATCAAACAACACGTGAGATAACATTGCAGGACAACTCAAGTTTAACAATAAAACAATATAATTCCATATAAAAACAACATGAGACATGAACTACAAAGACATGAACTACAGAGACATGAACTACAGAGTCGTGGACTTCGTTGCTCTTTAAAAACCTGTGGTGGACAGAGGAGGACGTGTTTGGCAGCAGATTGTCGTCGTCACTCAGAAGCTACAAACTCATCTCGTCTGCAAACACTTCCCGGTCTCTCGCTGCCTCGGCTCTAATATCCAGGTCTGACTTCTGGAGCCTCCGAGGAGGGAAACTAATAAAGCGTCCGACGGTGTGGATGTAGAAAACAGAGATGATGTGTGGAGCGAAGCTCCGCCACGTTAAAAAACAGCAGTCAGTCAGAAGATCATCAGACAAAGAAACGTCCAATCACTGAACAGTCCATCACTGAACAGTCCAATCACTGAACAGTTCATCACTGAACAGTCCATCACTGAACAGTCCAATCACTGAACAGTCCATCACTGAACAGTCCAATCACTGAACAGTTCATCACTGAACAGTCCAATCACTGAACAGTCCAATCACTGAACAGTTCATCACTGAACAGTCCAATCACTGAACAGTCCAATCACTGAACAGTTCATCACTGAACAGTCCAATCACTGAACAGTCCAATCACTGAACAGTCCAATCACTGAACAGTCCATCACTGAACAGTCCATCACTGAACAGTCCAATCACTGAACAGTTCATCACCGAACAGTCCAATCACTGAACAGTCCATCACTGAACAGTTCATCACTGAACAGTTCATCACTGAACAGTCCAATCACTGAACAGTCCAATCACTGAACAGTCCATCACTGAACAGTCCATCACTGAACAGTCCAATCACTGAACAGTTCATCACCGAACAGTCTAATCACTGAACAGTCCATCACTGAACAGTTCATCACTGAACAGTCCATCACTGAACATTCCATCACTGAACAGTCCATCACTGAACATTCCATCACTGAACAGTCCATCACTGAACAGTCCATCACTGAACAGTCCATCACTGAACAGTCCAATCACTGAACAGTTCATCACCGAACAGTCCAATCACTGAACAGTCCATCACTGAACAGTCCAATCACTGAACAGTTCATCACTGAACAGTCCAATCACTGAACAGTCCAATCACTGAACAGTTCATCACTGAACAGTCCAATCACTGAACAGTCCAATCACTGAACAGTTCATCACTGAACAGTCCAATCACTGAACAGTCCAATCACTGAACAGTCCAATCACTGAACAGTCCATCACTGAACAGTCCATCACTGAACAGTCCAATCACTGAACAGTTCATCACCGAACAGTCCAATCACTGAACAGTCCATCACTGAACAGTTCATCACTGAACAGTTCATCACTGAACAGTCCAATCACTGAACAGTCCAATCACTGAACAGTCCATCACTGAACAGTCCATCACTGAACAGTCCAATCACTGAACAGTTCATCACCGAACAGTCCAATCACTGAACAGTCCATCACTGAACAGTTCATCACTGAACAGTCCATCACTGAACATTCCATCACTGAACAGTCCATCACTGAACATTCCATCACTGAACAGTCCATCACTGAACAGTCCATCACTGAACAGTCCATCACTGAACAGTCCATCACTGAACAGTCCAATCACTGAACAGTTCATCACCGAACAGTCCAATCACTGAACAGTCCATCACTGAACAGTCCATCACTGAACAGTCCATCACTGAACAGTCCATCTCTTCAAAAGATTAAGACAGAAACTAACCAGCTACGTCAGTTTGAAGAAATCAGCTGATGTTTGATTTAAACTCTGAGGTTTTATTCTCCAGATCGACACGCTGATGCTTCAGACGCGGACTTATAACCACATAAAGACGGAATCAAGACCAAAACAATCCAGAAGCTGTTTGACTTCAATCTAAAGTCACGTTTACACAACGTTTCAAGTGGAAACTCGTCGTTTCAGCATTTTTGTTTTAGAAAAGTTTCACATTTACACTACGTTTTGAAAACGACGTCTGTTTACACGGAAACAAATGCAACTTTTCTAAAATGTTGCTACTGCACATGTGCGCTACTGTCGTAGTAAATACTTCTGCACAGAAGGATTCATTCATAACGATAAATACAGAATTTCCTCTTCACTTTAGAACTTAACAGCACTTTAAAAGTTATAACGTTTTTGCATTTTTGTAATTGAAAAGTTTCTTGTTTACACAGCAACGTTTGGAAAACAATGTCTGTTTCCATGGAAATTACAGAAACGATGAAATAGATGTAGTTTTCATGTCGGGCCACAAGTTGGCGCTGTTGGTTGTTTCTGTAATGAAACTACACACACTCTAAGCATTAATATTTGGACTGGGAGTCATGACACGACAGAGTTGCGTTTTTCCCTGTTTCCATGGAGCGTTTTCACAAAGTTGCATTTCCACAGGGATTGTAGGAATTTTCAAAAAGATGCACTTTGCCCCGTTACACAGAGTCGGAGCGATGTCAAAAAAGTTGCATTCCCACCGTTTTTCGATGGAGATGGAGTGAGATCCCTTTCAAAAAGTTGTGTTTTCCACCGTTTACACTGTGACACAATATGAGCATTTTTAAAAAAGATGCCTCTCCCCCCGTTTCCACAGAGATAGAGTCGCGGCATTTTAGAAAAGTTCCACCTTTGGAGCCGTCTTGTTTTCAGAGGCTTTGAGTATCGTTGTTATTTAAACTGACACACAAAAAAAAAAAAAAAAAAATGCCACAGAGGTTTTGTGCATTTTCGCTTGAAAATGTCGTCGTGTCAACGGGGAACGGAAGTAAACAAACTGGTTTGGAGACGGTCCTGAAAGTTGTTGGAAATTTGTTCTAAACCATTTACCATTAAAACTGGTCTTAAAACGTATTGAACCAGTTCAGAACCAGTTCTCGGTAGGTACCGAGGAGGAGGAGGAGGAGGAGGAGGAAGTCTTCATCATGGTGTTGTTGAAGGTGGATCTCCAGTCGAAGGAAAACAATCCACGCGCTGGTCTGTGGATTTACTTCAGGATGTAAAGTGTGCTGACAGTCGCCGCTCCGCCGCCGCCGCTCGCTCTTTGTTTCATGTGTAATTTATAAGAGTTTCTGCTCATCAATGTTTTATGCGGAGGTTAGCCTAGCGTTAGCCTAGCGTTAGCCTAGCGTTAGCCTAGCGCGGCCACACCTGAGCGGTGGAAGGTTCGGTATCACACCCGCAGAAACACACAACGTCACACAGGTTCACGGTGTCACACAACAGGAGACGAGTTTACATCCACACTTCACTCAGCGAACCAGAAACAGAGGAAAGAGAAGATAATCGATGATACGAGTCGCCGTGACGAACGCGACTCAACTGACGTGTTCCAACACCGTTTGACATGATGGAACATAAGATGAGCTTAAAGCGGAGCGATCGGTGGAGGAGAGTGGATCAAATCAATCAGGAGGTAAGACACCTAAATAACAAACACCCAGATCTCCTGAATCACAGAGAAAAAACGCCCAGGGTGCGTCCTAACAGTCCCTCCTATCGCCTATCTCCTAACAGTCCCTCCTACCTCCTTATTGTCCCTCCTATCTCCTAATTGTCCCTCCTATCTCCTAATTGTCCATCCTATCTCCTAATTGTCCCTCCCATCTCCTAATTGTCTCTCCCATCTCCTAACAGTCCCTCCTATCTCCTAATAGTCCCTCCTAACAGTCCCTCCTACCTCCTAATTGTCCATCCTATCTCCTAATTGTCCCTCCCATCTCCTAACAGTCCCTCCTATCTCCTAATTGTCCCTCCTATCTCCTAATTGTCCCTCCTAACAGTCCCTCCCATCTCCTAATTGTCCCTCCCATCTCCTAACAGTCCCTCCCATCTCCTAATTGTCCCTCCTAACAGTCCCTCCTACCTCCTAATTGTCCATCCTATCTCCTAATTGTCCCTCCCATCTCCTAACAGTCCCTCCTATCTCCTAATTGTCCCTCCTAACAGTCCCTCCCATCTCCTAATTGTCCCTCCCATCTCCTAACAGTCCCTCCCATCTCCTAATAGTCCCTCCCATCTCCTAACAGTCCCTCCCATCTCCTAATAGTCCCTCCCATCTCCTAACAGTCCCTCCTACTTCCTAACAGTCCCTCCCATCTCCTAATTGTCCCTCCCATCTCCTATCTCCTAACAGTCCCTCCTATCTCCTATCTACTTATAGTCTCTCCTATCTCCTAATAGTCCTTCCTATCGCCTTTCCTATCCACTTCTCCTTAACCCCAGAAGTCTTTAAGTGGCGGCCATGATAAGGAGCGTTGGAATTCTCACGAAGCTCTGGAAAGGAGGCTCAATGCTTCCTATAGAACCTCCTTCAGCCTAGGAACCACTGATGCTTCCTTTAGAACCTCCTTCAGCCTAGGAACCACTGATGCTTCCCCCTGATAACTATTTTTATGTTATTATGCAGCATAAAGAGCTGTTGTATCCATATACATACTCCAGATTAAATAAGTATATTTCAGAAACAAACCCAGAGTGCAAAACTCTCCTTCTGCTGCTGCTGCATAAAAAAGCTTCAAAAATAAACCTCATAAAATTGTAATATTATTTAGGGAAATAGCAACATTTTACTCACCAAAAATCCAGATTATTTGTACCCAAAATCCTTCCTCCTGTCTTTCCTCAATCAGAGTTCAATCCAAGTTACCGGAAGTGCGCGAGGTCCAGGTTCACGCACCTGCGCTGCGTTCAGGGACCTCGTGAAAAGTCCGTCTTTTAATTGGCTTTAAGAAATAAATCCACAACCGGTTCTCTTTCTCCTCCTTCAACCATTGTGAATTAACAAAGCCACTATTAAGTCAACCAATTTATAGTTTTGCTCGTGCAGCTCGATACAGATACAGTGAGCTCGCTCTGGCTAGTAAACTCTGACAACCCAATCAGAGGGCGCGATTATGCTGCGTCACCTTCTCGAAGGCTCCTGGTGTCGCCAACTCAAAATCTGATTGGTTGAAGCAACAGTTTAATCTGTCGGGCTGCAGATTTCTTCACCTGGCAACAAGGGATGACTGAAATGTGATTGGTTAAAAACTTTAACACGGAAATACACGTCTGGAAGCAGCACGACCAGAGGGACAGCGATGGAAAGAAGCATAATTATATTCATGGACAAAGTATAATTATCATCAGTCTGTGATTAAGATATTTTTCTTGGGTCAGTAGAGAAGGTCTTTCAGGCCCTGACAGCCACAAACTGACCTCCTGAACCAAAACACCCAGACCGTCATATTCAGATCAATACTCTACTGACACATGATGGACAAGTTTGTACGATGCAACTCAACATGATAAAACTTGACATGATTTTACACAATGTGACATGACATGATACAACAAGAGAACACACACACACACACACACACACACACACACACACACACACACACACACACACACACACACACACACACACACACACACACACACACACACACACACACCCTTTAAGAAGTGAAGGACGTCAGTTTATTATTTAACACTCATACATGATTGATGAGATGCTCACACACCCAAAGTCCGGTATCTCCTGGGGAGTGGGGGGGGGGGGGGGGGGGGGGGGGGTGGGGGGGTGGGGTGGGGTGTTCATTCATCCATTCATCTGACACTGCTGAATCGTTGTCTCCACCCATCTGACATGTTCTGAGTGTTTAAAATAAACAATCAGAAAGTGACAGAAATCGGTTTAGAGCCACCATCCAGTCAGTTGTACAAATTATCCTAATTACTATACTTTTATTTTGACAGTCACCATAATAACAATCGTACCAAGTCCCAGGAGAATATAGACTGGGAGTCATGACACCACAGAGGAAACGTTGCTCTGATTGTCTCTACTGAGCATGTGCAGAACTACTAATTCCTACTGCCATGGTGCTCATGTGCAGTGGCAGCGTTTCCACCGTCTTCACGGCAATAAAGTTGGAGCCGTTTTTGAAAGTTGTGTTTCCAGTGTCTCCGAGCGTCGTTGTCGTGTAAACTGACGCCCAGAACCCAACGAAGGTTTTGTGTTTTCACTTGAAAATGTTGTCGTGTCAACGGACCGTAACATTAATCTTTGAAACCAGTTTCAAATGAGTCTTCATCAGGGTGAACGTCAGTAAATAATCAGGTCTGGAACCAGTCTGGAAGTTTCAGAGCAGATCTAATCTGAACAGAACTGGAACCAAACACCTGGTGTGAAACCACGAGGGACACAAACAATGAAAAAGTCTCTCTCTCGCTTTACACACACACACACACACACACACACACACACACACACACACACACACACACACACACACACACACACACACACACACACACACACACACACACACACACACACACACACACACACAGGTCAGTGGTGCAGAAGTCTTTTCCTTGTCACGCGATCCTTTCACACTCGTTCATATTCCGCCACTTCATTCATGCACAACTGTCTGTTTTGACTCTTGGGGCCTCAGAGTGAACACACACACACACACACACACACACACACACACACACACACACACACACACACACACACACACACACACACACACACAATCTCTATAAATCCAATATTCATTTTAAATATATTTAAAATACCTAAATATTTAGATTCCTCATCGTAATATCAGTGATGAGGACGATGCTCTATAATCTGGACGTTAGAGGAGGAAGATACTCTATAATCTGGATGTTAGAGGACGATGCTCTATAATCTGGATGTTAAAGCAAATGCTCTATAATCTGGCCGTTAGAGAAGGAAGATACTCTATAATCTGGATGTTAGACAATGGTGCTCTATAATCTGGATGTTAGAGGAAGATGCTCCATAATCTGGATGCTAGGTGGATGATGCTCTATCATTTGGATGTTTGAGGAGGAAGATGCTCTATAATCTGGATGTTAGAGGAAGATACTCTATAATGTGGATGTTACAGGGAGATGCTCTATTATCTGGACGTTAGGAGGAAGATGCTCTATAATCTGGACGCTAGGTGGGAGATGCTCTATAATCTCAGTGTCTCATGTTAGTTCGATGCTTCTCCTCCAGTAACCAGAAATTCAGATGAACTGAGAATTCAGTCTGTCTTTATCGAAGTCAGTCAGAAGCAGTGAAGTTAAAAAGTAACTAGTAACTGAGTACTATTACTCTGTGTAAATGTTGGACGTGAGGTGAGTTTGAAGTGTTTTCGGGCGAGAGTGTGAATCCTCCGTCTGTCACCGTCTCTGTCTGTCTTCCCGTCTGTTTGTTCTCGTTCTGTCTTCCTGTCAGCGACTCTGGAAACTTCGAGGGCCTCCAGAAACCCGAGTCCGTCCGTGGTTCTGCCTGTCTGCCCCCGTCATCCATCAGACGGAGCTGTCACAAGCCGCCGCAACACGATCACACGTGTGAGGGCCGCGCCGCTACCTGTCCGTCCACCTGGTCCTCTGCCTGCTCGCCGCTCGTCGTCTCTCCTCCTCTCACTTCACCTGCCCGACTCCTCCCGTCCCTCCTCTCAGTGGCCTCCGGCTCTCTAACTGTCGTAACTCGATCCGTCTGCCGGCCGTCCGTCAGGACGGCCAGACCGCTCAGACAAAAGTACTTTCCTCTGTGTGTCGTCTGTGACCCGCCACTGATCCACTGCGCCGCCGCTCTGATTTCCACAGCGGAGTCGTCGAGATTAATAAATCTTATAGACCACTGCACTAACAACACACGTAGATTAATTAATCTTATAGACCACTGCACTAACAACACACGTAGATTAATTTATTTTATAGACCACTGCACTAACAACACACATAGATTAATTAATCTTATAGACCACTGCATTAACAACACCCATAGATTAATTAATCTTATAGACCACTCCATTAACAACACACGTAGATTAATTAATCTTATAGACCACTGCACTAACAACACACATAGATTAATTAATCTTATAGACCACTGCACTAACAATACATGTAGATTAATTAATCTTATAGATCACTCCACTAACAACACACGTAGATTAATTAATCTTATAGACCACTGCACAACAACACATGTAGATTAATTAATCTTATAGACCACTGCACTAACAACACACGTAGATTAATTAATCTTATAGACCACTGCACTAACAACACACGTAGATTAATTAATCTTATAGACCACTCCACTAACAACACGCATAGCTTAATAAATCTTATAGACCACTGCACTAACAACCCACGTAGATTAATTAATCTTATAGACCACTCCATTAACAACACACGTAGATTAATAAATTTTATAGACCACTGCACTAACAACCCACGTAGATTAATTAATCTTATAGACCACTCCACTAACGACACGCATAGCTTAATAAATCTTATAGACCACTGCACTAACAACCCACGTAGATTAATTAATCTTATAGACCACTCCATTAACAACACACGTAGATTAATAAATTTTATAGACCACTGCACTAACAACCCACGTAGATTAATTAATCTTATAGACCACTCCACTAACAACCCACGTAGATTAATTAATCTTATAGACCACTGCACTAACAACACACATAGATTAATTAATCTTATAGACCACTGCACTAACAACACATGTAGATTAATTAATCTTATAGATCACTCAACTAACAACACACGTAGATTAATTAATCTTATAGACTACTGCACAACAACACATGTAGATTAATTAATCTTATAGACCACTGCACTAACAACACACGTAGATTAATTAATCTTATAGACCACTGCACTAACAACACACATAGATTAATAAATCTTATAGACCACTCCATTAACAACACACACACAAAGATTAATTAATCTTATAGACCACTGCACTAACAACCCACGTAGATTAATTAATCTTATAGACCACTCCACTAACAACACGCATAGCTTAATAAATCTTATAGACCACTGCACTAACAACCCACGTAGATTAATTAATCTTATAGACCACTCCATTAACAACACACGTAGATTAATAGATTTTATAGACCACTGCACTAACAACCCACGTAGATTAATTAATCTTATAGACCACTCCACTAACAACACACGTAGATTAATTAATCTTATAGACCACTGCACTAACAACACACATAGATTAATTAATCTTATAGACCACTGCACTAACAACACATGTAGATTAATTAATCTTATAGATCACTCCACTAACAACACACGTAGATTAATTAATCTTATAGACCACTGCACAACAACACATGTAGATTAATTAATCTTATAGACCACTGCACTAACAACACACAGAACAATCAGAGATCTTCCCTTCTTCAGTCCCGTCATCAGAAAACACCACTGCTTTAAAAGACGGTTCTGCTTCCTGAGTCAGCTGAAAAAGTTCAGACTGCCAAAGTCTCTGGTGGTGAAATTCACGCCGCCATCGCCGAGTTCTTTCTCACCTCGTCCGTCGGCGTCTGGTGAGCTGCAGCTTCTGCCGAGGCCCGAAACAGACGGCGGCGTATCAGACGCTCGGCAGAGAAGGTGATGGGCTGCAGTCTCCGTCCCTCCAGGACTCTGAGGCCAGAAGGAAAGCTTGAGGATGTGTCTGAGCCTCTGGTAGGAGGCCACCGGGAACAAAACCTCTCGCCACAACAACAGTTCTTTATTCTTAATAATCTTTCACTCTATTTGGCCTCGTATTGTGGAAGTGATTAATATGTCCCTCCATGACCGTGGCTCGGTTCCCAGCCTCTTTGAAAAAGCTGTTTAAAGGAATCTCATTTGGATCCATCACTTCCAAACAGCTTCAGACCGAGATCGTTTTCTTTCGTCTCAATGATTTTAGAAAAGAAAATCGACGCAACAATTTTTTAGAGGAAAACCAACGTGATGGATGTTTTCCAGTCTCGTGAAACTGAATGTTTCTAGGAGCAATTTGACAATAGACAAAAGTAGACAAGGGAACACAAGACGAGACGAGACAAGATGAGACAAGACTAGAGAAGGGAACACAAGACAAGACAAGACTAGACAAAACTAGACAAGGGAACACAAGACGAGACGAGACAAGATGAGACAAGACTAGAGAAGGGAACACAAGACAAGACAAGACTAGACAAAACTAGACAAGGGAACACTAGACGAGACGAGACAAGATGAGACAAGACTAGAGAAGGGAACACAAGACAAGACAAGACTAGACAAAACTAGACAAGGGAACACAAGACGAGACGAGACAAGATGAGACAAGACTAGAGAAGGGAACACAAGACAAGACAAGACTAGACAAAACTAGACAAGGGAACACAAGACGAGACGAGACAAGATGAGACAAGACTAGAGAAGGGAACACAAGACAAGATAAGATGAAACAAGGGAAGGGAAGGGAGGACAAGACTAGACTAGACAAAACTAGACAACACAAGACAAGACAAGACAAGACAAGACAAGACAAGACAAGACAAGATCAACTTTATTGTCTTCCCCAAACGGTGACAGAAATGTTTCTTACAAATAAAACACACAAGTACAGATGTAAAGTTAAACGGAAACAGGAAACGGCAGCCGATGAAAAATAGAATCTTCTGGACCTTCGATTGTTTGTTGTTAATTCCCTCGTCCAAACGCTTCGTCCTCCATCTGGACGTTCTGATGAGAGTTCCTGAGTGCTTGTTGGACAGACTGACGAGACAAAGACAGAAACCATCTGCAGGTTCCTGTTTTCAGACGCGAAGCGTCTCTGTGGTTTGGACGAACCCGCCTCAGACTGTTCCCCCTGCCGGCGAGCGGCGTCTGTCATCCGGCCGTTGGTCCTTATCGCTGCGCCGATCGGCTCCGGCGAGCGTTGGCAGCCGCCCCAGATCAGGCGCCTGCCGGCTGTCAGAGGTGTCGACGGAGGCCGGCAGGTGCCCGCCGGAGCCGCCGGTGTTTTGTTTGACTAAAGGTTGACCTGGCAGCCGAGCCGGCCTGCAGCGGTAATTACACCTCAGCTCCGCCTCCAGCGACTCGCTGATGCCAACCGCCGCCACGAGTCTTTGTCCAGGAGCAGACTGCTGGACGGAGGGACAAAACAACCTGGCGTTACGCTTTAATCCAGTTACATCAAACTACAACGGACATTATTGACGTGATTGTTGAATCTGAGATGAATTAATGTTCGACTTGCAAACTGCACAGAGAGCTGATACCTTCGCCAGCTGAGGGCCGATGTAGGAACCAAACACTGGACCCAGATTAGCCCTCGACCTAATCTAATGACCAGGAAACGGAGATTTATCTTTTAGATTAAAACTACAATTCATCATGGCCGCCGAGAAGCTTTGCTCTCACCCTCTAAACAAAACATTAACCACACACAGCATCATCAGGTGATCTCACCACCGTGTTCTTGGATTGTGGGAGGAAGAGGAAGAGGAAGAGGAAGAGGAAGAGGAAGAGGAAGAGGAAGAGGCTCGGTAAGAACATGCAAATTCCACAGAGGAAAAACACGGAAAATCCAACCAGGAACTTTCTTGCTGTGGCAGCACAAATAGTGTGTGTGTGTGTGTGTGTGTGTGTGTGTGTGTGTGTGTGTGTGTGTGTGTGTGTGTGTGTGTGTGTGTGTGTGTGTGTGTGTGTGTGTGTGTGTGTTGCCGCAGTGCCATCTCTCTTTTCTCTTTTCTGAGGCTAAAAAGGAAAGCAGCGGCTCTCATTACACCGATCGATACCGTGGGGCCCCCGGGGGGCGCTGCAGAGAGAGAGTGTGTGTGTGTGTGTGTGTGTGTGTGTGTGTGTGTGTGTGTGTGTGTGTGTGTGTGTGTGTGTGTGTGTGTGTGCGTGTGTGTGTGTGCGTGTCTGTCCCAGTACAGTTTGTTTGTTGTTTAAGTCACTAAAGGCAAACAACGAAACAAGCGGCGGTCACGTCGTTGTTGTTTATTTACCGCTCTCTGTGATGGTGCGTTCACTGACTTCTTGTCCTTCCCATTACCATCCTCCCTCACGATGCGTTCGCTGTCTACGTTACGTGTGTAAAACACAGTCCTTCAGTCTCTATGATGAATTAGTCTGCACTCGTGGTGCGTTCACTGTCCTCCTCAAACACCGTGAAACAGGAAACACGTTACACGAGCATTTTGTTCCAAAGTCACGTTAAAGTCTAAAGGTCATAGTTTGTGTTCTGGAACATTCTTAGACCACGGTGGTTCCAGAGGAGCCAGACCCCCCATCCCCCCCACCCCCACCGTGCTGTCCGGACCCTGCGGGACTAGCAGGACCAGCTCACGCCGCGGCGCTATATTTAGAGTCGCGCTGCAGCAGAAAACTCGTGAATTTTTTAGACCCTGTAACCCGACTTCTTCCTCCTGCTTCACTCTCTCCTCCTCACTCGTGTCGGGATCGCCGTGGTAACCCCCCCATGGTATCCCGGGACGAGAGAGGACCCGGTTACATCATCACGCTGTCCTCTCACACACACACACACACACACACACACACACACACACACACACACACACACACACACACACACACACACACACCGGCCTGTCTTGGGACGTGTGGACCGTCGTGATGCGTTCAGGAACCCGGAATCTCTCGGGAGAGTTGTGTTGTTGTGTTTTTCCTCGGAGATGAACTTCCCCTCGAGGCCTCAGTCTGTCCGGTTCTCTCTGGCCTCGTTCACGCGACGACGTCTCAAGTCAGAACGCACCGATTTCCCGTTTTAGTTTCAGAAAAGTTTCGCATTTACGAGGCAACGTTTTGAAAACGCTGTCGTTCTCATGTTTGGCCACCAGTGGGCGCTGTTGTCATAAAGCCACACAGAGAATCCAGGAGAACGTTCTTCTGATTGTCCATCTACTGAGCGTGTGCAGAGTCGGTTACTACGGCCGCCGTGCGCCATCTCCACGGTGACGGAACCCCAGCGTTTTCAAAAAGTCCCACACGGCGGTAACTGACTCTGAACATAACCTGCTCCGGAGCAGGTTATGTTCTGGATAAGCGGTCAGAGCCCCGCCTCACGACCAATCAGATCTCTTAGAAGATGAGCCGCCCGCTCGGAAATGATCCTTAATGTTTCAAATCTTTTTGACACCTGACAGAACATGGATCTATAGGACCAGAACTACTCCAGGGATGTAGTTTAACTCCTGGTCGCCCGACTTTGTTCTGCTCTGGATCTTTTCCAGAAACTAAAATGAACTCAAAGTTAAAGTTTCTCTCGGATTCTATTCTGAGTTTATTTTAAATATATTTGAATTCAGAAGTTTCAGATCGTTTTGTGGCTTCAGTTGAAGTTAAATCTGCTCGTACTGAACAAGAGAACCTCACACCTCCTCCTCCTCCTCCTCCTCCTCCTCCTCCTCCCCCGTGCAGCATCATCTTCCTCCATCACTGTCTAGCTGTCACTCGTCCTTCCTCCCGTCTCTCCTTTCTCCTCTCCTCCTTCATCTCAGGGTTCATCCTTTCACTTTCCTCCCCTCTGTCCTCCTCTTCGTCTCTCCTCACCCTCTCCGTCTCCTCCTCACGTTTCCTCCCGTCCCTCCGTCTCCTCCTCTCTGCTTTCATGACTCCTCCATCACCTCCTCCTCACATTTCTCCTCCTCCTCTTCTCTCCTTTCATCTCCCCCCTTTCTTACGTTTCGTCTCTCAAACTGACAAAGAAAAAAAAAAGCGCCGTCAGAGTTTTGGTCTGTTACACGTTTCATTTCGGGTTAAATTTCACCAATAATCCAGATTATTTCAGATGTTTTGTCTCTGAAATTAAGTCTGGAGGAACATTTTACCAACCTTGATGAATCAGATGATTCTGCTGCTGGTTTAACGTTTTAATCCAGATTACTTTTAAATCTGGTCAGCCTCATCGTCGTCACACGTCTTAGAATTCTGGTGCATTGTGGGTAACTCACGCCAAGCTTCCAGAAACTAAGTTGGAAGTCGTGACGTCAGCGGCGGCCGCCTCCCTCAGAAACCCCCCCCCCCCCCCAATATTAATCATGACTCGTCACTTTAATTAACCTCGCGGCCCGGCCAATCACGCGCTATCTGGTCGAGGCGGGACCCGCCGTCACCTCGCCTAATCCGCCGCTCTCCGCGGGACGCCGGCGGCGCGCCGCTAATTAGCCGCGAGAGCTCGAACTTGACCTCAGCCGGAAACTTCTCGAGGAACTTCGAGTTTTATTGTGAAAGGAGACGACGGACCAATCGGAGCCCAGGAAATGTTTGATGTTCTCTCCAGACTCGAGCGATCTTTTCTAATATATAGTTCTTTCTTTTTCTTTTAGTTTTATGCAAACAAAGAAAAACTTCAACACAAAGTCGCCTCAGGAGGAATTTTATTTCCTGGTCGTTACAATAGTTAGCGTCATGATCATCAGTGTCATAAATATTTCAGTTGATTTCTTCATCCACAGCGAATATATACAGATTGAAACAAACAGAAGCACGGTCCAGCACATAGACGGATCCCGTCGTCACACAGCCTGTTTAAAACCACCAAACTGACTCCATCGCAGTCTGAACCACATTAGACGCCCCCCCCCCCCCCCAAAAAAAGAGCCACGGCTTTTTAACTGTTTAGTGGAAGTTTTTAAAGCTGCGACTTAAACATGTTGACAATTTCCTGACTCACATCGAGGATTCATAAGAATGAAAAAAAAAAAAAAGCAAAGCAGTGAAAGACAAAGTCCAGGATGTAGTCAGATCCCGGTGAGCAGCTCAGGGCCTGCTGCGACACGTAATCCAGGACGTAGTCACGACCAGGCGGCAGAAAAAAAAACAAACAAGTGACTCGACGAAGGCAAAACGGACAAAATGTTTTCTGGAATATTCAAAGATACGCCGTTTTACAAACCGAAGAATTCACAGAACGTCACATGCACCATTTGGTGTCCCTGCTGAGGATGGAAGTGTGCAAAAAAAAATCTCTTCCTGTTTGTGTCATGGAAAACACAATCTCTTTACATTGAACCATTTTGCATCCCAGCACAAAGTGGAATAAATACCAAGAGAACAAATAATGCCAAATATTGAGATGTCGAAACTTAATCTTCACCTCGTTCATCATCGTGTATTTACTGCCAGTGGATCATTTTGCATCCCAAACTTTACAATATCTCATCCAAAAAAACAAAAAAAGCTCACTGGATTAACGGCATAAAGCTGTAAGCAGCCGACACGCAACACCAAAACAATCAAATGGAAAACAAACTGTTCTTTTTTTTCTTAGTCTGCTGCACCATTTGGTTTCCCTGCTGTGGATGGTAATATTCAGGAAGTTTAAGTGTTTACACTTTTAAACAAATGAAAGTTTACATCATTCAAGACTTAAAATGGACAAAAAAACCAAGTCAAACACATTTTGTTTATATTGAATCATTTTGCATCCCAGAACAAAAACCAATAAATACCAAAAACAAAACATGTTGCCGAGGGAGCGGCGACGTCAGAAATCAACGTTGCCAGCGGAACATTTGTACTAAATGTCAGACCAAAAACAAAATCTTGAGTTAAAGAAAGATTGAAGTGATAGAGACGACGTACGAGCAGGATACATTCAAGATTTAGCAGAAAACAAAAGCTGAAACCATTTTCTTCATAGCTGCACCATTTGGTGTCCCTGTTGAAGGTGGTAATGTCCAGTAAAGAATAACAGTTGGAACTAAATGAATTTGTGTCAGTCAGAGTTTAAAGATGAACAATGTATGGAGAGAACCACTGATTTGTTCACACCGAACCATTCTGCATCCCTATGTCAAAAAACAGACAGTGCTAAATATTGATACGAGACATTTTCAAACAAGAAAAACTACAAGTTATGTTTCTTTCATGCAATGCACCATTTGGTGTCCCTGATGAGGATTGAAATGTAAAAAAAAACAACATAAGGCAACATATATTACAGTTAATGTGATCGAAAGACTGGGGCGACTGAACTCAGCACACAAACACAATCAGACAGGTTTTCTCGAGTCATTTTGCATCCCAGCTCAAAATTAAGACAAACGCTTGACTTCCAGTTCACATCAGTGCCGATTAAAGACGAAGACTAGAGCAGCAAATTTACATTGTGATAATCATAAACTGCTAGTTTGTTAAAACTCTGCAAGGAATCAGCGCGGAGAGCCATTTGGCAGCCCGGCTGTGTCGTAATGAATTACGCAACAGGTGACAGCAGAAGGCATTCGACATGTCCGCTCAAGACAATAACACCAAGATCTGAGCCGGGATGACAAAAACATACCGATGATCGATTGAAACACTTTTCCTCATCACAATCTTAATCTGTGGACCATTTTGACTCCCACTGTGTTTTCGCAGTGATTAGACAAGATATGAGATGGCTGTGATTTTTCTGGATTTTCAAGATCCTAATCTGGAATCCTGCTGAATGTTTTTGTCATTTTCAACATTCATCTGAATATTTGGGGCCGGACCAGAATTTGGCCTTTTTTGGGGGCGAGTCTCAGTCATTCTGCATCCCGGAGTGCATGAAAACCAACATATAATGGTAGGGATGCAAAATAGCTGCAGACATCGTGAAATCTAAGCAAATGTTCAAAGAAATGAATGATGTATGCATTAAGTTTTTAGACACGCCACAGCCTCGGTCTGTGGTCGTCATAGCAACAGATTGGTTATCGCCTAACTAAGGTGAAAAGCAAAGCTGTTGCTATGACAACTGAGCAAATCCGTCTGTTAAAAGTGGTGAGATGAGTCAGAAGAACTTGGGAACGAGGAACCCACTTCCTGTTTAGAAGCTCGGGATTCGTTCCTGGAGTTCAAGTCCAAAGTCGGCTGTGATCGAATGAGTCTGACAGTCCAGGTTATAGATGGGGCCCGTGCAACACGGATCTGGAGGAAACAGCCACATGGTGATAAGAGTTACTGCACAGTGACGCCAGTTATTCAGTCAGTTAAGAAGTGTGGGCTCCAGGATGTAGCCGGCTCCCACAGACAGACACAGAAAGCCAAACATTCACACCAGACACCGAGAGGCGCTTCACCAGGTCGTAGCCAGGACCCGGAGCCGAGCGGCGCCGTCTCATTTCAGTACATTCAACAGCAACTCTCTGCGCCGCCCTCAGAGGGAGGAACTCCAGCGTTTAGTCTGAACCGAGGAGGAGGTGGAGGAGGAGGAGGAGGAGGAGGAGGAGGTGAAATCGTAGCCGGCTACAGGTCTGAGGGCGTGAGCACAAGGCAGGGAGAAGCGAGAATGGTTCCAGGGGTTAGCCAGAGCCGGGCCCACATCCTCCAGCTGAGGTGGACGATGGTGCAGAGGAGGGGATGAAAGGTCGGATCCAGGCGATAGTCTCATCCCGAACCAGCGGCGCCACATCCAGGACTGTTATCTTTACTGAGACGGACTAATTCCTGGGACAGAACCTCCAGGTCCTGAACACAGAGGGAGAGATCACACCCGTGTGTGTGTGTGTGTGTGTGTGTGTGTGTGTGTGTGTGTGTGTGTGTGTGTGTGTGTGTGTGTGTGTGTGTGTGTGTGTGTGTGTGTGTGTGTGTGTGTGTGTGTGTGTGTGGGTTGTAGCTGTGATACCGTTGTTGTCCAGTTCTAGTTGTGATATTATATGTAGTGGTGTAGCTTTAGTGGTATAGCTGTACTCGTGCGGCTGTAGTTGTGAAGTTGTTTAGTGTAGTCGTGCGGCTGTGGTTGTGTGACTGTAGTTGTGTAGTGTAGTTGTGCGGCTGTAGTTGTGCAGACCTTCTGCAGGTGCATGTTCTTGGTGAGCTGCTCCTCCAACATGTTCTGCAGCTTCTTGTTCATCTCTCGCAGGTTCTCGTCTCCGGGTTTCACCAGATCTCTGAGGACTGAACCCAAACCTCCACGGTCACCCTGAGAACCTCCGTGACCTCCAAGCCCGCCGCCCGACACATCTGGGGGGGAAGGGGCATGTCAGGGTGGTTACCATGGAAACCAACAGAAAGTCATTCCTGACCGCCCGGGTGTGAGTGTGTTTGTGTGTGTGGGACCTCTGCGGCTCTCCATGACGTAGGTCTCGATGATGGCGCTCTTCCTGCAGATGTCCTCGGCCATGGAGGAGCAGCTCACCTCCAGATGTTTCACCTGCAGAGGTCAGAGGTCAGAGGTGAGGTCTTGCTGCAGGAAGTGGCGGCTCCGTTAGCTCCGCCCCCACGATGGGCGCTGCGGTAAACTTCCAGCGCTGAGTGGCCGCAGCGTCAGCGCCCGGCGGTATCGAACCGGCGGCGCTGGTTAATAATGCAGCAGAGAGGAAGAAGAGCAGCTCCTCACCTTCTCCTCCAACATCCACTTCTCCTGCTGAACCTCCGCCAGCCGCTGGAACAGCTCCCCCACCTCGTCGTCCGACAGCTCGGCAGGCCGCTGCGACTGGGGGCTGCCGCCTCCAGACTGGGGGAATGGAGTTTCATTACAGAGGTGGACTGGTTTAGACTGGTTTAGCCTTATTCTAGACCGGTTTAGTCTAGTTTCATAACAGAGGTGGACTGGTTTAGACCGGTTTGGTCTAGTTTCAGACCAACTCAGTCCATTATAGTCTGGTTTAATCTGCTCTGAAACCAGTTTAGTCTGATTTAGTCTGGTTCAGGCCGGTTTAGCCTTGCTTAGCCTGGTATAATCTAGTTTTAGGCCAGGTTTAGCTGCCAGGTTTTGTCTGGTTTACACAGGTTTAGTCTGATTTTAGACAGATTCATTTGGTTTAGACAGGTTTAGTTAGGTTCAGACTGTTTAGTCTGGTTCACACCACTTTAGCCTGGCTTGGACTGGTTAAGACTTGTGTAGTTTAGCTTTAGGCAAAGTTTAGTCAGGGTTAGTCTGGCTTTAAGCCAGTTTAGTCTAGTTCATACAGGTCTAGTCCAATTTAGACAGGTTTAGTCTGGTTTTCGAGGAGTTAAGTCTGGTTTAGTCCATTTTAATCTGGTTTAAGACAGGTTCATTTTGGTTTAGTCTATCATAGGCAGGTTTAGTCTTGTTTAAGACAGGTTTAGTCCAGTTTAGACAGGTTTAGGCCAGTTTAGTCTGGTTTAGTCTAGTTTTCATCAGTTCAGGTTTTGTCCCTCCTGAGTTCCAGTTAAAGTCGTTTATTTGTTTTGTTAATCTGACCACAAATGTTGGATGTTTTTAATTGTTCTTATAGTTTTCTTGCTTCAAACGGTTTCTGATAGGCTGGACAACAGCAGAAGCTCCGCCCACCTTGTTCTGATTTGCCGGCTGCGCCTCCTTCATCATGTCTTTGTAGGAGAAGGAGGAGACTGAGGAGGAGTCTCCGGTCTGCTGGGTGCGACTCGGACTGTTGATCTCTGACAGAACCAACTCCTCCAGCCCTGAAACACACAGATCCAGACCTGAGTCATTGTTCACAAGGTTCACAGCTGTTCTAGAGATATGAAGATGGAAATTCATCTACTAATGCTATGATCCTGTTCCAAGACTACGTCCTGTCCCTTTAAGACTGTGCTCTGCCTCTTCAAGACTGGGCTCTGTCCCTTTAAGACTGGGCTCTGTCCCTTTAAGACTGGGCTCTGTCCCTTTAAGACTGCATTCTTCCCTTTAAAAAATGTTTGCGTCCTGTCTCTTTAAGACTGCGTCCTGTCTCTTTAAGACTGCGTCCTGTCTCTTTAAGACAGGTGCGGCGGAGATAAGTAGCCTACTTTAAAATGTCTGATTCTCAGGTTTGTGCTGAAGAACCTTTTAAACATTCAGCACGGCTCATCAATTATACATGAAGCTGAGGACAGCCCCACTGTGTGTGTGTGTGTGTGTGTGTGTGTGTGTGTGTGTGTGTGTGTGTGTGTGTGTGTGTGTGTGTGTGTGTGTGTGTGTGTGTGTGTGTGTGTGTGTGTGTGTGTGTGTGTGTGTGTGTGTGTGTGTGTGTGTGTGTGTGTGTGTGTGTGTGTGTGTCAGCTAAAAACAAGGTCACAACAAAAGAGCCACATTAAGGGGATAAAACGACATCAGCAGGCCAGTTTAGATGGCGATAAACAGATAATACCGAGCAGGTGTGTGTGTGTGTGTGTGTGTGTGTGTGTGTGTGTGTGTGTGTGTGTGTGTGTGTGTGTGTGTGTGTGTGTGTCCAGCAGACGCCACTGTGTCCACCTCAGCTGTGGAACCAGAGCACTGCATTAAATATGTAGCAGCAGGTTTCCGGACTCAGTCAGAACCTCCTGAAGCAGAGCGACGACAATCAGAGCCAACACTCCGCTTACAATCACTGTGTGTGTGTGTGTGTGTGTGTGTGTGTGTGTGTGTGTGTGTGTGTGTGTGTGTGTGTGTGTGTGTGTGTGTGTGTGTGTTTGTGTGTGCGATTGCAGTTTTTATGCGCTTGGGTTTTCGGCACTAAAACGACGCCACAGGCGGGCTTGTCGGGAGTGACGTGAATCACTAACCAATTAGCAGACGGCATCGGAGCCGGTCTGTGGCGCTGGGTACCCCAACGGAAGGGTGACGAACAATCCTAACCCTTCGGTACCGTTCTTACGGTACCAGCCACAACTTTTGCACGCAAACCCGAACCGAGGCTTAAATCACTTGTTATGTTTCAAGCGAAAACACATCGTTTTAGTTCCCGAAAAGTTTGTGTGTTTTACGGAAACCGTAGAAAACGATGTAGTATTCCCATTGGGCCACTAGTGGGTGCTGTTGGTTGTTTGTTGAACAATCCGCTCTAAACATTAACAACAGGAGAACGTGGATATTCTAGTGGACAGACGACCAAGTTGGATTGTTACTATTGTGACTGTCAAAATAAAATGATCAAGTCCCAGGAGAATCTGGACTGGGAGTCATGACACAATGTAGAAAGCTTTGTTCTGATTGGCTCTACTGAGCATGTGCAGAAGAACTAGTTACTGGGACTGAGCCGCTCATGAGCAGGAGCAACATTTTCGACCAAAACGCAGCGAAGGTTTTACTCTCTGGACTCTCAGATTTCCTGTTTGATTCACAATAAAACCGTAAATCCGCATCACAGCGTAAAACATGTACATCACCACCAGAAAAAAAAAAATATATATATATATTTTTGTACCTGTTCTGGTTTTACTGTTGGTCAGAATCTCCTGAAGTCGCTCCTGAAGTTTGTCTGCTCGTTTTCTCTCCAACTGCAGCTGGCGCTTCAAGTCCTTCAACTGTAAACACACACACACACACACACACACACACACACACACACACACACACACACACACACACACACACACACACACACACACACACACACACACACACACACACACACACACACACACACACACACACACACACACACACACACACACACACACACACACACACACACACACACACACACACACACACACAGGGATTTACTTTCTAATTATTGGTTTTCATGCACGGCTGCTCTTTAATGACGGTGCAGAATGTTTCCTCTCAAGTCTGTTTGAGACTCTTCGCAGCTTGTTTCCGTCACAGAGACCGAATGTATGTAGAGAGTGTGTGTGTGTGTGTGTGTGTGTGTGTGTGTGTGTGTGTGTGTGTGTGTGTGTGTGTGTGTGTGTGTGTGTGTGTGTGTGTGCGCTCACCGCAGCGCTGCCTTTCTTCTCCAGGATCCTCTGGCCGTCCACCGTATCCTTGATCTCCTGCACCAAAAAAAGTTAGAATCAGTTACACTCTGACATCTTTTAATTTGTAGGCGACGGTCCGCTGATTTAGTTACCGTAATTTCAGGACTATAAGCCACTACTTTTGTCACAGGCTCTGAACACTGCGGCTTATAAAATGACGCTGCTAATTTATTGATTTTTACGGGTTAACGGGCTTCGTGCCGCCAGATTCTACTTCTGCATGAAGATACTTGCTGTTTTAAGTCTCTGCTTCTACAAAACTTGTCCTAAAAGTGATACTTCTGTTCCTAGTGACCTCGTCTGGCGCTGCTTTCTGAGGCTCCAGCAGCTGACGGCCCTGAGTGATGCGTTCAGGTGCATCACGTAAAGTCGCCCTGCTGGACATAAAACCCTCTCTCTCTCTCTCTCTCTCTCTCTCCCTCTCCCCCTCCCCCTCTCCCTCTCCCTCTCCCTCTCTCCCTCTCTCCCTCTCTCCCTCTCTCCCTCTCCCTCTCGTCTACCCGTCCCGTTGCAGTCGGGAGTCGACGCCGTGATGTTTTGAAGTTCGCTAAATCCTATCAATCAGAGGCCGCGCCCATCTTCTTCTTTTTTTTTTTTTCCAAAGCTGCACAGACGCAGGGTTCAAAGCGAGGCGTGAGGAGAGGTGAAAGGGCGGCGCGGCCTCAAAGCTCCGCCGGGCTTTCATGTGACGGAGGAGTTTTAGAGTGCAGAGTCACAGGAGACCTTTCAGGGAGGAAACGCCCCCCCACCCCCACCCCCTCCCCCACGGCAGCCGGGCTCTATTTTCAGCAGCGTAATGATCTGAAGACGGACCTGTTTGAGCTTGTCGATGGCCTCTCTGTGCTGCTCGCTCTGCTTCTCCGCCTCCGCCAGCTGCAGCCGCACGGCCTCCGTGTCCTGCTGCTTCTCCTGCAACAGGAAGCGTCTCCATCAGTCAGGCCATACCAGGTCACGTCACGTCATCCCGCTCCGGGGGCGTCAAGCAAAACCACAGCGGCTCCAACCCGGCCGAACCACCCAGAAAAGTGTCAACATTTTTACTGAAAAATGAAGATTGTTGCTTCATTTTCTTTTTCATTGTTGTTGTAACACCTCCCGTTCTGATTGCTAATCTAATTTGTATTTGCTTGATCTGTAAAGTACACACTGTGCATACAGTGTAAAACACCCCATGATCTGTTGTGCTTTATTCATTTTTTATATATATATAGATATTTATATATAGATATATAAAGGATCCCTTTTAATGTTTGTATTTTAAGATGAAAGTGTTGTATTTGTGGTCAAGTGGTGCCAAATAAAGAAAATTAAAGAAAAAAAAAAAGAAGAAGAAAACGTTTTTTTTTTTGTTGTTTTTTTTTTTTTACACAGGTTTGTTAAGATGAGCACAAAGTTTCACATTTACACGGCAATGTTTTGAAAACGATGCAGTTTTAATGTCGGGCCACAAGAGGGTGCTGTTTGTTTTTGTGATGAAACCACACACACAAACATACATTAACAACAGACATTCTAATGTTGGGTTATTACGTTGACTGTCAAAATAAAACAAACCAAGTCCCAGGAGAAGTTTCTCTCAGCTGTGTTTGTTTTACGTTATCTTTTCTTTTCCAGCGACAATTAGTAGAGGAAGACTATTTTAACTTTGCCGACACGTTTGGACTGCGTCTGCAGTCTTGCTTCCGTTTGTGTGCGTGTTTTATTTGTATTGTCTGTATCTTTTATCTGTTCTGTGAACTGTGCACTTTTACCTTTTATTTATTCTCTTGTTCAGCACTTTAGTCCACTGTGGTTGTTTTAAAGTGCTTGATAAATCAAAGTTGGTATGGATAATGGACCGGGAGTCACGACACTCTGGAGGAAACATTCTTCCTACTGTCCACCTACTGAGCATGTGCAGAACGAGGTGCTACGGCCGCGGAGGCGCATGCGCAGGAGCAGTTTGCAGAAAAGTTGTATTTTCAGCGGTCTGTTGAAAACGGACGTCCAGAACACAATGAAAGTTTTCCTGTGAAACGAAGCGAAGGTCACGTCGTTTCTCCAACTTTCCTCCTCCGACTCGGAGGAGAAATAAAATCTGTGTTTCCTCCTGAGGCGCCTCCTCGCTGCTCCTGCTCGCTGCTCCTCCTCCTCCTCCACCATTAACGCCTCTTTAATCTGCTAAATCATCTCACTCCAGTCTGCAGCAAGCTTAAACACACACACACACACACACACACACACACACACACACACACACACACACACACACACACACACACACACACACACACACACACACACACACACACACACAATATCATGCGAGTGTGCCGGAGCACGCGTGTTGGTTTGGACACGCCGTCTGACGCGGCTGGGATTCAAACCGTGACGTGCGGCGCGGCGCCGGCCGTCGTTAATTAACTTTTCTCATTAAGCGCTGCAGGTGGAGCAGCAGATAAAGTGAAGGTAATCAGTGAGGCCGCTCTCCCAGGAAACACTTCCTCCCTGCAGGATTCACACACTCCGTCCCGCACTCTGATTGGCTGAGACACACACACACACACACACACTCACACACATTTATTCTATCAGTGTGTTCCAGCCGTTCTGGGAACTTGTAATTCCTGCAGTAAAGCCCCGCCCACAAACAACTAAGTTGAATTTTAAACAAGAAGCTTTTCCTCCTCTGGCAGATTTCAGTGTGTGTTCGTCTCACTAAAACTAAATAAACTGTATTTTTCAGCGCACACCGACCCTCTTCTCTGATTGGCTGTTTTCCCGCTGTAGCCTCTCCGGGTTACGGAGCATGTGTGTACTTGTACGTGTGTTTTTATGCGAATACCTGCAGCTGAAGTTCGTGTTCTTTCTGCAGCTGCTGCACTTGATCCTGATGCTGCAGGGAGTTGTTCTCAATGTTTTCCTACACACACACACACACAGGTTGTAAATGTCTGATCAGAGAACCTAAACAGTTGGATTTGTGGATGTTCACCGACCTCGGCCTCCTTTAGCCGCCTCTCGAACCATCCCTTGGTTCCCTCCATGGACTGAACCTGAGCCTGCAGCTCCTCCACATGCTGCTGCACCAGCTCCAGGTCCTTGGTTCGTGCCTGAAGGCGTCACACACACACAAATACACACAAACAGACATAAACAAACACGTTAACACTGATTTATGCCGACTCAGACTAAAATGTGGTTGTATTACAAAAAAAACAAGGCAACAACTAGTGGCCTGGCAAGCAAACTACGGTTTTATGTGTGTGAAGATTTTGCATTTACGCGCTTTGAAAATCGCAGAACCAGATGCAGTTACCACGTTGGGCCACCAGTGGCTGCTGTTTGTTTTTGTAATGAAACACACACATGCTAACATAAAACAATCCACTCTAAACATTAACGATGTTCGTACAGACATTCTAGTGGACAGACCACCAAGTTGGACTGTTATTACGGTGACTGTCAAAATAAAAGTACCAAGTCCAGCAGAATATGGACTGAGGGTCATGATGCTCTGGAGGAAACGTTCTTATTGGCTTTACTGAGGATGTGCAGAGGAACTATTTATTATGGCCGTGGTGCTCATGACCAGCAGCAGCATTTCAGAAAAGTTTTGTTTCCCTCATTTCCGTTGTCGTGGAAACGAACCCCTCGAAACGCAATAGATGTTTTCTGTTTTTGCTTGAAAACGCTGCACGCACACACACAGAGTAACCGTTTCATTGGTATGTCTTGCATTCCATCGTCACCTCCAACCGAGCGAGTGTGCCATTGTGCAGACGAACTCGACTAATAGCCCCCCCTCCTCCTCCTCCTCCTCCTCCTCCTCCTCCTCACCTTTTCCTCCCTGAGCTGCTGGCGGATTTCCTCCTCTGAGCGGTTCTTGTCTTCATGGAGTCCTCGCAGCTCCTTCTCGTAGCGAGCTCTGACCCCGAGGACCTGGGAGGAGTAAACTTGGTCATTTAAGCTTTAAAATACTCTGGCTGATGTGAAAGTAACTAAACAGGAGTAACAGATGATAGTTACTGATTTGTACACACACACACACACACACACACCTCCTTCTCATGCTGCAGTCGCAGGTCTGACAGCGCCTCCTTGTGGTCGACTTTCTCCTGATTCATCTGAATCGCCATGTCGTCCAGCATAGACTTCCTCTTCTCTGCTGTCTACACACACACACACACACACACACACACACACACACACACACACACACACACACACACACACACACACACACACACACACACACACACACACACACACACACACACACACACACACACACGTTGGTATGTACAGTTATAACTTGTGTGTTATTGAGTAAAGCTGTTGGTGTCATTGACGGCCCCACGATATCCAGAGCTTCAAGTGTTCCCAGGCGTGTCTCATGCCGCCAAAACATTTGACCACCCTGACGGCCATGGGAAGTGGACGAGGACGCCCTCAAAGTGCTTCCTCCCTGCGCACACGACAACGCCGTTTCATGCAACCATCGTTTTTTGTCCGACGGTCGAACATCTTGTTTCCTCCATCCATCCTTCTGAACACGTCACATCAACACCACCTGGTTTCATCAAGTTCTGTTTTAGGAGTATTTGTGTGGTGGCGTTTCACCGCCACCTATAGGCCTGGCGTGTGTACTGCATTATCTCGGGTAGTTCTCATGGTGGGCGATTTGGCCTAAAACATTTTTTTTTTATAAAAATTTGAGTTTTGATTTTTTTCTCAATGCACTTAAAAATGACTGCAGACATCAGATATATTGTCAAAAGTGCAACTTTATTGCTGCGATTGTCCTCAGAGTTAAAATGCTTATAAACAATCCGAAATTCTAACTTATTTTGCAGCTGAGTCAGCAGATTGTTTCGCATTTCCTTCAACGTGAGGGTCAAGAAGCCCCGGTACCGGCTACACTCATGTTGTTTGTTATGAACAATCTGTGATGAGTACAGAACAAGAAATCACTGCTCCTCACGGTCACCTCCCGTCCAGTTCACCAAGCCTTTCTAGGCTCCGCGCCGCGACCTGCTGTTTGGTGAATCAGTGGTGCGCAAATGTGGAATCGTTCACAACGTTGTGTGTCGGTGTACCTTCTTGGCCTCGTCCAGCTCTCTGAGGAGTTTCTCCTTCTCTTGTCCCTCGTCCGTGAGCTGCTCCAGCAACTTCCTGTTGGCGAAACTCGACTCCTGCAGGTTAAAACGACAGTCAGACGTTGAGCGTGCGGCGGCGCGGCGGTGGACAGGCAGCGGACGCGCCGTGGGACTCGTACCTGCAGCTGGGAGTCCAGGTCGTCCCTCTGGGCCAGCAGACTCTCCTGCTCGGCTCGGCGCTGCTGCAGCTCCGACGTCAGCGCCTCCTGCTGCTCCCTCAGCAGGTTCATCTCCTGAGTCTTCACCGTCTGGATCTGCACACGCACACACACACACACACACACACACACACACACACACACACACACACACACACACACACACACACAGGGTTTTAGGTCGGACTTAAAAATACTCAACTTTGAATTAATTGACCAATAATATCAATTATTCATGTTTCGGATCATTAATCTTCAGGATTTCAGTCGGTGTTGATTTCCTAACAGTGTGACGGGTTCTAGAGGTCCGGCTGATCAGTTCTGCAGATGTTCTGGATTCCATGAATGTATGTATTTATCAATGTATATGAATGCAAACATAAATTTGTTAGTTTATATATGTGGTAAATATTTATATATGTGTGTGCATACATACATATAGATACATATAGTATATATACACGCACATATAGTACATATACACATAGTATATATATATATATATATATATATATATACACACATACACATATATATGTGTGTACACATACGTATATATATATGTGTATACATACACTATATATACATAGACACATATATAATATATATAATATATATTATATATACACATATATAATATATACTATATATACACATACACATCTTTATTAGATAACATTCTTACTGTTCTATTTACATATAAAACACTAACTATTCTTAATACATAAAGGTAATTATAAAATATTGGAGATGGGGTAGGATTTGATTTGATAAGGTTTCTTCTTCGAATACACGAGGTGTGTGTGTGTGTGTGTGTGTGTGTGTGTGTGTGTGTGTGTGTGTGTGTGTGTGTGTGTGTGTGTGTGTGTGTGTGTAGGGACATTGCTTATGTATGTGAATGCACAAAATACTTGAATGTCACATGCCTGAAATGAATCAACAACAAAAAACTACCAAAAACTGCATTCACTTACCAGTAGCATTAGCAGTAGACAAGGTTCTACATGGGGGTTCTAGGTCTCCTTTTGCATGTAGTATTTTTGAGTTCTGAAAGATCTAAACTCTCTCGATGTTTTCACGTTCGGGTTCTTTGACTCTGGGTTCTTAATTCCTGGTTGTCAATAGCTACAACAAAATCTAGTTTCATTCAAGACCATTAGTCTGAATTCAAGGTTCTACGTGAAGCTTCTACGTCAGTTTTGTTGTTAGAAAGGTTAGAGCTCTGGATTCTAAGAATGTTCAGAGTGTAGCTCTAGTTTTAATAGTGGTAGTCTAACGTAGGGTTCTAGGGCAGTGCTGGGTTAAAAACTAATTCCCACTAAAGCTTGAGGGTTCTACACCAGGTTCTAAAGATCAACACCAAGTCCTAGTTACCTGTTCCAAAGCGCACAGATTAGTCCTCAGAGCGCCGTTCTCCTAGAAACATGAAGAGCGGTGAGGAACGTCCAGAGTCACTCAATCGACGCGTTAATTTACTGGTTCGGTTTAATATAATTACTTTAAGGTTCTAGAGGAGAACGTCCTGCATCACATCACCTTAGGTTGTAAAGAAACAGGATTCCTGTTTGCAGATGATTTTTGCAGGTTTATCTAGAACCCAGATCCCAGCGAGAAATGTTCTGGATGTTGTAGAACCAACATAGTAAAGTTTTTGTGCAGCCTATTCTCACTTTAATTGGTTCTTTATTCTCCTGGTAGCTTCTTCTATTTTAATTTCAATTCAAACTTTGTGATATTTGAGATCATATTTATATATTTTTCTAGTCCATTTTTGGAAATTTGTAGTTTTTTCACTGCGGCAGACGTCACTAACCTTCGCTTATTATTCGATTATTATTACGCCACCTTGTGGTAGTGCTGTCCGACTGTCAAAACAACGTGATCGCCTTTCCTTAACTCTGTTAGGAAGCCTCCTAACACCTTTCCTTAACTCCTTTAGGAAGCTTCCTAACACCTTTCCTTAACTCCTTTAGGAAGCTTCCTAACACCTTTCCTTAACTCCTTTAGGAAGCCTCCTAACACCTTTCCTTAACTCTTGTAGGAAGCCTCCTAACACCTTTCCTTAACTCCTTTAGGAAGTCTCCTAACACCTTTCCTTAACTCTTGTAGGAAGCCTCCTAACACCTTTCCTTAACTCCTTTAGGAAGCCTCCTAACACCTTTCCTTAACTCCTTTAGGAAGCCTCCTAACACCTTTCCTTAACTCCTTCAGGAAGTCTCCTAACACCTTTCCTTAACTCCTTTAGGAAGTCTCCTAACACCTTTCCTTAACTCCTTCAGGAAGCCTCCTAACACCTTTCCTTAACTCCTTCAGGAAGCCTCCTAACACCTTTCCTTAACTCCTTCAGGAAGTCTCCTAACACCTTTCCTTAACTCCTTCAGGAAGCCTCCTAACACCTTTCCTTAACTCCTTCAGGAAGCCTCCTAACACCTTTCCTTAACTCCTTCAGGAAGCCTCCTAACACCTTTCCTTAAGGAAAAGTGGACAGGAAAGGAGAAGGGAGGAACTATTGGGACGCACTTCATGTTTCTAGATGTCTCCTCCCACCTGAAGCCGCTGCCAGAAATGGATTGTCCGTTATTCTCAAATCCAAACGACACCAAAACAGAAATATATATATATATATTTTAAACCTATTTATTATTTCTACTCGTCTGCGGCCATCTTAAAGTCCAATGTTGAGTCGATGGAGTCGATTTATTCAAACTAAATCTAGAACGGCTGCGTCAGTCCAGCTGGGAGACGAGATGATATTATGGTTCTAGGAGAAGTTCTAGAAGGTTATTTACATGCAGCATTCCAGATAAATCTAGACGTTAGTCCCGGGGAAGGCGAGGCGCTGGTTCTACCCGACGTTCTCCGGGCGTCTGTTACCTGTTCTAGGGCTGCGAGGTTGGTCCTCAGAGCATCGTTCTCCTGCAGGATGTTGTCCACCTGCTCCTGACTGACTGCGCTCTGATTGGCTGCCTGCGGCGTGCGACGCGGCGAAGGCAGGAAGCAGCCAGAAGGGAAGAACCAGCGAAGGGGGGGGGGTTTAGAACCGGGCATGAAGAGGAAAAGAACCAAAAGAAGACAGTTGAAAAGCAGTGAACTCCTGTTTTCAAGTGGAAACTCATGAACTCCTGCTGCGTTTTGGACGTTTTTCATTGTGAAACAGTTTCTGAAAACTTCCCAGAGCGCAACTTTTTTGGGGGAAACTGAACTTTTGTTTTTGTTAAGAAACCACACACACACACAGAGAATAAAACTCTGGGCAAAGACCGTAACTTCCGGAATATAAGCCGTTACTTTTTTCACACGCTTTGAACCCTGACTAATAATAATAATAATAATAATAATAATAATAATAATAATAATAATAATATTAACTTATTCATTTTATTATTAGTAATATTTTATCAATTTATTAATAATGATGTCATTAATATTTCATTGATTCATTATTCATTTATTAATAATATTTTATGAGTTTATTAGTCAAGTCAACTTTATTTATAAAGTACTTTAAAACAGCTGTGGCTGAAGCCAAAGTGCTTCACATAAAAGACAAAGTAAAAACGAATTAAAAGAGTAAAAACAATAAGATTTGCACAGAGTCTCAAACATTGTTAAAAGACAAGGAATAAAAATTTTATTGTTAATAATCTGAATTTTTTATGAATGTATTATTATATATTTCCGTTTTTATACCTTATTCATTATGATTTACTATGATTACTTCTGCTGTTTATTTATTGTTGTTATCTATTTTACTCAAAGTCTCTCTTCTGGGCCACAAACAAAATAAAAACAAGACCAAAAGAGGTGGAATGTTTCCCTCACATTTTTCTTTTTTCTCGTCAAAATTATTATTAATATAATTTATTTGTGATACTGCAAAGCATCTCACGGTATAGTTTTATTTAACTTGTGGATGTGAAATGATGATGCTGTATTGCTCTGCCCTACCTCCTAATAAGAAATATTTAAAAAAAAAAAACTGCCTAATTTATGAATCTTTACGGGTCAACAAGCTTCACGGCGCCGATATATGTGTGATGCGTTCAGGTGCATCAAGTAACTCCGGCCTTTCTTTTTTTTTCTTTTCAAATTTGGTGGGTGCGGCTTATATTCAGGTCCGGAGATATATAGTCCGCAGATTACGGTACTCGGAATATGGACTGGGAGTCACAACACTCTGGAGGCCGCCATTCTTGTTATCGTCCATCGACTGAGCACGTGCAGAACAACGAAAGGCACGCTGCGTGTGATCAGTAGCAGCGTGTCCCGCCCCCGTTTCCACGGAGACAGAGCACTTCTGTTTTCACTTGAAAACGTCGCAACAGGACTTGAGAAGAATTTAGTAGAGAAAAGTGTTAAACGAAAGAAAAGACAGCGAAGTCGCACGGCACGCACGCACGCACGCACGCACGCAAGCTTTGTAACAGAAGTGTTGTCGGAGCTGTGAAACTCTTTGTTTCCTCCATATGTGTGTGTTCAGAACCGAGATGAAGCCGCGAGTTTTGTCGCCTCTGGCTAAGCCTGTGAATCTGCAGCAGCCTGTCGGACGGGGCACCGAGTCCCGAGTGTTGGCTGGCAGGCCCTACCAGGGCGTCGAGCCCCGAGTGTTGGCTGGCAGGCTGAGGACAAGTTACCTGATCTTTGAGCGCGTGCAGAGCCAGCTGGTGTTCTTTGTCTTTACTCTGGAGCTGCTCCCTCAACTCTGCTGCGACCTGAACACACACACACACACACACACACACACACACACACACACACACACACACACACACACACACACACACACACACACACACACACACACACACACACACACACACACACACACACACACACACACACACACACACACACACACACACACACACACACACACACACACACACACACACACGTCTTTACGTCGCCTCACAGAGAAGTGGAATCGGAGAGTTGGGGTCTGAGCTCTCACCTGATTGGCTGCCAGCAGGTCCGCCTGCACCTTCTGGAGGCGGAGGTTCATCGTCTTTAGCTCCTCCTCTTTCCTCTGATTGATCTCGTCAATTTTTGTCCTGAAGAGGAAAACAAAATTTAAATACACAAACTTTAACACAACACTCAGAATGTACCAAAAGACACCCACAATGCAAACAATAACACACAATAGAACAAACACTGAAGAAAATGTACACTAAGTATTGTATCAGAAATAATAGTAATAGAAGTGGTAGTGAGCAGTAGTGAGCAGTAGTGAGCAGTAGTGAGCAGTAGTGAGCAGTCGTCAGCAGTAGTGCTCGTTATGGGAGCATCAGCACTAGAACTAGCAGTAGTCTGTAGAAGTGGTTGCAGTTAGCTGTGGCCATAGTACTTGTAGTACTTGTCGTATTTGTCATTTAGTATATAAAACTTGTAGTACACTGGTAGTCGGAATTGTTGGATATTGATTATAGTACTTGAAGGGGCATTTTACTCCCTGTAGTATTTGTAGTATTGTCATACTTGTACCATCATACTTGTGGTATTACAGTACTTGACATATTGTAGTATTCTAGTACCTGTAGTATCATACTTGTAGTATCCCAGTACTTGTAGTCTTGCAGTAGTCATAGTATCCCAGTAGTTGTTGTACCATACTTAACGTATTGGTGTATCATAGTACTTATAGTACCATACTTGTAGTACTTATAGTATTGTAGTATCCCAGTACTTGTAGTACTTATAGTAGTGAAGTATCCCAGCACCTGTAGTATCCCAGTACTTATAGTAATGTAGTATGACAGTACTTGTGGTATAACAGTACTTTAGTACTTTTAGTAATGTAGTATGACAGTACTTGTAGTATTTATAGTCTTGCAGTATTACAGTACTTATAGTATAACTGTACTTGTAATATACTTGCACTTGTAGTACTTATCGTATTGTAGTTCAACAGTACTTGTCGTTCAACAGTACTTGCAGTATTGCTGACCTGCTGTCGTTGTACAGAGCTTCTTTCTCCGTCTGCAGACGCTGGAAGCTGCAACATACAGATGAATGAGTGAGGCGATGGCGCCCCCCGCTGGACACCAGCTGAAGTGAAACTTCACCCCACTGAAGGTTTTAATGACAGACGGAGGAAAATCTGAAAAATCTCACCTCTCCTGCTTCTTCTTCAACTTTTCACTGAGCTGCAGGGTGAAGATATATAGTGAGTTCTGTGTGTGTGTGTGTGTGTGTGTGTGTGTGTGTGTGTGTGTGTGTGTGTGTGTGTGTGTGTGTGTGTGTGTGTGTGTGATTCTGAGTGCGGGGTATTTCAGTACCTTGGACAGCTCCTCCTGCAGTTTACTGAGCTCCGCCTGTTTGGACGTCTGCAGACAGGAAAACAACATTTACAAGATTAAAAACAACAGAAAGGTAATCCCTGACGTAGCGCGTCAATGGAGCAACAATCAATTTATAATCTCCAGAATAAAAACACAGAAACACAAGTTGGACTGAGCGGTGAAGTAAAACTTTGGAAACTGTCGTGAATTTAGAAAAATGTTCTTTGACAAGATTTAGATCTCAGTGTGTTTGTGTGTAGAGTGTGTGTACTGTGTGTGTAGAGTGTGTAGTGTGTGTAGTGTGTGTAGAGTGTGTAGTGTGTGTACAGTGTGTGTATATAGTGTGACGAGCGTGTACAGTGTGTGTAGAGTGTGTGTATACAGTGTGTGTACCGCCAGCTGGTGGACCTGCTCCCTCAGCAGCCTCTTCTCCTGCTCATTGTGTGTATACAGTGTGTACAGTGTGTGTAGAGTGTGTAGTGTAGAGTGTGTAGTGTGTGTACCTCCAGCTGGTGGACCTGCTCCCTCAGCAGCCTCTTCTCCTCCTGCTCGGTGTTCAGTGAAATCTCCAGCTCTGATCCAAAGCAGGGAGTTAATGGACAGAGAGCAGCTGCAGCCGACCAGCCTACCGCTGCCTGCTTAGCTACAATCGTCTCTACGCTCGTCTCTGACGGGCCTAAAGGGGGCGCCGCACACAGCAGGGGGGCTCCGTTAGGCTGCGTCAGGCCGGACACACACACTGCACCGGCTGCTGTACCTGTACCTGTACCTGTACCTGTACCTGTACCCCCCCCCCCCCCCCACCCCCCCTCCACTTTAAGTTAAATACCTTTATTTATGCATTTGTCAAAAATCTTCATTTGTTTTTAAAACCTCAAACTGATAGTTTTTACAGTGTTTTAAAATATCTAATTCCATTATTTACAGCATTAAAAATTCTATTTTTAATTTTCAAAGTTTTTTGTTTGTCAAAAATGTGTACTTTTTGCAGTACATCTTTTACAGTATTTAATTTTCCCCAAAAATATATTTTCTGTTTTCATTCCTTAAAATATATTTTACAGTGTTCTATTATTTACAGCGTTTCATTTGTTATATATAAAATAAACATTTTTAAAGTGTTTCAGATTTTAAAAGTAAAATTTTTTATTGTATTTTATTTTAATGATTTTTTTTAAACATTATTTAATTTGATGAACATTATATTTTTAAAATGTTTAATTTGTCAATAAAATTTTATGTTAAAAACTTTCCTTTTTTTAAGCATTTCCTAATTATAAATGTAATTTTCTATAGTGTTCTACTTGGTGAAAAATGTTTATCTTTAGCAGCAATTTATTTTAAACATTTTTATTAACCATATTTTTAATTCCTCAAAAACGTGACCATTAACAACAATTTGTTTAAAGTTTGTTTGGTGTATTTCATTTGTCAAAAACTTATTTTTTGAAAAGTGTTTAATATTTCAATGGGATATTACTGAAATCTAAATAATAGTTTTTAAGCAAAAAATATGAATAATTCCAGATTCTGACGTTTAATTTGCCGAATTCAAATGTTATTAAAAACAAATTTATCTCTGAAGCATTTAAAAAGTTTTATTCTTTTAATAATTTGTTAAAATAAATCCCACATACACAACTGGATTTGTATATTCATCTTTAATTGCCTTTAATTAGCAAGAAACTTTTTTTTATCTTCTCATCATTAGAATTCTGTCTGACTTCAATGTGTTATTAAGTTTTTATGACTCAAAATCACAATTTGTCATGAGATTTATTCATTTTAGTTTTCGGAAAGGTTCGTTTAATTGGAAGGAATGTCTTAAGATCATTTAAAGGACAGAAAATTTGACTTTAATTGTATTTTATCGAACATAAATGTGGCTTTTTTTAATAGTTAGTAGACAGTTAACAGAAGTGGATGAACATTTCGTCTGCGGTGTGACGTCAGCTGGTGGTTGTGTGTGTCTGTCCTCAGCCAGCGAGCTGCTCTACACTCACAACGCCGAGGCCTCGTTTCCATGACAACGCTTTCGGGAGAAAACACAAAAACCTCCGTGGCGTTCGAGGTTCGATTCCGTGACTCGGGAGCTCAGGACTGACTGAAAAACGGAACTTTTGGAAAAAACGTTCCCAACTCCAACAGGGAAACGCAACTTTTCTGAAACGCTCCTGCGCATGCTCACGACGGACGCATGAAATCAGTCTGTGCACGACGTTCGTACGATGTGAGACTAGTGGCCATGTAGGAGAACTACAAGGCTTTCTGTCGTTTCTATGGAAACGGACGTCATATCAAAACGCAAAAATTTATTGAAACACAAACACAAAAAAAATTCACTTTAACTTGAAGCGTTGTCGTGGAAACGGTTTCTCAGGTGGGTTCACACACACACACACACACACACACAGGTCACATCAGGTCATCGTGAGACAGTAACACACTGAGCTCGTCGCTGCTGTTTCACTTCAAAGAGTTCAGATGAGACTCACCGTGAAGCTGCTTGTGTGTCTGCTGCAGCTCGATGTCCGTCTACACACACACACACACACACACACACACACACACACACACACACACACACACACACACACACACACACACACACACACACACACACACACACACACACACACACACACACACACACACACACACACACACACACACACACACACACACACACACACCATCACAGGAGGCCTCAGATGTCTGCACGTGCTTTGGGTGAGTTTGTGAGCGTCACTCACCTGTTGCAGTCTCTCATTGGCTCCCTCTGCTACTGGCTCCGCCCCTCCGTCTGTCTCCGTGGCGACGCCCTGAGCGACCTGGAGGGCTACAGGGGAACAACACGTCTGTCTCACACACACACACACACCTACAACTCACAATTTTTTTCACAAAGTGAAGTGAGGATAAAAAAACACACTTTTCATCTTCTTCTGCAGGGCGGCGTTTTCTGCCTGGAGGCGGAGCAGCTCTCCATCGTTGGAGGCGGGGCTAGCGGGCGGGCCGGACACAGAGGCTCCACCCCCTTCCTTGAAAGCCTTGTTCTCTTGCTCCAGCTGCTCGATCTGCGTGCACAGCTGGAACAGAGATTCGGACAGTGAGGCAGAGATGGCCCAACCAGACTGAGCCGCTCGGGTCCGAGCTGGACCCAGCAGAGCCGAGCCGAGCCGAGCCGAGCCGAGCCGAGCCGAGCCAGACCGGGTCAGAGACGTTTCTACCTTGGAGAGTTCAGTCATCAGCGTGCTGTTCTGCAGCCTGAAGTCTTCCTCCTGACTGTGCAGCTTCCCCTGGAGCATCTCAGTCTCACTCAGCAGGGCCTCCACCTCCTGCAACAACAACAACAACAACACCATTTGTACCAACAGCTCATAGGGATTGTTTCTACACCTTAATAAACAATGAATGTTCAGTCTGTAAACAAAAGATGCAGAGCCTCAGAAAGCTAAAAGGTTAGCCTTGAAGCTAAACAACGTCGTCTTGACGCTAAATGAGTTTAGCATTGATGCTAAAAGATTTAGGCTGTGTCTCAATATGCGTACTTGTCCATACTTGCATTCTGGCGTACTGATCCAATTCAAAGTACGCCTCTTGCCGAGTACGCATGAAATACCCGGATGTGTTCTCGCTCCGCCCACATTATCGAGGAAGCATCAAGACCGGACTTGTGTGGACTTGGGATGCCAAATTACCCATAATGCATTTGGCAATAAATTACGAAAGTGCATACTTTCGAGTATGTACTTGCAAGTACGCAATTGAATAGAGAAACGGCCTTTGTCTTGACGCTAAAAGAGTAGCGTTGAAGCTGCTGAAACAGTTAACCTTCGACCTTCAGTTTTCACTCAGAAGCTTTTATTTTGAAACTCACCTGAGCTTTCTTGCTCTTGTTGAGCGCCTGCAGACAGAAGAGCAAAAACAGGCAGAGATTATAATCTGCTGTGACGTGTGAGACGATCTTAATCTATAAACTGGAAGAGACTCGGAGACCTTCTGCAGTTTGAGGAAATCTCTCTCCAGACCCACATTCTTCTGACGGACGGCGTTCAGCTCTGAAACGAACGTTTAAAGTCGTGTGAAGACGTTTTCACGCTTCACAGAAACCGAAAATGTTCTGAGAGTTTTTACCTGCTGAGTTCTTCCTGAGATCATCGGACAGCTGATAGTTCTGAGTCCTCAACTCCAACAACTGAGCCTACACACACACACACACACACACACACACACACACACACACACAAGGAAACAAACACACACGGAAACACACATATGAAAACACAAACACAAATTAACACACACACACATAATATGAAAACACAAATATTTACATGAAAACACAAGTACAAACAAGTAAATATCACACACATACACACAAACATACACACGCAAACGCACAAAGAAACAAACACAAATGAAAACACATGCACGAACATGAAAACACACGCCAACACACAGGGAAACAAACACTGAAGCTTTAGTTCCTTAAACTGCGTCAATAATCTTACAATCAGAAAATTAATCCGACTTTAGCGGCTGAATTACTTTATAATGAATTAATAACAACACTGACACAGTTTAACATATGAGGCTAATTGTGTTTAATACAGGATAATAATCGACCGAAATTCCATAAACAATAAGCCTGATGACATGTAATGACTAAAAGCGTGTTTGTCTTGTAATTTGGTGGAATTAGGAATAATCTGAGTGTAAACATTAGCATGCTAATAGGTGTAAGCCTCGGCGTCGTTGTGATTAAAATGTAATTATAATGTGGTTTAAAGCTCAGATAAATGAATAACCGAGGCCGGAGGAGCGGGGAGGAGCAGCAGCGGCGGGCAGCGGCGGGCAGCAGCCTCCCCGGACCCCGTGACTCTCGGCGCCCGTCCGCCCGATGCTAACGCGTTAGCCGCCTGTCACATAGAAACATAACGGTTGGCAGCGGAGGAGCTAACCGAGCTTCTCCACCTGGAGGCGGAACACTCCGAGTCCGGTACCGGGCTGCCGGAGATCCGCAGTGAAGCCTCCGGTGGAGCCGGTACCGGGCCGGTTCACGGGTCCACCCCCCCCCCCCCGCACGGGCTCGCTGTCACCCCCGAGCTAAAGCTAGCGCCCAGCGCTAACGCCCCGGATACTGATGCCCGGCCGCTCCGCACCGCACCGCACCGCACCGCACTGACAGCCGCCCGCACGGCTCGAACACCGGCTGCCCGGCTTCCCTCACCTGCATGCGGTGGAACTCCTCCTCGGACAGAGCCTGCGACATGGCCATGTTTACCTGCCAGCTAGCAGGCTAGCAGCTGGCGGAGGAGACGCAGAGCTGCGATGAGCAGCAGGCGGACAGAGCGCTCACTCCTACCGGGTTTCCAGGACCGAGCAGACAGAGCGCTCACTTCTACCGGGTTTCCAGGACCGAGCAGACAGAGCGCTCACTCCTACCGGGTTTCCAGGACCGAGCAGACAGAGCGCTCACTAAGACCAAGATTACCAAACATTTCCAGCTCGTTCACATGTATCTTTTTTTTTTTTTTTTTATGTAGTGCCGGGTTGACACAAGGTCACAGAGCAAAATCCATCAGACTCAAAAGAAACGCCACTAAATATACTCCTGTTTTTGTTAAAGTTTATTTTCTATTTGTATTTAATGAGACTGGTGTTATTTTATCCTTTTCCAATAATGCATCAGGCCTCCTGTCTGTGCTGTTTAATAAATAAAGACACACACACACACACACACACACACACACACACACACACACACACACACACACACACACACATACACATACGGTAAACAAGCACTGCAGTTTGTTGTGCTGTTTAATAAATAAACACACACCTGGACAACTGAATTCAACTCAATGTGTGCGTGTTTGCGTGGGTGTGTGCGCATGTGTGTGTGTGTGTGTGTGTGTCGGAGAAGTGTAGTCTCACACTTCCTGGTTCAGCTCAATCATTAACTCACTGTGCCACTCACTGTGAGGATAGAGGCAGAGGTCAAAACAGAAGTTCTTTCACCACACACACACACACACACACGCACTCAGTGAGCGCTGCGCTGCGGTGGGTGCTGCTGTCATGGAGGTCCTGGTCTCCCTGCTGTCCTCTCTGAAGGCCGAGGACCCGCTCAGAGTGGCCCAGGAGTACAACGTAAGTCTCTGATCCCTCAGTCTCACCTTTCACAGGACATACTAGACGCTATTGTGTGTCTGTGTGTCTGTGTGTCTGTGTGTGCGTGTGCGTGTGTGTGTGTGTGTGTGTGTGTGTGTGCGTGTGTGTTCAGCTTCACTCTGCAGCTGCAGTAGAAAATCAGATAAAGTGAGTATTTGCTTAAAACATGCATACTTGTTTGTTTACTTGTCGCCATTCAAATATCAGCAGTGCAGCCGAGTCCATTCTGTTATCAGGTCCACGTCTGGAGCTGGACGGTCCAGTTTGACCATCTGGAGCGGCTGGATTCCGTATAACAGCAGCAATGTAGAGAGAAGAGGGACATCGTCCGTAAATTTACTGTGAGAAAAAACAACTAAAATATACATTTCTAGAAACCAAACTTAACAAGGAAGAGCTTCTAGGATTCGGCCCATAAAAGGGGCGGGGTTTCTAGGCCCAGTCCATAAAAGGGGCGGGGCTTTGAGGATCCAACCCTCAGTGTAGAGGCTGGTAACTCTGCACCCAGAACCTCAACGTCTTGAGAGAAGAGTTTGATGCTTTTTCCTGACGGCAGCATACAGGATAGTCTGTGGCTGTTCCTCCTGATAGAAGCAGAGAGAACTGTCTGTGGCTGTTCCTCGTGACAGAAGCTGAGAGAACAGTCTGTGGCTGTTCCTCCTGCAGAGAGAACAGTCTGTGGCTGTTCCTCCTGACAGAAGCTGAGAGAACAGTCTGTGGCTGTTCCTCCTGGTAGAAGCAGAGAGAACAGTCTGTGGCTGTTCCTCCTGCAGAGAGAACAGTCTGTGGCTGTTCCTCCTGACAGAAGCTGAGAGAACAGTCTGTGGCTGTTCCTCCTGGTAGAAGCAGAGAGAACAGTCTGTGGCTGTTCCTCCTGCAGAGAGAACAGTCTGTGGCTGTTCCTCCTGACAGAAGCAGAGAGAACAGTCTGTGGCTGTTCCTCCTGACAGAAGCTGAGAGAACAGTCTGTGGCTGTTTCTCATGGCCTTTAATCGTCATGGTGTGTTGTAAATGGAAGTGGTCGAGCTTAATGTGTGTGTGTGTGGTTAGTGTGTGTCTCTCCGGTCAGACATGTAGCGTGTGAACATCCACACACTTGTTCACGAGCTAAAGGAGTTAGCATCAATGCTAGCCAGATGTATCAAACAGGCTGGAGCAGAAAAAAAAACTTCTGATATAACTTCAGCATAGTAAAGTGTTGGTACTCGGGTTACTCCATTTGGAGCTCACTTCAGTCTGCACTGACCCCTCGGCGCTCTCCAGTCAGATACTGGCTGGTTGAGCCGTCCGGCCGCGGAGTGAGCAGGTCGTGTCGTCAGCCAATGT
>NC_137630.1:30837753-30840253 GCF_963383615.2 Lipophrys pholis
TGATCGGCGAGGAAGTGGGAAAGCGTGTCGAGTTCTTTGTTGCTTCAAACTTTGCAAAACGAAACAAATGTGTTTCTTCATTTCCTTTTTACAGCTGAAGAAATCTGGCAGAAGCAACGACACAAAACCAGCCTCCTCCACCAGCAGGTAACCAACCAACCAACCAACCAACCTGGTTACTAACCAACCTGTAACTAACCCAGGGAGTAACTAGTCTATTACTCAGCTCACTTTCAAATTGATTAACTCTACAACGATTAAAGTAAATAGGTCAACCTGGTAACTCGACACTGGAAACTAAACAGAAAAACAACAACTTGGTAATCAAGCAACTGGGTAACTAATAACCTACTAACTGATTAAACTGGTAAATTATATGGAACCTAACCTGGTAGCTCACTTATTTCATAATTATCTTATGTTAACTAACTAACCCGGTGACAAATTAACCTGCAACTATCTGACTTGGTAACTAACATGAAAAGAAAACAACCTGTTACCTTGGTGACTTTCTAACCAATCAACTTTGTACGACTCAATCTGGGAACTAACCTAACAAACAAATTTATCTATTGGCTAACTAGTCGATTAACTAGTCTATCCACCCTGGTAACCTGCTGATTAAGCTGCTAAACAATATAGACAATAACCATTTATGTTAACGATAACTAATTCACCTGTAACTGACCAACTTGAAAGCTTGTCTGTTTAGTATTTGACTGAGAAACTAACCGACCAGGGCAAAAAACAACAACTTGATAACTAATAACCTGCTAACTCATTAAGCTGGTAAAAACGATGGAAATTTACCTTAACTAACCCAGTGACTAATTAACTTGCAACGCTCTGAATTGGAAACTTACCCAGCAGCTAACTAACTAACTAACTAACTAACTAACTAACTAACTAACTAACCCAAAACAAAATAACCTTGTAACCAATCAACCTTTTATTACCTAACCTGGGAATGAACCTATTAGGAACAAATTTGTAACTAACTTACCCAATGACTAACTAGTCTCAATCAATCAACTAGATCACTTAATAATTAATTTACTCTACAACTAACAAATAATTCTGTAAACTATCTAACCTTGTAACTAATCCGGTAACTTACTAACCTAAAAGTTATCCAGTTAACTTTCTAACTTAGAAACTAAATGACCAGCAACAGAAAAAACAACTTAACATCTAAATGACTTGGTAACTAAAAACCTACTAACTGATTAAGCCGGTTCGAAATATGTCAAGTAACCAACTTTCTCACTAATTTCGATGTTATGTTAACTAACTAATAAACCCCTAACTGACCAACCTGGGTAACGTACTGACTTGGTAACTAACCCGACAACTAACTAAAGCAAAAATAAATCACCTGGGAATTACTTAACCTGTTAATGAATCAGCCCACAAGATGACTAACTAACTAACTGGTTAAGTAACTTCCAGACCCGACCAGAGGAACGCAAACTAGGCATCAGTCTGCCTGCAGAGAGACCGACGGGATGTTTCACCCTTCCATATGTTAACGAGTTACCATGGCAACCGAGGAGGAGGAGGAGGAGGAGGAGGTGGAGAGAGAAAGGATGGATGGATGAGAGTCTGGTGAGGTGTGAGGAAGTGAGAAGAGATGAAACAGAAGAACAGAAAACGTTGAAGGAGGAAAGTGAGGAAGTAGGAGGTGAAAAGAAAAGAGCAGCGGAGGAGGAGGAGGAGGAGGTGACGAAGGCTGAGAAGAAATGATTAGAGGAAGAGAGGATGAACAGATGACTGCACACACAGGAGCTTCTCATTGACTCTGTTATTTGCACTCAGACTGTCGCAGCCCGTCGAGATGAGTGACACCTACGCCGTCGTCAACAAGCACAAACAGCCACACCCACCTGGGCCAAGCCCCGCCCACCCAACGACCATCCCCCACAGTGAGAGCAGGTAAAACGCTGGATAATCTGGATGTTGGCTCAAGTTACAACAGCCAGTAGGAAGAAAATGCTCTATAATCTGTATGTTAGAGGAAGAAGATGCTCTATAATCTGTGTGTTAGAGGAGGAAGATGCTCTATAATCTGGATGTTAGAGGAGGAAGATGTTCTATAATCTGGATGTTAGAGGAGAAAGATGTTGTATAATCTGGATGTTAGAGGAGGAAGATGCTCTATAATCTGTATGTTAGAGGAAGAAGATGCTCTATAATCTGTATGTTAGAGGAAGAAGATGCTCTATAATCTGTGTGTTAGAGGAAGAAGATGCTCTATAATCTGTGTGTTAGAGGAGGAAGATGTTCTATAATCTGGATGTTAGAGGAGGAAGATGTATAATTTCATCTGTTCTTGGGTTCTTTTCTCTCTCTTCTTTTTCTTCATTTGCTCTCCATCAATCTGCTCTGACATTTTGTTTTCACTTTATCTTTTTTAGAGACAAATGTTTAATTTAGGTTTAATTTTTTGAAGCTCCAGATTATTTGCTGTTGAGTCTCTCGCTGCTTGTCTGCAGGATGCTGC
>NC_137630.1:30845253-30877753 GCF_963383615.2 Lipophrys pholis
TGACGAGACGACGGCCTCGGGGTCCCGGCCGGCCCGGTGGGGGTGAAATGAGAGGGCGAACGTTGGAGCCGTGACTTGATTATAGGCAAACCAAAGCCACCGTCTTATTTTCAGCTGCGGCGGCCCGACCGCAGCGGCGGCTCCGCCCTCGTCCGCTCGTCCTCCACTCACGCACTTCAACCCCGACCCCGCCCACAAACCTCCCAGCCAATCACGTCGCTGTCTGTCTCGCTCTCAGCTCCAGAGAGCCTGCAGAGCCTCCCTGCAAGAGCAGGTTTTTTGTTTTTGTTCTGCCTATTAGCTTCTTTTATCACCTGATAAAACTCATTTTTATCTCCTTTTAACTCCCAAATCATCCCGTGTCTGGTTTGTCTTGTTGCTCCGGTAAATGTTCACGACTGTCTTCGCTCCCGATCGCCCCGAGACACCGTTTGGTTCACAACAAAACTTCACTTGCTCGTTTTAGCCTGTTTGCTAGTGCATAGTGCGAGAGAAGGGAATGTGATTTAGGAGGAAAACGACATTTCAAGATGCAAAATGGAGCAACACTGAAAAGGAGGAGTTTGACAACAGCAGGGGTTAAATGATGGAACTGCCTAAAGGATGAAATAAAACAAATCACCAACATTTAAATAGCTTTTTAAATCATATGTCATAAGCAAGTATAATAAAGAAGAGCAACAATTCTACCTCGGACATCAATAGTATATAATATGTATATAATGGTATATAATATATTAAGACTTAATAAACATAATAAAAGGTATATATTGTTATAGAGAATATTATTAATTTAAATAATGTCACACTATATTTTGTATTTAAAATGGAATTGATGAAATTTAAATGGTACATTATTAATATGATTTATATTATGGACATGTCATGTACACTAATGTGTACGTATGTATATATGTTTGATGTGCATGTATAAACTGTAGATATAAAACTTGTGTATAGTATATGTTGAATGTGTATTGTAAAGATGGTGTGACATTATCTAGAGAGTGTTTGTTCTGTTTGAAGTTAGCCCTTTAGCTCCTGTTGAAGTTTCTTAACCCCCGGTTGTCTATCAACTACTGGAAATTCTTGTTGAACAATTATAAAATTTGGTCAGATTCAGTTTTCCTATTTACTCCTTATAACACTTTTAGCGTTAACAGCTAGGTGCCGTTTGAACCTATTAGCGCCTGCTAGCTTGCGTTTGCAGCTGTCCTTCCTATTAGCAGGTTCAAATTTAAGTTACAGTTTTCGAATGAGCAGCCAATTCTTCTGGTTCATTTTAATGTCTCTCGTTTGCCTGTTTGTTCTCGTTTCCAGCTTTTTCTGCCTAATAGCTTTAGTTAGCTGTTGTTAGCTTTCACCGCCTCTTTGCTTAAGCTAACCTCCATTAGCCTCAAAACTGATATTCTGCATCTTCAGTCCGCGTAGGGCAGTGAGTAGCCTCTACGTACCCCTTCACCCGCCACACAGATCATGAAACTGCATGTCACTAGTGTTTATTTTTCCAGTGTTTATTTCTTGTGCCAGAGTGAACAGTAAACAATTTGGCACAAACACTAGCAGCCACGCTGTGGATTTTAGCTTCTTAAAACTAGCAGGCAGCAGGCAGCAGGCTCTCGCGGTGAGCTACAAGCTAACTTCCTGAAGGGTGTCGTCCATGTTATCGGGGTAACACATTGGCTTTAGCCTCATAGTTCTTGGTGCCACTTTTTTCTGCCTGTTAGCCTTCATTAGCTGTGCGTCCACCGTTTGTGAGCCTGAGGCTCATTTACGCGACAATTTCTTCAAGTGAAAATGTTATAACTTTCCTGAAGGGTCCCGTTTACACTGACAGCGGAGCTTGGAGCCACTGAAAATACAAAAAGTTCTTTAACAATAGCTGCCAACTTTGTGGAACTTTGTGGAAACGCTTTGAGCTCCATTTTTGTGTGACGGGACAGTTTTATAGTTGAACCACTTTTAATAAACAATCCAACCTGGTCGTCACGTCCGTACGAATGTCTGTGGACTCGCCATTGTTGATGTCTGTAGGGTGGTTTCCTCACAAAAGCAGCCAACAGCACCGACTGGTGGCCCCAAAATGCTCACTACACATTTTTCAGCGTTTCTGCACTTTTGTGGAAACAGAGATCGTTTCAAAATGTTGCTGTATAAAAGGAAAACTTTTCTGAATGAAATGCAAAAACAATGATTTTCACTCGAATCGCTGGAGTTGAAATGAGGTTATTTCTCGTGAGCTCGAGTTAGTTTCATAGTTCTTGGTACCAGCTCTTCTGCTTTTTTGGTTTTAGTTTACTCCTTTAGTACACACACACACACACACACACACACACACACACACACACACACACACACACACACACACACACACGCACACACTGCTGCTGCAGGAAACAACACACCTTCTGTGTGAGTGTGTGAGCAGCAGCCTGACTCACAATGACAGGATGACTAACCTCTCATCACACTCGTCTACTCCACGATCTGCTTCTCTTTTCCTCCTCGGCCTCTCTGAGCTGCTCGTTTCCAGCACAAGTCAACTCCAAACACACTTTGAGAAACAAGCTACAAGTTCAAACCTAATCTTTATTGAAAACACGCTCCAAACAAGCAGCAATGATGGCAGACAGTTTGAGGCCAGGACTGTGAAATAAAACGACAGAGGACACAACAAAATGATAGTGAACGATCCCAAAACAACGAAATCATCACACAAATCAAATAGATGATTATAGAATAGAAATACTTATTTTATTTTCTATTTATTCCATAGGGATATAGAGAAATTTCTTAATTAATGATATAAAGCAAGAAGGCAATAATACAACTAGATAAATCGACAATTCTGTGCGTGTGTTTTTTTTTTCTTCATTTTTTAATATAAATGTTTAGATAGATAAATAAATAATGAATGAAAAAGGGAGGTATTCAGTCAGCTACAACAACACACACACACACACACACACACACACACACACACACACACACACACACACACACACACACACACACACACACACACACACACACACACACACACACACACACACCACTCTACTCTCTCCTCCTCAGCGTCTCAGCACATCTGGCTCCTGGAGAGGAAAAACAGCAGATTAACAAGTTGGACCTAACCAAACCAAATAAATCAGAGGGGTCGCACCGCTGCTCCTCCATAATAAAACTCAACTTAATTTGTCACCCCTAAATCGTCTTGTTTCTTCGTTTAATTCGCTTCATGTGTTTGAAGACTTGGATTAATCGGTTGAATTCAGTTATTCTGGTGTAAATCGCTCCCCCCGTCGGTGTCCGCCGCCGCCCCCCCCCTCCTCCTCCCGGTCGGGTCTCGCAGTGGTACGGCCCTGGCGGGGGGCTGTCCGTGTCGGAGCAGGGGCGGACCGAGCCGAGTCGAATCGAGCCGAGCCGAGCCGAGGCAGGCTGAGAGACACCGGGAGAGCCGCGCCGCGTCTCTCCGCTCCGCGCTGTGTGTGGATTACCTCCGGTCTTCTGCGGGATTCTGCGGGTCAGTCGGCGCGGGCTGCTCGTGCTGCGTCCACCTGGACTTCACGTGAGGAAGAAGAGGGAGAAGAAGAAGAAGAAGAAGAAGAAGAAGAAGAAGAAGAAGAAGAAGAAGAAAAGCAGAGCGGCGGCGGCGGCGCGTGGGACCGTGGATTTAAATACGTGATCCCACTTTTCCTGCGCCTTTTTCCTCACAGGTAGGTCCGGAGGAGGGAGGGAGGGTTCTGGTCCGGGGTGGGGGGGCAAGATGAAGCGGGGTGGTGGTGGTGATGTGGGGAGGGGGAGAGAGGGGGGGGGGGGGGGGGGGGTTACGTGTGTGGATGTTTGGGGGGGAAAACGCCTCGTCGCTCCGCCGCATCACCGCTCATCTCATCCGCCCCGCAAAGCCCCGCAAAACCCCCCGCTCCTTTTTCCACGCTTTTTCTCTGGTGGTGGTGGTGGTCGGGGGGAGAGCCGGGGCTTCTGGTGGGGGGGGGGATGGGGATTGGGGGTGCTGCTCGGTACCCCAGGTAGGGGGCAGATTTCACCCGCAAGGCTTCTGGCCTCTCGTGCGCTTTTCTCCTCCGCTATTTTGGTGCGCGAAGGAAAAAAGGAGGAAAAAAAAAGAGGTGATTTTCAGCTGGGAAATGTTGTTTTGTTTTCTGTTGGGGGGGTGGGGGGGGGTGGTGAGGGGTGGAGGAGGAGGGGGGGGGGGGGGGGGGTGGAGGGGCTAGCACGGCTCCAGACGCTGATCCATTAAAGAAGAACAAAGAGGAGGAAGGCGCCTGGAAAACGCTGAAAAACGCCGCAAATCGCCAAAGAAACGCAAAATAACGCGACGGAACGTTCGCCGCCCACCCCCCCACACCAACCCAACACCCACCCGGCCGGCCGGAGGTCCGTCAGTCCGTCCGGAGGACTTGGCTGGAGAGCAGCAGAGCTGCACAGGTCCTGGTCCTGATGACTGGACCTGGACCTGATTGATGGTTCTGGACCTGATTGATGGTTCTGGTCCTGACAGGTGCAGCAGGCTGATCAATGATCGTCTCTCATCATTAAATCTGGTCTGATGAAACCTGCAGGAACACTGAAGGAGACCCCCACTCCCCCACTTCAGCCCCCAATTGATTAACTGATCAGATCCTGATCGATCCGATCAGCTCCGTCCCCCGGTTCTTTCGTCACTTGAAGACGGGATCAAATTTCACTTCATTCATGACAAAAAAAAAAAGAAAAAAAAAAAAGCTTTAAATGAGGGAAACTCAGAGAACTGAAGACCTTTTCTGATCAGATCTGTTAAGAACTGATAAAGAAGGAAACCAACTGTGTAGTTTGATTAATAATCAATGAAGTGATCAGATTTATCTCCGATCATTTTGAAGAATGTGAGATACACAAACATGTCAGATTCATCTTGTTTGCTGCTGTTTTCTCCTCATGTCCGACACGAATGAGACAATGTGTGTTTACGACATTCATCCCGATGGAAACTTGTCGATTCGTCAATGTTTTAGGTTTCCTGGATGAAACTATTTCTCTGGGACACGTGGATGGAAGAAAGCAAATTGATCAGATCTCTGCTTTAAAAATGTTTAACTTACACCAAAACATCGAGCGCCGTGTGTCTTTACGCTCGTGTAATTACCATCCCCGCCTTCAGCCACGACTCATGTTTAAGAAAATGTGATCAATTTGTCGATTTTGTTTTTCTCCTTCTTTTTTTTCTCCAACCCAAATCTGAAGCGTTTTCTCAGGCGATCGGCAGATTAAACGTCCGAATCATCAGAAAAAATCTTCTTTTCATTGATGCAGAAACGCTTCAAAAAGCCCAACTGAGGCTCTTTGAACTAAATAATGATGAAGAACAGCAGACGTCATTTAAAATTTAATAAAATGGGGAGGTAAAACTGTTAAATGTTCAAATTAAAACGTAATCAATGACATTAAAACAGCTCCTGTTAGAAAGAAATAGAAGGAAATCACAATAAACCTGCAGAACCAGGCTCAGGTAGAGACCTTCTGTAGAAATAGTAGATAGTTTCTCAATTTGTAACTCCGACGTAAAGTAACATTTCCACCATCTGCTCACTGCGTGCCGTGATGGCGCCCCCTGCAGGTCAGACATGGGCTGAACCCACGGGATTCAAGATATTCGACAAAATTAAAGCTAGCATGCTACATTCTGTCCGCTGACGTATAAAAAAAAAACCCACGACTCAGCAGGTTGACCTGGTATCGAGACGTGGACAGAACAAGCTCCGCCTCCTACTCCTCTCGGGTTACCATGGCGACGCCTCCCGAAAAAGTGACAGTGGACGATTTCTGGTGGAAAAAAATACAGTGGCTGTTTTTTTTTGTGTGTGTGTGTGTGTGTGTGTGCGCGTGTGTGTGTGTGTGTGTGTGTGAAGACGGAGAAGATGCGTGAGGGAATGTGGTGGTTGTGTTGCTCGGTTTGGTGAACGGAGCAGAAACACGTGGACGTGCTCGGCTAGCGGCGGCCACGCTGTGATGTCATCACCGACGGAGGTTAAAATAAGTCGGCTGTTATCAAAATGTTTCCACTGCTGCACATGGACACACTTTTTCCGTGTGTGTGTGTCTGTGTGTGTGTGTGTGTGTGTGTGTGTGTGTGTGTGTGTGTGTGTGTGTGTGTGTGTGTGTGTGTGTGTGTGTGTGTGTGTGTGTGTCTGTGTGTGTGTGTGTGTGTGTGTCTGTGTGTCTGTGTGTGTGTTGCTGTGACGACTCATGATGTGACGCTGATGATTTTAAATTTCTTTTGTGAAGGAAGATAAAAAAATGTCAATGACAACTTAATGTATGTTTTTATTTTATGGAGGCATCTTCAACTCAGTGTTTTAATGAAATGTCAGAATTAAGCCACACACACACACACACACACACACACACACACACACACACACACACACACACACACACACACACACACACACACACACACACACACACAGACCATATTTAAGGAGCTGACCAATAAGAAGCCCTGTTTTGTCGCCGTGACGATGCATCAAGAATATTTTTTTCAATTAGCAATATTAAAATGTATGATTGATAAAAGTGTGCTGAGCCCACAACAGACGTGTGTGTGTGTGTGTGTGTGCATGCGTGCGTGTGTGTGTGTGTGTGTGTGTGTTTGTGTCTGTGTGTGTGTTTGTGTCTGTGTGTTTAGTATCCATCTATGATTTAATATAAAGCACTTTGTCTCCCTGTAACACGCATCTTTCTTTATTAATATACAATTATACTCAAAGTGAACACACCCGCACACACACACACACACACACACACTGAGTCAGTGGAGGAGTCAGCAATGAGAAAACGCTGAATCAGCACACACATACACACAGACAGTTATATTTTCAGTCGGTGGCGATGTGTTCAGAGCGTCGCCTTTTTAAGCCAATGAGAACGATTGGCAGCCGTGATGTCATCAAAAAGCTGCAGTAGCTCATCGTTGAAGACCTGCGTGATGACATCACTGATATGTTACGTCTCTGATTGGACGGGGGGTCGATTTATGGAGGTTTTTAGAAAATATTACACCTTTTAGAAAGCTGTTCTCGTCCTAATATTTTCTCCAACCTGCCTGAAATGGTCCCAGATGTCTCATTTGTGTTGGAGTTGTGAAGTTGGTCTTGTTCAGTTGATTTCGGCGAGGCCGTCCCCCCGACGTGTCCTCACGCCACCTCGCACTGACCCGCGTCCTCAGAAGGGCAGAAAGACCAACGCTTAGAGACACACTCAGGAAGGTGTGAGGAGGAGCGAACAGGAAGCAATCAACTGACACTCTGCCCCTCCTTCCTGCTCGTCCCCCCCCCCCCCCCCCCCCCCACACACACACACAGTTCTGTAACTGCTCTCAACGTTCCTCTTACGTTACAGTGATGTCACATACATAAACCACGGACTCCTTAAAATATTTCCCATAAAAATGCTTTCAAACTGTTTTCACTGTGCTGATTTTCTGTTCACATTGTCAAAGTGTCTAAACCGGGACATTTTTATCCTCTTACCCCTCTAATCTAGTCTGTCCCCCAGTGTAACAGGACAGTTTGTGGAAAAAAACACCAGCAAAGGTGTGTCCAACAGAGCGTCTCACCAGTCATATCTTCTATAGAGACATTAAAGACCGGGTGTCAAGTCTGGTGTGAAACCAGTTCAGAAATAAGGTCTGAAACCAGGTCTAAAACTGTTTGAACTAATCTGAAACCGAGACTTCAACCAGGACTGAAACCAGCTGAAAATAGATATGAAAAAAAGAGTCTTAAGTCAGTTCTGAAACCAGTTTAAACCTAAAATGAAACCATTTTAAAAATCAGGTCTGAAACCAGGTCTGAATCTAGGTCTAAAACCAGTTCAAACTAAATATGACACCAAGTGTCAAATCAGGTCTGAAACCAGTTCATAAATATGGTCTAAAACCAAGTCTATAGTCCATTTTAAAACCATGTTCAAAACCAGTTTAAACCAAATCTTCAGGCAGAACTAAAACCAGTCAATAACCAGGAATGAAACCGGTTTAAAATCACGCCTGAAATCAGTTCAAACCAAATCTGAAGCTGAATTTTCAACTAGGACTGACACCAACTTAAACTAAATATGGCGAAAAAAAGAGAGTCTCAAGTCAGTTCTGAAACTAGTTTAACCCAAATATTAAAACAGTTCAAAATCAGGATTGAAACCAGGTCTAAAACTAGGTCTAAAACCAGTTTAAACTAAATATAACACCAAGTCTCAAATCAGGTCTGAAACCAGTCAAGAAATAAGGTCTAAAACCAAGTCAGTTAAAAACCGGGGTTGAAACCAGTTTAAGCCAAATCTGAAACCAAATCTGAAACCAGTTAAAAACGAGGACAGAAGCCTGTTTAAAATCACGTCTGAAACCAGTTTTAACCAAATCTGAAACCAATCCTTCAACCAGGACTGAAACTGGGTCTAAAATTAGGTCTGAAATCAGTTTAAACTAAATCTTAAATGGTCTCAAATCAGGTCTGAAACCAAATCCTCAACCAGAAATAAAACCAGTTAAAAAATAGGACCAAAACTAGTTCAAATCACCAATCAGGTCTTCAACCAACTTCGAATAAAGTCTGAAAACAACTGAAACCAAGTCTGAAACCAGTTTTAAACCAGATGTGAAACCTTCATAGACCCAGTATGACGAGCGTCTGCGTCTCAGTGTGTCCGACAGAAATGGGACACACTGTCGTATCTCTTATGTAATATACAGTAGAGACACTAAACACATTGAAAAAACCTGTCTGGAATCACCATAGCAACCGGCGCCAACGGCTGATTGGCTGATGGAAGAGTCTCTCTCTCTCAGTTGATCGACGGGAACATTTCAGGTGAACTGAAGTCTTTGACATCGACTCGCTGTCGCATCTTTTCCCCGTCGCACGTTGAGACGGGCGGAAGTGAGTCTCTCACAGCCGTGTGACGTCATGAGTCGGAGTTTTTGAAACATCTGCTGTGATTAAGACAAAACGTGCTGCGAGCGTTTCTCCGACTCGCTTCATGAAACATTCAATGTCTGAACTTTGTCTGAACTGCTGCATCATGTGTTTGTGTTTCATCCTCGGCAGACTGCAGGGTCAAAGACATGCTATGTGTTCACATCCTGCTTTTGTGTGTGCGTGTGTGTGTGTGTGTGTGTGTGTGTGTGTGTGTTTTGCAACAAAGTTTGTAAAAATGAAACTGGTTTCCCGATGGCCTTGCTTGTTTGTTATAAGATTACTAAACAAAAACTTGGGTTAATCTCAATCTCCAAGGGAAATATCAGATTTTAATACGATTTTATTTCTGTTGAAGTACGAGGCACGTTGCAGTAGCATTTAGCGTCCCTGTATTCAGATTCAACGTGTTCCATGAACTTTCAAAAGCCTTTATTTTAATGCTCAGTAAGGGAAGTGAAGTAGGATCACAAGGTCTCGGGGTAAACGATGTCACATGCTTCGATCTGATGCTAGTAAATATATACCGGTACTCTGATGCTTGGTTGATGTACTATTGGCAAGCATGACAGTTAGTCAGTGTTTTATTCATGTAAGAGGTACTGTTTACCTGATGTTTTCAAGTGAAACACAAAGATGCTCGGAGTTACTGAAAGAGCAACTTTTTCCTCCAGAGTGTCATGACTCCATATTCTCCTGGGGCTTGGTACTTTTATTTTGACAGTCACCGTAATGACAATCTAACTCGGTCCCCTGTCCACTAGAATGTCCATGTTCTCCCGTTGTTATTGTTTAGAGCTCATTGTTCTCTGCTGCATGTGTGTGTGGTTTCATTACAAAAACAAACAACAGCACCCACTGGTGGTCCTGTATGCTAACTACATCGTTTTTCACTGCTTTGGCCATTTTAAACGGAACATCGTTGACATATTTTCCGGTGTAAACAAACTTTTTCTGAAACAAAAACACAAAAACGATAAACCCACTTTCTTCACTTGAAACATCGTGTAAATGGGGCTGAATGCTTCTGGGGCCGACGTTTAACCGTTTAGCCACCTTGCCGCACAAATCCCCGGTTACCCCTCAAACAAAGCTCAGGATTTCCTTGAAGTAATACATATTTTATGCTAGTACAAAAACTAACACACAGTCACAATCTCTCCTTCTTTAGTCATCCCTACATTGCTCCTGTCATAATTCTTTCCACCACTAGGGGGAGACATACTTCCCTCTTTAGTAGCTGCATTTGGAACCTACTAAACCAGCTCAGATCTGGGTTCTGAATAACGACTGACTGCGTGAAAGAGCTGCACATTCGTGGGAAAAGAGTTTAAACCCGAGATCTGTGCATTAGCATGACTCCTGCCGATAAAACCTGACGCTCTCCACCGTTCACTGTGAACTCTGCTCATGCTTTTATTTCTCTGACTTCAGTTTCGACCACCGACCGACATGTAAAAAAACAACAAACAATAATATCACAGACTTTAGAGCATCTTCTTCCGTCTTTCTCAACTTTAGTCATTAGACTGACCCCCACGGTGCTGACAGCTCTGCTAATGCTAATGCTAATACTATAGTAATAGAGCAATGTCAGCATTAATAACACAGGACATTACAAAGACGGTAGAAGATACTTCTTTGTTAAAGAAGTAACTAGTTGTCAGTTACTGGTCCCAGGTGTGGTTCCTTAGAAAGAAGGTGAGAGGAGCAGCTCCTTCAACTCTCCGTTCATCACATGTTCGTGCCTCTTTAATTAAATTCATCAGACCGAGAGCCAATCAGAGGCTGCGGCTAACCTCGGGGCCCGTGATCGGAACGTATCCGATCAGCGTTTACCCGGCCCAGGGGCCGTTAAACGTGGCGTGACGTGGCTGTCAGTCACGGGAATAAACTGCAGATCTACGCCGAGGTCAGAGATCTGCTGGACTTCACGCTCTGTCGAGGGTCTGAGAGCAGACATTCTCTAAAACCTGCAAAACGTGATTTTCTTCCTGAATGTCGGCGATCTAAAGAGCAGAGCTTCCACTGGAAGAGCGTGAAATGACACTTAGAGCAGCTTTGTGGAAGGAGAAAGACCGGCTGTGTGAAGACGATCCTTTGCTTTTCTTTCTGTGGTTTTGTGGTTTTCTGACTGAATCTTGCTTCAGTCCTTCATGACGAACAACGAAGTGATTGTAGTTCAGAAGACTGAGAAAGAATCCGCTACTCATATTATGCAAATTCCCTTTCAAATGGTTCTTCAGCAGTGATAATCGTCCCTCATACCTGGACTGACGCCCCAGAAGTGAAGACAGTCTGTCCTCTCTCTCCCTGGCTTGTTTCAGGTTTTAAAAAGTGTGTTGCTCCAACCAGCCAATCAGAAATCAAACCCTACATAGTGTCATCGGGGGTTTAGCCAATCCCAATCAAGGTAGGCCCCCCCTTTGACTCCTCCCACAATCAGGCAGCTCTGCTCTGGCACATGGCACCACGCTGCATAATATGACTCCGTTAAAAGAAACTAAATAAATCCTGATATTGACCATTGTTAATTAGTTGGAAAAACATCCAGAATAAATGTCTTTTGAGTCAGGGAACAGCTGCTGGCCTCTGATTGGTCCTCTGAACGCCGTCATCCAGTCAGAAACGTCCCTCCACTCAGCCAGTCACCTGCTGACCCTGGTTGCTATGGCGATCCTAGCATGAGGCGGACAGGATATGAAGAGTGTAAAACCAGGTTCACGATGTAAAAAGTTACTTTGATGTGAGCGACACAATTTAAAACTTTTAAATACTTATTTAGTGTAATACAATGATAACTTAGTATTTTTGTGACATTCATGAGCTAAATGCGGACTCATCTATAGTCAAGACATAAAACGTCACTGGCGATAATTCTTGTTGTGTTTTGTAGGTCCGTTCACACGACAACAGTGCTCAGAGTCACTGAAAACGGAACGTTTTGAAAACGCTCCGGCTCCCGTGTGAACAGAACTTTTCTGAATCGCCGCTGGTGCACATGCACTTGTAGTAACTCGCACGAGAAGGATTCATTCATACCGATGAATACAGTGTGTGATGTTCACTCTTGAATTTAACAGGACTCCTCTAATATAGTGAACATTCACCATCGTCTGGATCACAAGTGGACCGAAACGACAAAGAAAGACATTTCATAGGAGCTTCAGTGTTTTATGAATAGATGATAAAAAAACAACAACAGCGCCCCCGAGTGGCCTCACAGGAAAACTACATAGTTTTCAGCGTTCCTGACGTTTCCATGTAAATGAACGTTGTTTTCAAGAGGTTTAAATGTGAAACTTTTCTTAAGCGTAGAAACGATGCGTTTTCACTTGAAATGATGTGGAAACTGACGCCTCACCGACGCGAAACTTTTCAATTTTTCACTTGAAAACGTTGAGCTAATGGGCTCAACTGACGTTCTCCGTTTTCTGGAAACGTGTAAACGGAACCCAAAACACGATGAAAACGTTTTATTTTTTCACATGAAAACGTTGTGTAAACGGAAAACCGAAATGTTACAAAAGTTTTCCACGTTCACTGGAAACGTTCTACTGAGGCTGAGCTGGTTTCACTCCTGGTTCGGTTCTAAATAGATCTTCAGACCAGCTTTCTGAATTGGTTCCAGGCCTGATTCTCAGACTTTACCGCCCGCTTCCGTGTATCTATCTTATCGCTTTGTGTGTGTGTGTGTGTGTGTGTGTGTGTGTGTGTGTGTGTGTGCGTGCGTGCGTGCGTGCGTGCGTGCGTGCGTGCGTGCGTGCGTGCGTGCGTGCGTGTGTGCGTGTGTGTGTGTGTGCGCGGTTATCTCGGGGTCTGAGGCCACACACTCATCTCAGACTGTTATTTCATTAGTGGTTGTTGCTCTGCGTTTGAGCACATCACAGATAAAAGTGTTGTCTTGTTGTTGTTGTGTTGAAGCACACGTGTTGCTGTGTGTGTGTGTGTGTGTGTGTGTGTGTGTGTGTGTGTGTGTGTGTGTGTGTGTGTGTGTGTGTGTGTGTGTGTGTGTGTGTGTGTGTGTGTGTGTGTGTGTGTGTGTGCGTGTGTGTGTGCGAGCTGCGGGGTTTCCTGTCGGTCAGTGTCGAGGAGCTGTGCTGAGGTCCGAGCAGACATTTCTCAGTGTTTTGATGAACAGAAGCTCGTCTGTGAGACGTTTGAGGATCTGTGTGTGTCCGCAGTGCAGCTGCACAGAGACACACACACACACACACACACACACACACACACACACACACACACACACACACACACACACACACACACACACACACACACACACACACACACACACACACTGCTTTTATTTGTGGTCATGTTTTATCAGGTTATCTTGTGTCCGTTTTTTGCGTCTTCTTCTCTCAGTCTTTTGGTTTTTTGTCTCTTTTCTCGAAGTTATTTTTGTCATTTTGTTTGTATTGTGAATTTTTCCGATTCTCTTTTAACTCTTTTCTACTCTTTTAAATTATCGATGCTTTATCATGTTTGACTCTGTTACCGAACTCCTTTCGGATTACGTACGTACTGAAGTTGGATTAAATTAGGGCTGGGCAAAAAATCGATTTAATCAATTTATCGAATTTGTAGCTAAAACAAATTTCTATTTTGGCTTTTTTCCTGTTCCATTGTTCCGTTACTTGTGGATTTCTGTACTTGCTGTTGCACTTTTGCTTAAACCTGCTTAAAGCCTGAATTTACTGAGCGACGGCGCCTCAGTTACTTTTTATTTGGGGATTGTCCATCAGCATTTTAACTCTGAGGAGAAAGACATTTAAGTATTGGGGAGAAATAAGTGTGTTAATCTGATTACTCATAATCACATAATTGTTACCTGGTAAAACGGGAACATCACTTCAGTAATCAGATTACTCCAATAATCTGAAGAAAAAAGAAAAAAAAAAGGGAGTCAGTGAGAGTCAGGAAACATCGTGGAGCTGTGAGCTTCAACGTTCAGTCCTAGAGCGGCTGAACCTCCAGACCCTGGAAATAGAAATAGGATGGATGACGGGATTAATGGAGTTTGATTAGTTTGGTTCAGATTATCAGGATTTCTAGGTCCCCCCCCCCCCCACAGTGTGACCCATCCTCACCCCTCTGTGCCCCCCCCCCCCCCCACAGTGTGACCCATCCTAACCCCCCGGCCGCTCTGACTGAGGCTCTGTGTGAATCTCAGGCTCCAGCAAACACACAACAAAGACACATTGTGCCGCCGCTTCCTGCTCCCAGACGCTGCTGCAGGGCGCTGGTTCACAGTGTGCACAGACGCTGGTTTTCATTCATGTGCACAGACACTGGTTTTCATCATTATTATTATTATTATTATTATTATTATTATTATTATTATTATTATTATACACACGTCTTTAATGTTTATACATGAAGTGTTCACAGAAAATGGATTTTTACTTAAAGTGTTCGCAGATAATGGTTTTCTAAAGTGTTCAGATAGTTTTTGTTTTTACATATTAACAGTTTTTTTTTTTTAAGATTTTCACAGGTAATGGATTGTTAAAGTGTTCACAGACAATGGTTTTATTAAATATTAACAGATGATGGTTTTTTAAAGTGTTCACAGATAATGGTTTCTTACTGAAAGTGTTCAAAGGCGATGGTTTCATTGAATATTCAGAGATAATGGACTTAAAATGTGTTCACAGATACTGGTTTTATAAAGTGTTCACAAACGATGTATATGCATTGTTCACAGATAATGGTTGTATTAAATATTAACAGATGATGGTTTTTGAAAAGTGTTCATAGATAATGGATTTTTACTTAAAGTCTTCACAGGTGATTGTTTTATTGAATATTTGGCGGTAATAGATTTATAATGTGTTCACAGATACTGGTTTTATTAAATATTAACAGATAATGTCTTTTTCAATTGTTCACAGATAATGGATTCTTAAAGTGTTGACAGGCGATGGTTTTATTGAACAGTCAGATATTATGGTTTTATAAAGTGTGCACAGACGATGTATATACATTGTTCACAGACAATGGTTTTATTAAGTACTAACATGATGGCTTTATAAAGTGTTCACAGATAATGGTGTTTTAAAAGCGTTCACAGTGGATGGTTTTATACAGCGTGACGCGGATGATATCGTTTTCAGAAATGTCTGCACGTTTCAAAAGTGTCCCCGAGTCCAAGCGGTGGTCTGTTCCTGTTTTCAGACTTGTGTGAGCTCTTAAAAACCTGGAAAAGAATCTTTCCAGGTCGTTTCAATCTGACGTCTCTCAGAGAGACGAAGTTTCCTGGTCTTCCTGGTCTTTTCTTTCTTCTCATGATGACATCATCAGTCCTCGCATGTGCGACACCACTTCCACAGTCTTTTGTCTCCGCCGTCCCAACTTCTCAGAAACGTGCCACTACTATCAGACACTGGGAAGTAAAGTGCAGGTTTGTTGATGGATGTAGCCATCGACCTCCCGGAGAAGAAATATCGGTGTTTTTTGGGGTTTTTTGTGTCGCTGAGCAGCAGAAATGAAGTCAGACTGAGATTAACTCGCCGCCGCCGCCGCCGCCGCCGCCACGGCGGACTGGACCGTAATAAAGTTTTGACTCCGACAGCAGAGACGCACAGGAAGCGCAGTTCCACAATTAACCCTGTGACACACACACACACACACACACACACACACACACACACACACACACACACACACACACACACACACACACACACACACACACACACACACACACACACACACACACACACACACACACACACACAGGGAAACACAAAGAGGCAGTGAAAGATCAGCACATTAGTTAATTAGCCTGCCGAGCTGAGGGGAAGACCAGAGAGAGGAGAGGTCGACAGATGGACCTGTGTGCGTGCGTGTGTGTGTGTGTGTGTGTGTGTGCGTGTGTGTGTGTGTGTGTGTGTGTGTGTGTGTGTCTGTAGCAGACAGCTGTACAGACTGATAGAGTTTCTCTAACTTGACTTCGATTTCGTGAGACCATCCATCACCCCGCTGAACCAGAGCCTGTGTGTTGTACACTGTGTGTATGTATGTGTGTGTGTGTGTGTGTGTGTTGTACACTGTGTGTGTGTTGCGGGTCCTGGCCGGCTGTCTCGGGGTTAGAATCTAGTTTATACTAAAGGTTTAGGGTCGCTCACTGCAGAAGCCTGGACAGGCTCCGAGTTCAAACTTCTCCTGATTTGATAAACGGAGCCTGAATGCATCACGACGCAGCGTAATCTGGTTTGTTTGAACTGTTTACAACCTTCACTTTGTTTACTATCTCCACCGTCTCCACCGTTTGGACTGTTTACGTTCACACTCTTCACTCTGTTTGCACGTTTTGCACAGTTTATGACATTTTCACTCCACACCGTTTACACGGTATACACACGGCGTGGTTAAGCCTTTTCTTTATTGAGTCTTTATTTAAAAGAACCTCCTCCAGATTAAAAGGTTTTTCAAGCGAGATCTGACAGACAAACAACCAACAAAGTTAAAATACAAGTACATTGATGGATGGAACATAAGACCGATGAGTTCCCAAAAGCTCAAAGTCAAAGGAAGTCAAACGCGACGACATCAGTCTTACAAATAGTCGCAATGATTAAAAGTCCTTTTATTCTCCGTCCTTTAACTAAACCTTGAATTCCCTCGACAGTAATCAGATCTGTCAGTCTCGCTTCCAGCTGAAGATCACTACGCAAACCCGAGCACCTTCTTTCCCAATTCAGTTCTCACTTTCAGAACAGTCATTTAAGAAAAAAAGAGTCTGGTTTCTTTGAACACTATTCAGGTGTTTTCACGCTCACCAGCTCACCGTAACCTGAAGATCAGATCAGTTTATCTTAAATCTGCCGCGAGAAGAATCCTCATTTGAGTCTTAAAGTCAACATTGAACTGTTCATTATAATGCTGAAGTACCCGGAGCACGTTCTGTAGTGATTCTTACCAGAGAGGAGCATTATTTTGGATTTGCTATCACTTAAAAGGGAATTTAAAAATTTGTCAAATTTGCTTGCAGAACTCGTCAAAGGTTTGTGTTACTGATTGAGAGGGACAGTAGATCACTGTGTCATCTGCATAGAGGTGGTGACTCGCATTCTATATACAGTACAAAGATTATTCATGTATAAACAGGGAAACAACAGTGGCCCCAGTGTTGAGCCCTGGGGAACGCCCTCCAATTGGGAGTAATGACAAATTACCTCAACAATTCCTGAACCAACCTACAACAGCCCGTTTTTAAGAATATCATGATCTACTGTGTTAAAGTCTGACTCCTTTCCAGAGAGGAAGGACTAATGCAGGATTCTCCACTGCAGCGGTTTATTCTATTTAAAAGGAAAAGTTAAAATTGCATGTCACTGGGGTTTTTTTTTTTTTTGTTTTAAGCCGCTAATAAAGGGTGTAGAACTGAAGGGCTGAGCTTCTGGCGCTGATAATAAAAGATAATGAAGAGACTGGAACAAATGTCCAGAGGAAACAAAGTCGTCATTGAAACAGTCAAGAATGTGTTTTGTGTCCGTTCCTGCTCAGTCCCCAACTGGGTGAATCATTGAGGTCATAAAGAAGGTAATGATTACACTTTGACTTTTTGACCTGTGATGTGAAACGACTTGTACCCAGTTTACTTTGTTTACTTTGTTTATAATTCACAACATTTACCGTTTAGCGTTTACACAGTTTATAAAGTTTGCCGTATCGCGAGCGTTGACGTTAACGGAGTTTGCCGCAGCTAGCTGTTGGCATTAGCTTCTAGCGGTGAGGACAGACGAGTGTGTGCGAAGTTTAATCGTTTCACACGTCAGTCAATTCAAAGTTTTAGAAAAGTTTTTCTTAAAGAACAAAGAGGTGAAGATTTGAGACGTTTTCATTTGTCTTTGTTTGTTTCTCTTTCTTTTAGTTCTCGCTGTAGCGATTGTGTATTCTGGTGTATTCTCCTGCTGTTGATCTATACGTGTTGCTTGTGTGTGTGTGAGTACGTGTGTGTGTGTGTGTGTGTGTGTGTGCGGGTGTCTGTGTGTGTGTGTGTGTGTGTGTTGAGATGAGCAGCAGCTCTTTGTTTCCACCTCTGCTGTCTCACGTCAGATGCGATCGATCGGTGTGTCCGAGCTGAGAAGCAGAAGCCCGGGCTGATGTGCAGCGCTGCTGCTGCAGCTGACGGTTCGATTCCCGAGGGACGCCCACGCTGAGCGCGCTGCAGCTGCAGGCGTCTCGATGCAGAACCTGCAGCAGCGACGGCAGAGGCTCCATTTTGTGTCTGATTAGGATTAAACCCTGTGTGTGTGTGTGTGTGTGTGTGTGTGTGTGTGTGTGTTTTCTTGCAGTTGCATAGAAGCATTTAAAAGACAGACAGAAACAGATCAATATCTTTATCTGAACTCCAACACACACACACACACACACACACACACACACACACACACACACACACACACACACACACACACATCTTTGTGGTGCAGGTGCAGAAGCAGAATAGGTTTTTTTTAGGTGAACAAATGTGAGGTAACAGTGGGTGTAGTTTGTGATGAATGTTGTTTGTTATGTGGGTGTAGTTTGTTGTGAGTGTTGTGTGTTTTGAGTGTAGTTCACTGTGAGTGTATTTTGTTTGTTGTTGGTAAAATGTGTTGAGTGGATTGTTTTGGTTGAGCTTTGTTATGGGTTTGGTGTGATGTTGGTTGGGCTGGACAAAAAAATGGACTTAATCGATTTATCGAATTTTTCTTCAACATGAAAACCCTGAACTACAACTCTGTGTTTTTTCTTAATAATGAACAAATTAAAACTCAACTCCACGTACTTCTGTTCCTTTCCCCTCTAGAAACACTGTTATGTTAGATCTGTGATGGTAGAGCTGTAGATCTCTGATGGTAGATCTGAGGCTGTCGACAATTTTCCACTCTACAACCTTGAGAAACATCTTGTGCTGAACCAGGAGCTTCCGCAGATTAGAAGTATTCCCGCCGCTGGCCTCACACTTCCCGTCACAAATATTGCAGCGAGTGTAATCTGCATCGGATTTTGAAAAGTGCAGCCGTACTTATGAGCGCATTCTTTCTGCCAAGCTTGCGCCGTTGTCTGAAGCCGGAGCTACTGACGTCGTTACACTCGTGTGCGTGCGATGCTGTGTTCAAGTTCGGCTCAGATAATCGCCTACTGTCCCACTCCCTCACAGTCACAAGGATGCGTTTAGGTACCGGAACATGGTACCGTTTACGTGAATCAGTACTCGGGAGTACCGATGGAATGCAGTCGGTACCTATAAAAGTACAGAATTGAGTTAATGTAATGAGTTATTACGGTGACTGTCAAAATAAAAGCACCAAGTCCCAGGAGAATATGAACTGGGAGTCACGACACGCTGGAGGAAACATTGTTCTGATTGTCCCTCTACTGAGCATGTGCAGAACAACCTGGTACTGCCGCTGTGGTGCGCAGTTGCAGCTTTTTCAGAAAAGTTGCGGTTTCCACGGAGACGGGAGTTGGGGACTTTTCTAAAAGTTCTACTTCGGATATCGTTTTCAAAAAAGTCGCCTTTCAGTTGCTCCAAGTGCTGTCGTGCAAACGGACACCCAAAGCATAATAAAAGTTTTCTATTTTCTCTTGAAAACAACGTCACGTAAACGGGATCTAAATATTTTAACCTCATCACGGCCACAAACATTTACATTTGTTTTCCCAACTTTTTTTTTTTCTTTCATGATATTTGTCATACAGAGCGGCCACACCGCACTCGGACCTAAAACTCAATTTGCACATATGGTTGGTGTTAAGCACCGGTCGTGTGTTTGCTTTCACCATGTTGAATCAACCAGGTTGTATTAAATGAAACTCTGAGGCCTCCACCTCTTGAAATGCTGACACTGCACGTTGCCGATGGGCTGTTTTTACTTTGAAATATTTCACCTTTCAGCCAATTCACTGATCGCTAATCAATTAAAAGAACCGATCAGTTTGTGTTTTTCATATTTATAAACACTGAAGAAAAATTTAAAACGATTTCTGTTTGTTTGTTTGTTTGTTTGTTTCTGCAGTCATGATCCTTTGAGGCCGACCTTCATCAGACCTGCATCCAGCTCCTCTCTCCTCCTCCTCCTCCCCTCCTCTCCTCCTCTATCCCTCCATCCTCTCCTCCTCCTCCTCCTTTCTCTGTCCACCATGCTCCCGTCCTCCTCCTCCTCTTCCTCTCCTCAGTTCATCCTCCTCCTCCTCCTCCTCTCCCTCCTCCTCCTCTCCTCCCCCCTCCTCTCGGCTCCGGCGGCCGCCCCTCCCCCCTTGGTGGAGGGCCGGGTGGTGTACCGGGCCTTTGACACCTCCCTCACCCACCTGACGGTGCACCGGAGGAGTGGCGAGGTGTTCGTGGGCGCCGTCAACCGCGTCCTCAAGCTGTCGGCCAATCTGACGGAGCTGAGGAGTCACATGACCGGACCCGTGGAGGACAACGCCAAGTGTTACCCTCCGCCCAGCGTCAGGGCCTGCGCACACCGGTCTGTCTGCCTGTCTCACCTGTCTCTCTCTCTTCTGTCTGCTTCCTCCTCTTTCTGTCTCACCTGTCTCACCTGTCTGTCTCCCCCGTGTCCTCAGCCTGGAGTCGTCAGATAATGTGAACAAGCTGCTGCTGGTGGACTACACGGGGAACCGGCTGGTGGCGTGCGGCTCCATCTGGCAGGGCGTCTGTCAGTTCCTCCGCCTGGAGGATCTCTTCAAGCTGGGAGAGCCGCACCACCGCAAGGAGCACTACCTGTCGGGAGCCAGAGAGGCTGATGGGATGGCAGGTGAGCCGGGGGGGGGGGGGGGGGGGGGATGGCGGCTGAACGAATGTGAGTCGGTGGGTTTTATCGACTCGCCGCTCTCCGATTGGTCACGTGTCCCGTCAGCGAGCCACAGACGTCAGTCGGTGACAGGCTGTCACAATATTTATTTTTTCACGTCAGTCAGCAGCTTTCTCAGTGTTAACCGAACCAGACGAGCGCAGACAGCTCCTCAAATCTACGACCACAGCGCCGCCGCCCAGGAGGGGTTTCCTCTGATGGCGCCGCGGGAGGGCAGAAACCTCGCCAACGTTTCTACCCAGGAGAGCCCCAGTCTGCCTCGGAGGCCCCGTTTACACGACAACGTTTCAACTGACAACATATCGTTTTTGTTCCAGAACAAAACATTCTGAAAACGATGTCCGTTTCCAAGGAAACTGCTGAAGAGCTGTAGCTTCCATGTTGAGCCACTAGTGGGTGCTGTTGTTTGTTTTTGTAATGAAACACGTAGACGAAGCCCAAGCGTTTTCAAAAAGTTGTGTTTTCAGTGGCTCAGAGCACCGTTGTTTTGTAAACAGACACCCAAAACACAACAAAGGTTTTCTGTTTTCCCCTGAAAACAGCCTCGGTGACAGTAACTCGAGGTAACTCGAATAATCTCTGCAGGCCCGGTACTTTTGTCGTCCTGACCTAAGTTCTCCCCCTGCAGGTGTGGTTGTCGGCGAGGACGACTGGACGGCCGATCCCAAGAGGAAGAAGCCGGTGAAGGGCAGCAGCCGCCTCTTTATCGGCGCCGCCATCGACGGGAAGTCCGAGTATTTTCCGACGCTTTCCAGTCGCAAGCTGGTGGCGGACGAAGAGAGCGTCAACATGTTCTCGCTGGTGTACCAGGACGAGTTTGTCTCCTCGCAGATCAAGATCCCCTCGGATACGCTCTCTCTCTACCCGGCCTTCGACATCTACTACGTCTACGGATTCTCCAGCCGCACGTACGTCTACTTCCTGACGCTGCAGCTGGACACTCAGCTGACGCAGATGGACGCCGGCGGAGAGAAGTTCTTCACCTCCAAGATCGTGCGGATGTGTTCCAACGACACAGAGTTCTACTCCTACGTGGAGTTTCCTCTGGGCTGCACCAAAGACGGCGTGGAGTACCGGCTGGTCCAGGCGGCCTACAAGCAGAAACCCGGGCGACGTCTGGCTCAAGCGCTCGGCCTGTCCGAGGACGACGACGTGCTCTTTGTCGTCTTCTCACAGGTGATACGCCGTCAACATTCTGCAACCCTGTCGGGTTCCCAGGAGGTTTCCGAGCTGGCCCCGGGAGTTGAACCTGCGACTTGTGTGTTTTCAGGGTCAGAAGAATCGCTCGAACCCGCCCAGAGAGACGGTCCTCTGTCTTTTCACCCTCCATGACATCAACCTGTTTATGAGAGACAGGATCCGATCCTGTTACCGTGGAGAGGGGCGACTGTCATTGCCTTGGTTACTTAATAAGGAGCTGCCTTGCATCCACACGGTGAGTGTGTGTGTATATATATATATATATGTCTTAAGCCAAAGAGTCAAGATTTTCTCTTGGCTTGACGTCCAACAGACACAGAACCTCATCTGGGCTAGTTGATGTCTTCAGGCTGTAGACTTTTTCTTGTACTTGCCCTTTAAGACTTCGGGAAGTGTTATTGAAAGACTTGGATCCTCTCTTTTGAGTTTCTACTCTAAAGAGGAGAGGCTTGTTCTGGACTTGCTCCCAAACGCTCATGCCTTGACGTAGACTTTTTCTCAAAACACCCAAAATTTGCCCTGAACAATAAGAGACTTGAAACCTGCGTAACTATTCGCATTCTTTAAACTGAACTTTGTTTTGCTGTTTGGATTAGACTGAATGACTAGACTGGAATTAGATGTCTTTAAACTCAGCAGGACTTGGAACCACGAAAAAAACCAGGACCTAAAGATATCAGATTTTCCTCGGACTTGGTTTGGTCTTTTTCTCAAACCTCTGTTTCAAAAGCTTGGATTTGACTTGGCACCTACAAGACATTCCACTGAACTTCGTCTTTTCTAATTCTCAAGGCTTCTCTGACTTTATTTCACAGTCTTGGTCATGCATCTGTTAACTGGAGACTTGACTTTAATTAAGCTGTCAATAACTCCACACCAACCTTGACTTCCCTCTTCAAGTTTCCACTTTTTACCCAAAAGTCTTGAGGGTTTTCTTGTGATCTCCCTACAAATGACCTGACTTGCATCCGACTTTGTCCCGAAGTTGTACTTTGACAAGATCGAAGACTTGTCGTCGGACTGCCCACAAGAGAGACATTGACCTCCTGGCCTCACCTGGACTTCTCTAAAACGACTAACAGTCAAAGTGTTCTGTCTTAACGGAGCTGAACATGCTGGTTTATTTAATATCTCATGATTGATGCAGACCTGCTTCAGGCTCTTATTGGATGTAATGTTTTTTTTTACAATTCTCCTGGTGCAGAATGCAGGGAAATTCAGAAAATGATGTCCTTTATGTGCACATCTTCTTTTCCATTCTATTGCAACTTAAAATGCAATAAATTAGTCGATTTTGTCATTTTTCAATCGGTCCAAATCCGTGAGCAACGAGAGAGGGTTTTTTTTTTTAAACTAATCCCAGCGGCCAGATTGGGCCCTGCCGCGGGCCGGTGTTGGTCCATGAGCCATATGTCCGTCAACCTGGTGCAGCAGGTGTGTTTGCAGAGGCCCTGCAGGTTCAGCTGGTAGCAGGTCGCCGTCACATCGGTGAAGTCTCAACGTCTTTTCATGGCGATCTTGAATAATCTTAATTCTAATGTGAGAAAAAGGAAATGAGAAGACTTTCAAAATCAAATAAGGTAGAAAGGAATGACCCCCCCCCCCCACCACCTCTTTTCCTCTATCTCTGTGTGAGCCTACAGCAGGGGTGTTTGTGGGGTTATTTCAGGTCGGGGGGTAGATGATGTTCTTATTCATGGTGGTAATGGCCTGCAGTAGTAACCATGGCAACCGGGCAGTGAGACGACTTTTGGCCCAGTAGGGAGGTTGTTTGGTCGGGGGGGGGGGGTTTGGACTGGGGTCCTGGAGTTGGGGTTGCCCAGAGCAACCAGCGAAACCAGCCGACCCGACTAATCAGCCAATCAGCCGCATGCTGATGAAATATGAGCCGTGTTGGGAAGGAGGCGTGGCTTATTTTCATGCTCTGACCTCCTTCTTTTATGATGAACAGCGGGTGTGTGTGTGTGTGTGTGTGTGTGTGTGTGTGTGTGTGTGTGTGTGTGTGTGTGTGTGTGTGTGAGACAACACACTATGTCACTGTACCATGTGTTTGTCCAGCGATTCTGTTGTACTTTGTGTGGTTTTGTGTCAGTTTATCGGTTATTCGTGTACTTTCAGTTGTGTAGTTTTGAATCAGTTTTTTGGTCATTGAATTTGTTAGTCGTAGTTTGTGTGTGTCGGTTTGTGTACTTTCAGTTTTGTTGTGTTTGTAGTTTGTCTACTTTGATGTGGATTTTGTTGTACTTTGTACTTTCAGATGAGTTAGAGAGAATTTAGAGTAAATCGCAGAATTAATGCACAACACGAAACTCAAACATATCTAAAAGTAGCATTTATATATTCATATGTGCTTAATAAGGGAAGGATAATCTTGTTTTGTACCATTTTAGTGATCGTTTACGTTCTTGATCAGTTAAGTGAGTCGCCACGTCAGCGAACATGCTGCTTTTCTCTGATGAAGCTCCTGACTGTTCGCTGTTACCATGACAACGTGAATTGTCTGTTATCATGAGGTTGATAACTGACCCAACACGGAGGTGGCGGTGCAGTCGGTGGTGCGCCACCATTTCTACATTTCTGCTTTGAAGTGGCAGTTGAGATGATTTCATGATAAAATGTCTAAATTCATTGTGTTAGTACCTCAAGTGTTTTAAGTTTAGGAGGTGAATTATGTCTTATTCAGGCTCCCGGGTGAGGCTGTTTTACGGCTTCCAGGCTCAGTTCAGACGTCTTCACAGCAAAGGTGCTTTTTCCTCTAAAAACAGCCCGACGGATGTGTGATACTTCCCGCAGGTCTCCTTAAAAAGTGATGGACATAAACGTAGATAAACTGCGGAGTCTATTTCCACACAGACTCAGAGTTTCCACCCCGTTCGGAGGCTGCGAGGCATCGAGGCCTTAACCCGCTAATGACAGGGTGTTACCAGACCTCCGAGAGCCTGTAATAAGGCGCCTCCTCCCAGCTCCTCGCTCTGGAAACACCAGCTCCAAACACTCCAAAGAGCGGGGGATCTTCAACCCTCTCAGATTGTGCCCGGGCACGTCTGCAGCGCGAGGACTTATGAAAATTGCGGCAGCTAATTTAGATCCTGTTTACGCGACAACATTTCAAGTGGAAACAGTTAAAAAGTTTTCACCGATCTCTTGTTTCCGTGTAAATAGAGAAAATGCTCCTTGTCTGAAAGACGACTAGAAAACTGCATCTGTGGAGACTCGAGGGCCGACTGGATGAAGGAGGAAAATTTTAAAAGGAGCTTCCATGTTTTATCATAGTGGCCTGGCGTCAAACAAAAACTCAAAAATGAGGCAGCTCCTGTTCAATCAAGGACTGTTTTTATGTCTCAAGGTTTAACCAACATGCTTTTGATATTTCAGAGTATTACAGTAACTTGGTTTCTTTATAGTCAAAAATCAGTCATTTGGAATTGTCTCGCCACATGTGTGCTAATGTAACTGTAGGGTTAAGATCTTTGAGTAATTTGTGGCAGTTAAAGTATTTATGTATCTCATGATGATAGTTTGAAGTTTTGGGTGTTTTGTATCAGTATGTGGATGGTGGGTCTAGCTTTGTATCAGTTTTCTCATTTTGTTTGTGTAGTTTTTGTGTTCATTAATGTTAGTTTGTGTACATTTAGATGTGCTTTACGGTAGTTTATAAAGTTTGATCTCATTTAAGTGGTAGTTTCCATAGTTCTGTGTCAAGACAGTGGTGCTTTGTGTACTTCATTTGTATGTGTTGATGGTAGCTTGTATCATTTTGCCTATGCTTTCCAGTAGTGTGTGTCTGATATCATTTTTAGTAGTAGTTTGCATAGTTGTGCATCACATTAGTGGTTATTTTGTTTATAGGAGTTTGTGTAAATTTATATCTGCATTGTTGTATATTTAAAGAATTCCACCTGGGGATTAAATGGGATTCTGATTCAGATTGCATGTAGTGTTATATATATACTTTTAGTGGTAGTTTATGTAGTTTTATATAATAATTATTTTTTAATAATTTGTTTGTGATAGTGTGCATAGTTTTGTATTAGATCAGTGGTAGTTTGTGCACTTTCTTGTACTTGTTGATGGTACTTTGTATAATTTTGTCTGTGCTTTCTGGTAGTCTATGTAGTTTTATATCACTTTTAGTGTTTTACAAAGTTTTGCATTGCACTAGTGGTAATTTGTGTAATTCTTGTATTTGTTATTGGCAGTTTTGTTAATGGTAGTTTGTGCGTTCTTGTATTTTATGTATTTTTATATCATTTTCATGTTTGTGTAATTTTCTGTGCTTTTGGAAGTTTATCTAGTTTGATATGATTTATAATAATTATTTATATTTTCTATATAACTTTTGTGGTATGTTACAAAATTTTGTATTAGAAAAGTGATAGTTTGTGTACTTTTTTGTTTATTGTTGATGGTAGTTTCAGTAATTTAATTTCAGTTTTGTGTAGTTTATGTGGTTGGGGGTGGGTCTGGTTCTTCTTGGGACATTAAAGGGCCGGCGCGCTCTAACAGCCTCTCCTTGGCTTCTCCTCCACAGCCGAAGCAGATCGGAGACGATTTCTGCGGCCTGGTTCTGAACCAGCCGCTCGGAGGTTTGCGGGTCATCGAGGGGAACCCGCTGTACGAGGACCGCACTGAGGGCATGGGCGCCGTGGCGGCGTACACCTACGGCGAGCACACGGTGGTGTTTGTGGGAACCCGGAGCGGACAGCTGAAGAAGGTAAGGACGGGATGTGGGTTTGAGGAAGATGAGTGACTGGAAATGAGCGAGTGTTTGAGAGACGCTGCTTCCTGCTCCGACAGGAAGAGGCTCTGTGACGTCGCTGCCTTCACTAATACAGTTTGAACTGGATCTGACTGTTTGTGACCGGCGCACATCAAGTCAGGAGAAGTGGAGTCACGGTGGAGGACAATACCTCAGGATGTGTTTAATATCAAAGTGTTAGCAGATTTGTGTAAAAATAAATGGAATTAGTGTTTTCTGATTGCGTTTCCGCGATTTGGAAGGTTTTCTCACCGGTGCTTCGACCGTTGTCTCCTGGTTCCTGTTCCTCGCTGTTTGACAGGAAGTGACGGAATGAAGGTTTGAAAACCTGAATGATGGACGACGCTCAATGAGCGTAGTTTATCCTGGTTCACCACAGGCATCTGATTGATAAATCACACAACCGACACGGTGGTGCAGCGGGAAACTGTCCACACACACACACACACACACACACAGAAAGAGCGTGGTGTTACACGGAGACAGAGACAGGTTTCGTGTCTCCGTCCAGAAGAGTGAAACTGGTAATTTTTGTAAACGGCGCCGTTTGGTGGCTTTGTGTTGACAGATGTGGCTTCAAGTGCACAGAAAACCTTTTGTTAAGTGAAACGTCTCTATTTTATGTCACAGTAGTGCAGGTGTTAGGCATTATTGTTAACGTAAGTAAACAGACGTAAAGTATTCTCTGTACTGCGAGTTTCTTGGTTTTATACATTGCAAGTGTTCCTCCATATCCACATGTAACCGCACCACTGAACAGCAAAAGATAACCCAAACTCCAGTGGTGCTTTTATGATTCCCATGATTCTTGTCTTCATCACGGTAGCCATTTTGATATTTAATCTTTCTTTCTATTTTCTATTTATTCTTTAATTTCTGTGTTGCTTTATCTTTAGGCAACTTTTAGTTTGTGGTATCCGTCAAAAATGAGGGTGTTAGAGGTTTTTCATGTTGTACTGTAGCAACATTCTGTTGTCACACAGTGACATCTAGTGGCCATATATGGTATGCACTGCTATATTTTGATATATAGGTTTATTGTGAAAAAGTCGCATGACCAGTCAAACCAGACGAAAGATGAATACGGTGAGCAGTTGACTGAATACGTTAAAAATATCATTTGAATTCTGAGACACTGTGCCGACTGTCTCACACACACACACACACACACACACACACACACACACACACACACACACACACACACACACACACACACACACACACACACACACACACACACACACACACACACACACAGACACAGACACACCCTCCTCTTCATCAGTAGTTGTCTGCTGGTTAGTTCTGATTGGCTGTCCTGTGAATGGAGGTGTCGGTGGCTCACCTCTCCTCCCACTCAGCTGGATTATTTACCCTGCCGGGGGCAGAACACTGACCTGTGAGGGCGCCGGGACGGGGCAGGAAGGCAGAATTGCCCCTGGTGGCGTCTGATTGGTTGGTGATGCTGGGTTGGAGCTGCTCTTCCTCCTCCTCTTTCTCCTCTTCTTTCCCTTATGTTTCTATTTTGCGATGTGATTTTATTCATATTTGTATCTATAAATATTAGATAGTAAAAAGAAATAAGATTATTATGAGGAATTCACAAAAATGTTTGCTTGAAGAAAATAGTATTTCAAATGTGAAACATTAATCAAATCATGAAAATAAGAAATTGTATTTAAAAAGGCTGATTAATTAAGTGACTTTTAGATTTTTTTTTCATAACGTAGATCATTTTAATATTAAGTAATCACAACATCGCCATAACTGATGTTGCAGATCTGCAGCTTTTGGATGTTTTATTGCATCAAACTGAACATTTTTTTCAGCTCCGTCGACATTTTCTGACATTTTTATGGATTGAATCAATCAGGGGGAGTTACAGCTTTGATGTTTTTTGTTTTTTTTTTAAAATGGGAGTTGGACGGGATCCAGCGGTTGCCGCCAGTGATGGCAGAGGTCGAGCAGCACCGCAGGCTGGCGGTAGAGCCGCGGTATACCCAGCACGGGGGGGGGGCCTGCAGAACCAGAGGAGTCAAGTATCTCCAGAGTCCTACATGATCCCAGCTTTCAGTCTAGACGTGGGTGTAATACCTCTTGTGTTTATAGGGGGCGGCCTTGAGCTCTCTGCTGTTACTTTTAGCATTGGTTGACGAGTACAAGTACTAACCTTTAGCTACTTTGCTGAGTACTTAAATGCCATAAAGCCTGATTTGCACTGCATATGCAAATGAAATGAAGTTGAAATAACTATATCACTGGTGATTAAGTTCCCGGTGTTGTACAAAGCCATGTTTAGCATGTTGCATCGCTGGTTTGTGACCCTGAACCTCTTTAGCATGTAGCATGTAGCTTGTAGCTACTTGTCCAAATGTCTCTGCTGATTAAGTTACCGGTGTTGTTCAAACTATCGTTCTCCGCCTCTTGATATTTTGTTCCTCCTCATTAATGTTAAAGAATCCCCAAACCGCGGACGTCGCTCGTCCTTTCTTGCGTACCTGCGGGAGACGTTGCTGACGCATGACGTCACGTGACACTCGCTTGGTTGCATCGGGAAAACTACAACGAGTACCGGAATCCGTATCGGTGAATCCCCAGTGGCTTTGTTAGCTTCCCCCAGGTCGAATACCAAGTTTTCTCACAGAGACTAAGAGCCTCCTCCACCCTCGGTTCCATCTCACCGTCTTGTCAGGTCGTGGTCCCGGCCTCGCCTCCCGCCCGGCGGTCCGGCTTCCGGTCGCTGCGGTTCTGACGGGCTCAGACCCGGTGACGCGGAGGGTCTGATCCTGGGTGGGTCTCCCGTGTTAGAAAATGTAGGTGGCGGAGTTTGTTTGATCTGGATTTAGCTCCGTGTCAACACGCTGAGGTTTCCTCCTCCTGTGTGGTCGCACAAACCCAATGTCCCCTTGCTGGGCTCAGCTTTCAGGTCCACGGTCTCACAGTCGGACCCCCCGAATCAGTCGGTGTCGGATTTCACCCACGTCTTGTTTAAAGCTCGAAACCTCTTGTTTGAATCGGGTCTGATCCTCACCCACCACACACACTCAGCAGGAAGAGAGAGAGAGAGAGAGAGAGAGAGAGAGAGAGAGAGAGAGAGAGCAGCTCTAACAAAGGTCTGTAATAAAGAGATCTGTAAAAATAACCTATAAAAAAATAAAGAAATGTTTACCAATACAAATGAAGCGGTGGAGAAATGGGACGTGAAGTGCAGACAGGAAACCGATTCCTCCAATCAGCTGCAGTGATAGTGGTCTCCATGGTGACAGCTGCCATGGATCCCCCGTCCATCACTGTCGTTCCTCTATCAGCTGATCTGACAGCTGACTGGCTCAGTGTGTATGTGTGTGTGTGTGTGTGTGTGTGTGTGTGTGTGTGTGTGTGTGTGTGTGTGTGTGTGTGTGTCAGCCACTTTTCGTGCTGCTTCCAAAATAAACAAACTGAAGAAGCTCCACACACACAGATTTAAAGCCTCCGTTTACACGACAACATTTGAAGTGAATACTTTCTGTTTTGGCCTCGTTGTTCCCCCCAAAGTGTTTGCGTTTACACTGCAGCAGCAGAAACACTGGAAAAAACGTAGTTGTCATGTTGGGCCACTAGTTGGTGCTGTTGTTTTGTTGTTGTTGTTATTTCTTGAAATCACACTCACTCACACACACAAAGACAACAATACGCAATAATCATGATTTACATTTTTTGTGTAAACGGGGCCTAAACCCGTCACTACTGTGCTGTCACTATAAAGTGAATCACGTCAAGACCTTTATTTGTCACAAGCAGAATTATACGCAGTACAACATGCAGTGAAATGTGTTTAGCACCTGTTCCAGATCTTTATATACATATATGTACGATGCGTCTATAGTTCCAAATAGATGACAAATGCATGAGTAAATTAAAAATGAAATCGACTGTTGCTTCTGTATTTTTGCAAATTATTATATTTTAACAAGTAATGAAGTTCTTTTTTTTTCATTCACTCCATATCTTTGATCGAGGGGGCTCTTCTAGTAGGTGGTGCTCGACTATTGGGAACTATACAGTGTCTATATATACAAGGCGAAAATACACAGTCTATTGTTCCATGTTCAGGCGGCCAGCCTGAGGGAAGAAGTTCTTCCTCATCATCCCTGTGTTTGCCTTCAGGCAGCTTTAACGCCGCCCTGGTGGCAGTGGAGAGAACAGTCTGTGGCTGATCCTCCTGGCCTTTAACCTGCATCGCTTGTTGTAAATGTTCTTCAGGTTGGGGAGGGTGGTTCTGATGGTGCGCTCCACCAAGCACCCCCCCTGACCCACCCCACTTCACCCCCTCAGGTTCCTAGAAGACTTGCTGGGTGCTGCTGCCCATCCAGGTGATAATACTCCAGTCAACACGCTCTCAATGCTGCAGGTGTTCGAGTTTCCAAGCACCTTGAGAGGGGGCTTCAATCTGCGGGTTTAATAGAATATGTGGATATGTGACATGTAAACGTGTTCTGCTGCGCCCCCTGCTGGTCAGCCTGAGCGTCAGTAACATTTTTCACGAGACAAAAAAATAATTCTGCAGAATCAAACTGACAGTGAAAGCTTTTTCTTTCTTTGAAATAAGTCTTCCTCCTCTTCTTCCTCCTCTCCCATTAGCACAAAGTGAATTAGCGGAGATGAGTCAGCCAATCAGCTGTGGCATTCAGAGGGAGCGGAGCCATTATTGGCTAATGAGACTGGGGGGAATTAAAGCTTTTATTCCGATAACAGTGATGTGCGTTTGTAAGCGAGCCGCCTGCACCTGCTCCTCCGCTCGCAAACTCCATTTTCTGCGGCTCCTTCCTCCGTTTTTCACTTTCCCAGCAGCCAGCCGGCGCAGAGGGAAATTAATCTGTTGATTTAGCTCACTATGGATGATGATGGTGATTATTAGGAAGCGGCTGCACCTGTTTCTCCATTTTCAACACGGAGCAGAAATCTGGAGTCCGACCAAAAACTGAAAATCTCCTCGGGACCACATCATCCATTAACCTCGGCTACCTTCGGTTAGCCTCGGGATCACCTGCAGGACCTTTAAAACCAGACCGGAACAACAACATGTGAATCTACTAGTAAACCAAATAACATTCACATTCACAGAATGTCAAGAAAAGTTTGAAAGAGAAAAGGTTAAACCGAAGCGATTTTAGCAGGGAATTAAAAAAGAAAGAATGTATTTCAAACAAATGTATTCTATAGTTTATTGAACCATTAAAATAAAATATAATTAAATATTAAATTGAGGGAAAAATACAGAAGAATATAAAATACTAATAAACGTAACTTGTGGGAAAATATTACCAAAAAACTGAATAGAATATTGGAATAGAACAGAAAAAAAGGTCTATTCTTAACTATTTTTCTATTATATTGTAAACATTTCCGCCAAAGAATCTTAAAACATAAATGACAATATATGTTAATTTCTTTAAAATAGATATGTAATACATAATAATAATAATAATTTAAACTCATATTACGTAATACAAATCATAAATAGAATAGAATATATATACTTTATTAGTACCTGGAGGAAATTCTTTTAAAAGTGGAATTAAAAAAAAATTTCAACCATGAAAACTGAATTCTCTCCAATTCATTGAATGCTTTTTGTAGATTTTGAGATCACGTCGCTCTGCGTCGCGAGGATGTTTGTTGTAAGGAGGAAGTAAAATGTCAATCCAATGGAAATTAATACAAAACATTTTGACCCCCCATGAAGAAGGGTCATAAGCCCCGCCTCCCTTCTGTGT
>NC_137630.1:30880253-30892753 GCF_963383615.2 Lipophrys pholis
TCTTGTTGGTTCCTGTTAGCACCTGTTGGTTCCTGTTATCTCTTGTTGGTTCCTGTTAGCTCTTGTTGGTTCCTGTTAGCACCTGTTGGTTCCTGTTATCTCTTGTTGGTTCCTGTTAGCACCTGTTGGTTCTTGTAAGCACCTGTTAGCTGTTTTTAGTTCCTGTTATCTCCTGCTGTTCCTGTTAGCTCTTGTTGGTTCCTGTTAGCAACTGTTAGCTGTTTTCAGTTCGTGTTAGCTTCTGCTAGCCCATGTTGGAACCTTTCTGCTTTTCAAAGTTCTAATGCGAACAAGTAACTTAGCATCATAAACAGGAGAAGCCATCTTAAATGCTAACAGTTGGCACATTAACTTTACCCTCGATACCATTTCTCAACTTTTCCCTTCAAATGACCTCAAAGGAAGACTGTGGACGTTCCCCGAACTGTGATTGGCTAAAACCTGACGGTAGACAGACATTATAGTGGACCGGCCCAGTCTCGCCAGGACAGAACAGCTGGATTCTTCCCGGGTGGATCGGGGGCAGCAGGCCGAGTCTGAAGCCTGGGAGCAGATTTATGTCTCCGTCTGGATGAGCTGCTGCCGTCACAGCCCGGCCTCACGCCCATAAATACCCCCGACCGACCCAACAACCCCCCGTGTTTTTCTGCGTACATGTTTGTTTGACCCTTTATTGTGTGTGTGTGTGTGTGTGTGTGTGCGCGCGCCATGCTGAATGTCATTTTGTTTCCATGAAGGTGTAATCTCACTGTTATGTGCAGAACTAGAGGGAGGCGGAGTTTAGAGGCACAAATGTATGAGGTGTTAAACCATCAGCTTACATTACAAAGTGTGTGTGTGTGTGTGTGTGTGTGTGTGTGTGTGTGTGTGTGTGTGTGTGTGTGTGTGTGTGTGTGTGTGTGTGTGTGTGTGTGTGTGTGTGTGAGAGTGAGTGTTTCCAGATGTCGTAGTTGAAAGCAGATGTCCGATTTGCTCCCGTGATGAAGTCAGAACTTCTTTTTGAAGCAGTTTTTACACGATTTCAGCGCCAGCGTGACGCCACATTACTTTTCTTTACTCTCAAATTTCCCTATTAGCATGTTAGCCTTTTAGCAGTGTGTGACTGGCGATTAAAGCAGAGGCATTTCACATTTGCTGACTCCAACTTCTGTTTGAGATGATTCGGCGATTCTAATTTGTTAGCAATGCTATGATAATGCTTGTCTATTTTTTTTTTCTTTTAAAGTGAGATACTTGTCTGTAACCTCAGGAGCAGTATGCTAATGTCGCCTTATGAGCATTAAAGATGTAGTAACCAGTTATTGTGTTTGGATTTTGTTGTTATTTGAGCAAGATTTATGAAGTTGTGCAGTTGTGGTATTCCCCTATTTCGCTAATAGCATTGTTAACGCCTACCTGTCGAAACGTCGTCACACAACGAGTCGGCATTCGTTACTAACGGTTACTAACGCTCACTATCGCTAAAATCATTGGTAAGAACTGTTTGTTTACATTCCAGCTGTTTTTTTCACGTATTGGCCAACGAATAAGATTATTAGCTTACATTTCTACATTTCAGCTCTAAGATGACTCAGCATTTCCTGTTTGTTGACATTGCTAATGCTGATTTACTGCTATATTTGAATACAGACACAAGACTCACTCAGTACACGATAGAAATGAGGATTTGGTTTTGATTCTATATGAAGAAATATCAAAGTTACGAGCCGCTTCAGCAGAACACAACAAACAACCAAACAAACACTGCAGAGTAACAGAGTAAATACACAATAAGGTTTAATACGCCACTAAAGTTATCATCATCCAAACGTTTTCTCTGGAGGCGAGGCTGTGTGAGCGGGTTTGAACCTGCCACAGAGTAATGATTTACTCTGTTTACCTAACTGTTTGACCTCAGTGTGTGTGTGTGTGTGTGTGTGTGTGTGTGTGTGTGTGTGTGTGTGTGTGTGTGTGTGTGTGTGTGTGTGTGTGTGTGTGTGTGTGTGTGTGAGTGTGAGTGTGTTTCCTGTAATTATTTAATGCAATGACTTGTAACCTTTTTATTTCTGTTGTGCATTTCTCGGCTGCCACAGTCATAAATACTTCCTGTTCCAGGTGTTTACATACTTACTTGTGTGTGTCTGTGTGCTTGTGCTTGTGCTTGCGCGTGGCCTTGTATGTGCGCGTGTGCGTACATGTGTTTGTGCGTGAGTGCATGCGCATTTGTTTAAACCTTTGTTAAAACCCTATGAAGAATCTGACTTTTCAAAAACAATGAAACTTTTATATATTACTTTAGCAATGTTCTGTGTGTGTGTGTGTGTGTGTGTGTGTGTGTGTGTGTGTGTGTGTGTGTGTGTGTGTGTGTGTGTGTGTGTGTGTGTGTGTTTGAAGCCTAACCATGTTCAGATTTAGCCTGGGTGTGGCAACACAAACACACGGGTGCGCATATACACACTCATACACACTCATACACACTCATACACACTCATACACACGCACACAGTAGTAAAACAGTGTGTGGTCTGAATGAGACGAGTGTGAGTCTGCTCTGTAAAACTCTGTGTGTGTGTGTGTGTGTGTGTGTGTGTGTGTGTGTGTGTGTGTGTGTGTGTGTGTGTGTGTGTGTGTGTGTGTGTGTGTGTGTGTGTGTGTGTGTGTGTGTGTGTGACATCACGGAGAAATGTCCTCTGGGACGAATTTTATGGATTTCACTCTAAAACACAGTCAATATGAGGAGGGAGGAAGGGTGAGGGGGGTCAGGGAGAGAGACACAAATAAAAGATAGGGATGAAGTCATCCCCCCCAAGGTAATGAAAACACACACACACACACACACACACACACACACACACACACACACACACACACACACACACACACACACACACACACACACACACACACACACACACAAAGGACAAACATATCAGATTAAAACTGTTCGAGAAAAACCTTCAGCAGTCCAATAAGATGGAGGTGGACGGCCCAGCTGCACCTCCTGGAGCCAGAAGGTTAAACGTATGTCGCCCTCGAGTGGTGGTGGTCATGCTGACAGCAGCAATGTAGAGGGGGAAGAGGGAGAAGGGAACATGATCCGATGTTGAAAAGTAGTAAACTTAAGCAGTCACACAAACTTTAGTGTTTCTCTTCATTTTTTGCTCAAACTGTGCCTACTTCTATATATTGCAGTGGCTGCAATATATACAACAGTAGCAATGTAGGGGGGGTAGTACAAAGAGGACGACAGTAACTTGTTAAAAAAACATTTGGCTTGATCAAACTGGAAGCAGGAACAAAACAACCATAAAAGTTTTTCATTCTGAGAAGATAACTTCAAAACATTTTAAGTTAAAAGACAAAACAATAACTTTTAATGTGTTTAATCCAACTGCTTGTTTGTCTCCCTCTAGTGGCCATAGTGGACATGACAGCAGCAACATGAGAAGAAAACAGGAGAATCAGGTTTTTTTTGTTTAGTTTTTCCTTTCCAAATTATCAACAAGTTTTCATTCTCCTGGTATTTTAGCTTAAACAGAAAGAGTGAATCAATAGTAAGAAATGTTAACGCACGGAAGAAAAGTTTTAAGAAAATATATTACCTAATTGAAAATCAAACAAGAATCATCAACGAAAGATTTGAACTTAACTGTGAACTGCAATAACTAGTAGTTAAAGTTTGTGGTTTGACAGAGATGCTATAAAACCAAAACTTATTTACACAATGTTTCAAGTGAAAACGCATAGTTTTGAGTTTTTGTTTGTTTTTAATTTTAGAAAAGTTTCACATTTACATGGAAACGATATCTTTTTCCATTGAAATGGCAGAACTATTTGCCACGGCCATGGTAGCCATGCGCAGTTGCAGCATTTTCAAAAAGTTGCATTTTCTCCCCAAGTCTTATCCAAATGGTTTGATGGAAACAAATATAGAAATGCACAACTTTGTATATCGCCCTCTGGTGGCTGGAGTGTTTATAACAGAAGCAAAGCAGACCGAATAAAATCTCCAAGAAGTCCTGAATGAAACCAGAAAGGAACTTTAAAAGGTTTTTCTGCATTTTAATATGGAGCATCACGAGGCAGTTTTACTCAGATTTGTCCCATGTTTCTTTATATATGTAAAATAAATACATATCCATGAAACTTTTACGGGAAAAAGGGAAATATTCTTCAAAGTATTCACACACAAAAACACAAATTGTCAAAAAAAAAACATCTGTGACATGTTAAAGTTTATCATTAAATGTTCAGTTTTTTTATGTTTACCATCACATGTCTATATGAATTTGTTCATTTATGTGTGAAAGTGTTTCATTTCAAGTTGTTTTTTGGAAAAGAAATTAAAAAAATATAATGAATGGTGCTTGACTGACCAAACACAGTTATGTGTTTTTGTCACCATGACAACCCATTTGTCTTTTACAAGTTATGTAAATATTATATAAAAGAAAATGAGGTTTATCATTTTTTCAGATACAGAATTTTTAAGAAAATTAGTTTTTTGTTCTTTTAAGAACTGAAATTTGTAAAAAAAAATAAAAAATAAAATCTCAGATTTTCCCCTTATTTTTGGGGGGTGGGGCGGTGTGTGGAACTGGTAAAGAACCAGCGACACAGGGAACAAAAAGGATCCGTTTTTATGAAAAGGAGAAGAATTAGTGTTAGCGGAAAGGAGGAGGAGGGGATAATGGAGGAGGAAGATGGATTTGGACGAGGAGAGCAGGAGGGGTAGGGGAAGGGAGGAAGGGGAGATAAAAGAGAGGAGTGGGGGAGAAAAATATGGAGAAAGTGTTTGAGGCAGCAGAGCCGAGCTTTAATCCAGCGAGCACCTGAAAGTGGGTCACATTACCAGAAAATACAGCGGAGGGGGGCTTCGTCTCCGCAAAGCAAAACCGCGTCTGAAGTGTGTTTGTAATGTTTTCATCTGAACCGAGCAGAGAGGAGGTGGGAGGAGAGCGAGCGTCTCGTCCTCGTTAACTGTCGTCCTGTAATCGTGTTTCTGCAGCGTCTCACTTTCCCCAGGTTTCATCAGCCCGAACCGCTTCGTCCCACCTGGATCCATGTTAATGAGCCGGATCTATGTTAACCAGCTCTACATCTGCATTAAACAGCCTCTAGATCCCTGATAACAACCCAGATTTATGTTAACTAGCTCTACATCTGCATTAAAACAGCTTCTCGATCCATGTTATTGTCCAGCGCTATGTTAATCAGTTCTATATCGGGGTTAACAAGTTCTAGATCTATTCTAGCCAGTTCAAGATCCAGTTTAAAGAATCTATGTAAACCAGATTATAGATGGATAGATTTTGTAATCTGTTAATCAGTTTCTGATCTGGATTTTTGTTATCAAGCTTTGTATAGGTGGTAACATGCTGTAGGTCTATGTTAACATGGTTCTGGCTCTATCTCAACAATCGGTACCTTATGGCGATTTTATTGATGGAGGTTCTAAGTGATGGCCCCCTGAACCTGGATTAATGTGAGATATTCTGGATCTGCGTCGTCATGTTCTGGAGTTGTGGTTCAATGTTGATGAACTCTGGATCTATGACAAATTGTTCTGTATTTGTGATAACGTGTTCCGGATCTCGGTTAACGTGTTCTAGAGTTGTGGTTTTATGTTCGTGGGATGACTCGGTATGTGAGCATGTCCTGGATCTAAGTTCTGGATCCTCCTGAGGTGGCGGACCTGAAGCTGATGACATCATCGATGGGCGTGTCCAGGGGTCTGTCTGAAAGGTGTTTTATGGCGAGAGCGCGGTTAGCTTGTTAATGCTAACTGGACTTTAGGTGGTGTTTATTTAACCGTTAACATTCCTGAGTCGTCTGCTTTCTGTCTGATGGACGCAGACTTTAAACACACTTCACAACTTTATGTTCAGCAGCAGGCTGAAGTCAGGAGATCTGAGTCGAGAGGAGAAACTGTGCAGGCCACCAGGTTCTCTGTCGACTGAAAAAAACAAATGTGATTGAGACCAGTTCCACGTCCCTGATGGAGGCAGTTTATGGATGAGTAGCAACAGGAATCAGAGCTGGCGGGAGCTCGCTGAGATTCTGTGGTGACTCCTCTCGTGGAGCAACGTATCTGTAGAAAACGGTCAACACAGACGTGTTCGATTGTCGTGTTGACAAACGGCCTCCGGCTCCGTTTTGGGTCTCGTCTGAGATTAGCAGGTTTCTAAGGGAGGCGACAAACAGAGGAATGTCGTTAAACTTAGGTAACAAAGATAAAGTTGAGAGCAGAAGATTTAACTTTACATGGTCAGTAGTTTCTGGAGCATGAACACAATCTGTAAAAAGCGACATCAGCATTTTTTGGTTGTATCCACTCTTGAGAACCAATTCCTAAAATTACCCGGCTCCCCAAAAACACAGGATTCATGTGGGAGAAACAACTACCTGATAAAAACAGATACTGATAGAACAGGTCTCCATGTGGGCGGAGCCTAAATTAAACTTGGACATGTTGAGTTTCCACTTAAATCTGCTGGAGTTTAATAGAAGTTTCGAAAAGGAGCGTTTTTTTGTGCTCATCAGGCTTGATTTGTTGGTTGGTTGCTGGGGCGCTTACCTGGTGGGTTTATTGGTTGGTCGGTTAGTTGGATAGTTAGTTGATTGGGTCAGGTTGGTGGGTAAGCTGTTGTTTGAGTTAGTTGATTACTCGGTCGGCATTTTGGTTGGGTGGTCAGTTGGTTGGTTGGGGGATAAGTTGTTGTTTGTGTTGGTTGGTTGGTTGGTCGGTTGATTGGTTGGTCGGTTGGTTGGTTGGTTGGTTGGGTGGGTAAGTTGTTGTTTGGGTTGGTTGCTCCGTTGGTTTCTCAGTAGGCATTTTGGTTGGTTGGTTTCATTGGTTGATTAGGTTGGGTTGGTTGGTTGGTTTGGTAAGTTGTTGTTTGGATTGGTTGGTTTCTCAGTCGGCATTTTGGTTAGTTGATTTGGTTGGTTGATTGGGTTGGTTGGTTTTTTTATTAGGTTGGGTTGGTTGGTTGGGTGGTTGGTTTGGAAAGTTGTTGTTTGGGTTGGTTGGTTGATTTGGTAAGCTGTTGTTTGAGTTGGTTGCTCGGTTGCTTGCTCAGTTGGTTACTCGGTCGGCATTTTGGTTGGTCGGTTGATTGATTGGTTGGTTGGTTGGTTGGGTGGGTAAGTTGTTGTTTGTGTTGGTTGGTTGGTTGGTTGGTTGGTTGGGTGGGTAAGTTGTTGTTTGGATTGGTTGGTTTCTCAGTCGGCATTTGGTTAGTTGATTTGGTTGGTTGATTGGGTTGGTTGGTTTTTTTATTAGGTTGGGTTGGTTGGTTGGGTGGTTGGTTTGGAAAGTTGTTGTTTGGGTTGGTTGGTTGATTTGGTAAGCTGTTGTTTGAGTTGGTTGCTCGGTTGCTTGCTCAGTTGGTTACTCGGTCGGCATTTTGGTTGGTCGGTTGATTGATTGGTTGGTTGGTTGGTTGGGTGGGTAAGTTGTTGTTTGTGTTGGTTGGTTGGTTGGTTGGTTGGTTGGGTGGGTAAGTTGTTGTTTGGGTTGGTTGCTCGGTTGGTTTCTCAGTAGGCATTTTGGTTGGTTGGTTTCATTGGTTGATTAGGTTGGGTTGGTTGGTTGGTTGGTTGGTTGGTTTGGTAAGTTGTTGTTTGGATTGGTTGGTTTCTCAGTCGGCATTTGGTTAGTTGATTTGGTTGGTTGATTGGGTTGGTTGGTTTTTTTATTAGGTTGGGTTGGTTGGTTTTTTTATTAGGTTGGGTTGGTTGGTTGGTTGGTTTGGAAAGTTGTTGTTTGGGTTGGTTGGTTGGTTTGGGGTGGTTAATTGTTTGGTTTGTTGGTTTATTAGTTGGGTAGGTTGGTTGGTTGGTCAGTTGGTTTGTTTGTTTAATGTCTACAAGCGAGCAGATTTTGAACTGAAGTTGACGTTTGTGTTCATTCGATTATTGACCAAGTTTCCATCAATCACTTCAGTTAAAAGTAAACTGGAGGTTATCGAAGGACGCCTGTGGAATCAGCAGATTTGGGGTGGAAGTTTTGAACGGGATGTTTAGTCTTTGGCTGCGCGCTAACACATCATTCAACCGAAGAACAAACCTCCCTCTGTTTCTCTCTCCTCTTTTTGGTGCTTTGCATCATCTCTCTCTCTCTCTGCCCTACATATTGAAGGATAGATATCATTGCATCACCACAGGCAACACGAGAAATATCACACACGCACACACACACACACACACACACACACACACACACACACACACACACACACACACACACACACACACACACACACACTGAGGTGGATTAATTATTATTCGGTTGCCAGGGCGATGATGGAGGAACGAGTGAATCTGTCAGCTCCCTGAAGAGGCTGAAGACTCTTCACACTTCATCCTCTCTCTGTTTATCTCCTCCTCGTTCTGCCTCTCCATCCAGCAGACGAGTGGAGGGGGGTAAACGAGCGTGTATTATCTGGTATATTATGGTGTAATTGTTACCATGGCGATGATAATCCAGGCCCCTCAGGGGGGTTTAGTGTGCTACTCTTTTCCATTTTCCCCGAGTCGACTAATCGATGAATGCAAAATCAGCGACATTACATTTTTCTTAAATGAAGATCTGATTCAACCTTTGTAGCTTTTCTTTTTGGGTAAAAAGAGCGACGAACGGTTATATCACCACATTTTCATTACAATTGTTGACTTTTACCGTAGTAAAGATGAAATCATCAGATTGAAGATTGTGCTGCCAAAATGTCTACAGGCCTTAGCTTGTCGATGGAGCCAGCCACCAGGCCTGCAGTACCAGTCCTTACCACTGGGTGGCACATTGAGTCAAAGATTTGTAGGCCCCGCCCCCTGAGATCGGTCTTCCAAAAGACCCACAACAAAACCCTTTCAAGGTCAGAATTTTTAAAAATCCCACATCCTTGAGCTCAGAGTTCAAAAAGCTCCAATCTTTAAAATCTAAATCTTTAAAGCTTCACACACTTGAACTCGGAGTTATGAAGGCCACACCCACTTGAAGCCAGAACTCTAAAAACTCCGCCCGCTGGGAAGTCAGAACTTCAAAGATGAGCCCCTTGCTGTGAGAACTTTTTAAAGCCCCGCCCCCATGAAAGCAGAACTCGAAAAGGTCCGCTCCCTTGAAGTCAGAACTCCTGAAGCCCCTCCCCCTTGATGTTAGAACTCTCACAGCCCAACCCCCCTTGAAGTCAGTACTCTAAGGTCCACATGAGCCAAAACAATCATTTTCTCCCCGGCATTCTGAAAAAAAAAATTCTGTCCACACTTCACTTTGAACACGGCTCAACACGATGCCTAAGGGAATGTAGTACATATGCCAGGCCTTTAGGGGCGCTGTGACTCACCAAATACACCAAACATACACGTCATTGTTTTCTGCACATCGTTTTTTTTGCCATCCACACCTCAGAGCCGAACTGGGGTTGTAGAATTTCCCTCCTCAGGAAGCCGTGTTAAAAAAACCAAAAAACCAAAAAATGTTTCCGGCCTAATAAAGCGCCGCCTCGCGTGGACGATCGGCCAAAAACGGTGTTTATACATGAAGCGGCGTTCTCGTGTGGACGGCCCCTAAAACTTCCCCTTTATAGTAGAGCTTTTAAAATAAATTGAATAAATCTTTTTCTCCCAGTAAGTGATTATATCTGAATAGTCAATGCAGAACTGCAGCTGGAAAATTGTCGATCAACCACAAAAACGTTTTCCTCCGTTTGAAAGCAACTTGCTGCGTTTGTTGATGAGAGGAAACATTCAAAACTCCCATCAGAAAACATCTGATTTAAGACTCTGATATTTATGTTGTTCATGAAGGTGATCTGGTTATTGGGAGTCCTGGAAAGTGAAACGACCCTGTGTGTGTGTGTGTGTGTGTGTGTGTGTGTGTGTGTGTGTGTGTGTGTGTGTGTGTGTGTGTGTGTGTGTGTGTGTGTGTGTGTGTGTGTGTGTGTGTAGACGCCTGAGGGGCTTAAACCCATCAGTTGGTGGTCTCTCCATTGTCTGCCGTGTTGCTGCGTGCGTGCGTGTGTGTATGTGTGTGTGTGTGTGTGTGTGTGTTTTGGGGGATGGGGAGGAACTAATAAGCTTAACTGCCTCCCCCCTGCCTGTTTCACCCTTCGCTGCCCTTCCTCCTCCTCCTCCTCGTCTTCCTCCCCGCGGCTCTGATGGCTGAATGAATCCTTCGTCTGTCTGTCTGCCACTAAATGGAAACGACGGCTCTCCACTCACGCCGCCGCCGCCGCCGCTCTTTGTCCCAAACTCGCTCTCCAAATTTAACATACAGTCAAGTTGACATTTTTTTTCCCATGATTCCAGACGTGTGATCAGATCAGAAGTGTGGAGCTGGTTTCAGTTCGGGGTCCGCATGCAGCCAGCGGGCTGTGAAATGACAACATCATCACATTTCAATGGCTCCTGATGGCGGCGTCAACATGGGGAATATATACGGTTTGCAAAAGATTGACTGAACTGTGATGAAGGGGAAAAAAATGAAAGAATTTCAAAAGTGGATGATAAATTTAGCTTAAATACGAAAATTGCACAACTAATAGATTTAAGTGCCCTGATTATTTCATTCTTTGTGAAATCACTCAAACACTGCTGGAAGTCAGGTCCAGATCCAGTCAGTCGGTGGGAATGAAGTCAGAAGAACAAACCTCAAAGCACACACACACACGCACGCACGCACGCACGCACGCACGCACGCACACACACACACACACACACACACGTAAACTCTTTTCGAATATCATTTTACAAAAACGTACAAATTGATGGAAAAAAGAAACGTATGAAAAGTATAATAGTTTAAAAAAAATGTTTTAGTAAAGATTAAAATGTAATTTAAAAAGAATTCAAGGGAAAAAAAACACTAAAATATAAAAAAATAAATGTATAATAATAACATAATTGACATTAGCGCAGCTGTAATGAAACACGGGGATGAACTTGTGTACATGTGATTCACTTTGAGCTCCAACTAACTAGTGAGAATTGGTTTGATACTATAATTATATTCTTATTAATTACGTGTAAAAACTTTATCACTAAACAATCCATTCAAATTCTTCTGGTTTCCATCGACTTTGCATGAAGATTTTAATGTTTTATTATGAAAAAAAACTAAACAAATATAGAGAAGAAACTGATGATGCGTTTAAGTTAAATGTGAAAACTGTGATTAGACGTTGGTATTTCCTCTGTTTCTAGTGTTTCTAGTCAGACAGGTGAATCGTGTTAAAGTGCCGGAGTCACTTTCAAAGCAGAGAAAACATCATTTTCAAATTTGTCCACATTAGTGGAAAGAAAGTCTGAGAGACGGCAGCAGCTGCAGGAAACCTGAGGCTGTGTGTGTGTGTGTGTGTGTGTGTGTGTGTGTGTGTGTGTGTGTGTGTGTGTGTGTGTGTGTGTGTGTGTGTGTGTGTGTGTGTGTGTGTGTGTGTGTGTGTGTGTGTGTGTGTGTGTGTGTGTGTGTGTGTGTGTGTCAGGTGTTGAGTTTCATGCTGCTGTAATGTGTTTGTGAATGAAGGAGGGAGGCAGACAGATTGAATGAGGTCTGAACGAGTTCGCTAACTGACGCTAATGTGTCCGACTCCCGTTACCAGACACACACACACACACACACACACACACACACACACACACACACACACACACACACACACGTTTTTTAATTGTGAGATGTAGCTCAGGCTTTTTTTAACCCGTCAAAATGTCAGATATTTGCGTGTCGATCGTCGGTTTGCAGCTTTAAATCAACAGTCGGTTGTTTTCTTCGCTCCACTCGGACCTCGTGCGATTTTATTTAGAATAACTTTTTAAAAGTGAGAAGAAAATCCGAGAAGTCGGGATTTGACATCATGGTATTTTGAAAAGAGGGGAAAAAAAATAAGGCCTCTTTTAGACGACAAGTTTTCAAGTCGGTTTTGCGTTTTCGTTTCAGAAAAGCTTTGCGTTTACACAGCAACGTTTTGAGAACTATGTCAGTTTCCACGGCAACGGCAGAAACACTGAAAATGATTTAGTTAGCATGCAAGAACAAGAGGTGTTGTTCGTGTTTTTTTTTTGTGGTTTTTTTTTGGTTAAGAAAACACGTGTGTGTGCAGTAGCAGCGTTTCCGAAAAGTTGCATTTTCCCCATTTACATGGCAATGGAGCATTTTTGAAAAATTCCACCTCACTTTTTCAAGTGAAAACCGAAACATTTGATCGCGCTTTGGGTTTCTGTTTACATGACACTGGTACCTGACGCCTCTGAAAAGGCAACTTTTTGAAAACAGCTCCCAAGGTCGAACTTTTAGAAAACGCTCTATCTTTGATTAAACGTGGCAAAATGTTACTTTTCTGAAACTTTAATACTGTGCATGACCGCCACGGCCGTAGTAACTGGTAGTTCTGCACATGCTCAGTAGACAGACAATAAGAAAAATGTAAAATGTTTCCTCCAGAGTGTCATGACTCCCAGTCCATATTCTTCTGGACTTGGTGCTTTTATTTTGACAGTCACCGTAATAACAATCCAACTTGGTC
>NC_137630.1:30897753-30902753 GCF_963383615.2 Lipophrys pholis
GTGTGTGTGTGTGTGTGTGTGTGTGTGTGTGTGTCTCAGGTGAGCCGGCTGCCTGTGGAGAGCTGTGAGCAGTACAGCAGCTGCTCTGACTGTCTAGGATCAGGAGACCCTCACTGTGGCTGGTGTGTCCTCTTCAACAAGTAAGAACCTCCTCCTTCACCTCCTCCTCCTTCACCTCCTCCTCCTCCTCCTTTCATATTCCGAAAAATAAATAAATCACGATAAATAACTAAAATAACGGTTTAAAATCAACCTAGATAAATGTGAGGAAAACCAAACGCATAATAATAATAGTGACAAGCAGGGAAACATTCAGGAGGAACGTCTGAGAGGAAACAACAGAAACTACATGAAGCACAATGGAGAGAAAAGGTGGAGGAAATGGACTGTAAAGCAGAGCGGTGAGGAAAATACTTCACCACCAACAATGAACAATGTTCAAGGCTACAAATAGAAGCACACGAGAACCAAAGATCTGATTTCTACACTTCAGATTGATTCAGTTCACTGTGACCTCACCGAGGCCTCGTTTCTCAGGTGGAAATGGAAAACTTTTGTCGCGTGTTGGGGGTCAGTCTGCACAGCAACAGCGCTCGCATTCTTTAAAAACGCAGCTTTTGGAAAACGCTCCGTCTCTATCTCCATGGAAACGGGGGGAAACGCCGCGACTGCCCTTCTGCAACTCGCCGTTTTTAATGTTTCTGGTGTATTTTTCTCTAAACGCACGTGTGTGTTTGTGGTTTCATGACAAGAACAAACAACAGCACCCTCTAGTGGCCTCGCATGACAACTACGTCATTTTCAAAGTGTTGACGTCTAAACATGAAACTTTTTTTGAAACGAAAACCCCATTAAATGAATTCAGTTGAAACTATTTTGTATAAAATGAAGCTACTTGAGTCCGAATCCTTCATGAGACTGACGACAACCATCTGATGATCCAGAGTTTTTCTTTGTTTGAACCAGCCTCACCCAGTTTTGCTTTAAACGCAGTGATTCTAATGTGTGATTTCTGTTTGAATCCCAAAGTTAAAACATCAAATAGAGAATTTTCTTTTTTTCTTAAGTAGCAGGAGGGCTTTTAGAAAATGTAAACAAAGGAAACGAAACTGTGTGAGTTTGTTCCCACGAGGAGTCGTTAATGTTTCTATAAATGGATCTCTCACACACACACACACACACAGGCACACACACACACACACACACACACACACACACACACACACGCACACACACGCACGCACGCACACACACACACAGGCACGCACGCACGCACACACACACACACACACACACACACACCTTTACTTTGAAGGGCCGTCAGTCGGGCATCCCTTCACAGTAAACGCTCCAGACTCCTGGCGAAGAAAAAAAAAAAAAAGAAGTAAATTTCTGTTTGTGAAGCTTCCAGAATTTTCTTTTTGAACCGGCTTCGCTCGTCTGTCCCATTTTTCACTTGAAAATAAATCACCTGCCCAGAAAAGTGGGTGAGGAATAAGAAAAGAGAAAAAAAAAAATAGAAAGATCCTGATCCAAAACCAGTTTACAACTGAATCCAAATACTTTAGTTTTCATCCTGTCTAAAGTATTCAACCAGTTTAAACCAGTTTTAAACTTCCCCAAGTCATTTAAACACATTTGATCACAGTGAAAACTTGATTTAACCAGTTAAAAACTGGTGTAAATAAGTTTAAATCAATATAAACCGACCTAAACCTGGTCCACATCAATTTTAAACGGGTATAAATTAGTCTAAAGCCAGTTCAAACCAGTTTAAGTTGGTATAAACTCAACCCAACCAGTTTAAAAGTCTTAACCTCATCCCAACCTGCTTGAAACTCATCCAATTCAATTCAAATCAGTTCAAATGAGTCCACAACCATTTGAACCAAGGTGAACCTCATCCAAACCTAGTTTACACTGGTCTGAATTAGTCTAACACCAAACCAGTTTAAAGCTTGAAGATGGAATATCTATTTTTTCTAGATATATTTTCATTGAATGTAACTTTAATTATTTGTATTACCGCCTAAGGAGTTTTTATTTGGATCTGCATATATATTTATAGATGTGTGTGTGTAGATGGAGTATTTGGGATTGCACACATGTTGAAGGTATCACACGTCTGAAATGAATTAATAAATAAATAATTAATGAGTGAAACAGTCTTACCCTCATCCAAACCGCTTTGAAACTGGTGCAAGTCCATTTCAATCGATCTGAACCGGGTCCACAACAGTTTTAATTTGCTCTAAATCTAGTCTAATGCCAGTAAGTTGCCATAAACTGGACCCACCAGTTTAAATATCTTAACCTCACCCAAACCTTTTGGTTCAAATGAGACTGACATGATTGAAACCAGGTTTAAACCTGTTGAGACTTTAAAGTGGCTCCAAATTGGTCCTGAACCAGGTTAAAATAGCTCCAAGATCGGCTCTGACAGATGGTCTAAAACTGGTTCCGGATCGGTTCCAAACTGGTTCCGTTGCAGTTGGCATGGGAGGTGGGAGCTGATTGGAGGATCTGCTTTTTAAAGGGTCTTTTGAAGAAAAGCGCAGAGTGACGGAGCGCCTCCCATCAAAAGACGATTGAAACGCCGCCGTTTCATCTCCGTCTCCTCCGTCTGCTGCTAATTAGAAGTAAACAGATCATGAGGCCGAGCGGAGCTGCGGCTCCCCGCAGACGACTGCCGCTACAACTTCCTGTCTGTCGTTCACGCATCCATCACAGCAACACACACACACGCACACACACACACACACACACACACACACACACACACACACACACACACACACACACACACACACAAACACACACACAGACATCGTAGTGAGAGAAAATCACAGTATAACGTCCGAGATAGCAGCATTAGCATTCAGCAGCATTAGCGTTTAGCAGCATTAGCGTTTAGCAGCGCGTTGACTCTGCGCCGACCTTCGACCCCTCCAGGTGCTCCAGACAGGAAGCGTGTGACAAGTGGGAGGAGCCTCAGCACTTCAACACGCGACTGGACCAGTGCGTGGAGATCGCCGTCACCCCGAGCAACATGTCGGTGACCTCACCGGCGACGCAGGTGAGCAGCCGTAGCCCCTCCCACTCTTGTCTCCCGCCAGCTGTAGAACATCTGTGAAACATTAAGCCCGGCGGTGTTTTCTCCACGCAGCTGACGATCCGGGTGCAGCACGTCCCCGCCCTGACCGCCGGAGTCTCCTGCGTGTTTGAGGACCTCAGCGAGACTCCGGGGGAGGTCCAGGCCAAAGGTCAGGTGGTGTGTATGTCACCGTCCCTCCGAGAGCTGCCCACACACACACACTCTTACGGTAAGAGACACACACACACACACACACACACACACACACACACACACACACACACACACACACACACACAGACACACACAGACACAGTAACTTGATCTTAAACTTTCCATCTTCTGCCTGGTTTACTGTTGCAGGGAACCTTTTAATAGGGATGCACCGATACTGATACCAGTATCAGGCTGATTCCCAATACTAGTATCAGTATCGGGCATCGGCCGGATACTGCCCAGAGTACTTGTAAAAGACACCCGATATAACCCGATGAGTATTACATGCTGTCATCTTTCAACAACGTCGCAGCAGGTTGACAAGAGGGGATGAGCGACGTTGGCGGTTTGGAGATTCTTTAATATTAGTGGGAAAAAGTAAGACGGGCTACAAATTATGTTCTGACAAAATATCAAGAAGAGGAGAAAAAGTAGTTCTTACAACAGCAGCAACTTACTCACCAGAGACATTTGGACCGGCAGAGTTAGAACGATGTCGCTCAGTAGTTTAACTGCTCAGCACGCAACTCCGAGCCGTTGCTACATGCTACATGCTAAAGAGTTTCAGGGCCCACATTCCAGCGATGCCACATGCTGAACGTGACTAACGTCTGACTGATACTCTCGTTAGCAGCAGCTCGGTCCCTCGGTCTGCATTCTACAGTAGCGTAGCGCAGAGCGAAGATAGCCGCTACACACTGCGCTATGCTACTGTAGACTGTGAGGCTGTTGGAGGTGTGCGTAGCGTTCACATGGTTCATGGTAACGCGTTGCCTTCGCGTATCGATTGCATAAGGAGTATGAATAAGACATTATGGCATTTAATTAAGTGTCTTTATCAGTACTCAGTAGCGGCGAGTAGCTAAAGGTTAATACTCGTACTTGTACTGTTTATCGGTGTAAACTCAGATCTTCTAAGTCCATCACATGTTTCTCAGAATGTGAGGTGTGTGTGTGTGTGTGTGTGTGTGTGTGTGTGTGTGTGTGTGTGTGTGTGTGTGTGTGTGTGTGTGTGTGTGTGTGTGTGTGTCTATACTGACTACATGGATATTGGTTTATGTGTGAGATTACACGTGTGTGTGAAATACTATCTGCCTGAAATGAATGATTAGTAAATAAATAAATAAAAGAAGTACAGTATGTACAGATGAAGGTTTCAGTTGAGTGTCGATGCTTTCAGGAGAGAAGCGAGTCGTCCAGCTCAGCTTGCGCTCCACCGAGACCGGACACCAGTTCATCACCACCGACCTCGTCTACTACAACTGCTCCGTGCTCAACTCGTAAGTCCCGCCCCCTGCCCCTCCCCCACCGACGTGTCCCGCCGACTCTCCACCAATCACGACCCCCGGTGTGTGTTTCTGTCAGGTGCACCACCTGTGTGAGCAGCGTGTTCCCCTGCCACTGGTGCAAATACCGCCACGTCTGCACCAACAACCTGCAGGACTGCTCCTTCCAGGAGGGGCGGGTCAGCAACATGGAGGTACGGGGTCGGGGCGGGGGGAAGGGAGGGGGCCACAGGTTTTCCAGAATTTGGTAGTGGCGCCTCGTACAGGCAATGCAATTGTTTTTCTAATTTGAGTAAATACAGCACATCCATCATCCAGTGACTATGTGAAGGTGGTACTTTGGATTTCCAGTTGATTAAATAAGCTCCTGGCTTCAGGGTTGTAAAGGCTATGACATTTCTTTT
>NC_137630.1:30905253-31102753 GCF_963383615.2 Lipophrys pholis
TTCAGTGCTGTTTCAAAACATTGCCACTTTTTAAAAACTTTTCTGAAATAAAAAATGCAAAAACCATGATGTGTTTTCACATGAAAATTTATAGAAAAGGTGAATAGAAGAGTCTTATTTATAACAGTATTTTTTATTTATATTACAAGGTAAATCCATGTGATAATGTGGGAAAATCCATGAATGATTCTACCTCATAACAGTTAAAAGAAATTACAAGTTATGAAAGTTTGATGATTGAATCGTATTATTGAAGACCTTCCTTTTCTCCGTATCTCAGAAAATGAAGCCCACAGTTAACACATCAATCCACCACCACAGTTAGACGTAGCTGATGGTTTGTAACAATCCCTGAAAAATTCAACCGTTTCCCATCAACAGTTCACATTTGACGGCCTCTAAAATCACCTTTTTTTGCAGATGATACGCTCTTTTAAAACTCACTCTGTCTGTTGATTACGTCTTCATGTAAAGGGAGACATGAAAGATAGAACATTAAAACTTTGTACCGAGGTTATTTGATGGGGAATGACTCGGGACTTGGAACAATCTTCAGTCAGATCTAACTCTGGAAATATGCGGCTAAATGTTTTGGATTTCCAGAAGATTACCACAAATGACAGTGTGGAATAATCCCTGCAAATTTCAACCAGCTAATGTGAAGTTTCAGGGGTTTTTCTTCTTCTTTTTTTTTTTTTTGCAGATGACACCACTGTTTCTCTCACTTTTAGTTTCCAGTCTGCGGTTCATCTCAGCCGACTGAATCCTCTCGCTCTGGGTTCTGGAACCTTTATAACCTTAATGACCAATAGAGCAGTGAGCGTCATTTTCCACCGTAAAATTTGTCTGCAGCCCCAAAAACATGTTAATGATTTAAAATGAAGAAAGAACAAAGCGTCTAAAACATCGCTATAGGTTTCAGTCATGACAGCTACAATTTAGGTGTATTTTATTAATATCTTTAGCTTTTTGCCATTTTTAGAGATTTTTCCTCTTTTTTCATAGAATTTCTTGCTTATTCTTAATATCTTGGCTGTTTTCACCATTCTTGCTGTTTGCAGCTGCTGTGCGTTTCCTCCAAATTATTGTCTTTTTCTTTTTTCCTATTTCCACCTTTTTTTTCCCCATTTTTCTTTTCCTCATTTTTTTCCTTCTCTTCTTTTCACTCGGGGCGGCTGCGGCTCGGTTGGTAGAGCGGGTTGCCTCACGATCGGAAGGCTGCAGGTTCGATTCCCCTTGAGCAAGACACTGAACTCCTGACCGTTCCCTGTGGACGGACTGAAACTTTTCTGAAGGGAAAACGATGCGTTTTCACTTGAAACGCAGCCGCGTGGTCACCTGTGTGTTGCTCGTGTCTCCGCCAGCAGATCACTGCAGCGTCTCACTCACTTTGCTCCGTTATCTCGTTAGCAGCGCCGACAGGAACGTCCAGCCGTCTGATTGGTGCTCGGTGTCGTGGCAGAGTGACAGTAACAACCTCTGATTGGCTAATTGGTTAATGGAAGATGAATAGCCACTTAATTGACACAAAAGCGTCCAATTACAGCAATTAATGTTAATTACCAGGCAATTAGTCCGACCGGAGGGAGGGAGGGAGGGAGGGAGGGAGGGAGGGAGGGAGGGAGGGAGGTAGCCGCGTTCAGAGAAGCAACAGACGGGAGAAAAAGACAAAGGGGAAGAAATGTAATTATTTTTTATTTAACCTTTATTCAAGCGGGTTAAAGTCTGGAACGGGAATACTTCGTCATCTGAGAGGCAGAGCGTTGCCGATGAAGACGAGCTGCTATCTGTTCATCTGCAGTCGAGGCAGAAAGAGGCAGTGAGCAGAACGAGACGCAGCAGCTGTACAAACCCGAAAAACTGACACTGACTCTGTTTTGATTTGTGAGCGTTATTCTCTGCGAACAGACTGCGATCGCTGCAGCTCTGAGGCCAGTTCACATGGCAACGATTTCAAGGGAAGAAAAACAAAAACCAATACCACGACGTTTTTAAAATCGCTCTGAAGCCGATGTCATGTAAACGGGAGGGAAACGACGAGTTTCCGGGAATGATCGGGCTCCGTCTTTTCTTAAACGCCGCGACTGCACATGCGAATGCGCATGCTCAACACGACTGTAGTAACTCGTTCTTCTCCACATGCTCCTGGGACTTGGTACTTTTATTTTGACAGTCTCCGTAATAACAATCCAACTTGGCCGTCTGTCCACGATAATATCTGTGTTCTCCCGTTGTTAAAGTTTAGACTTGTTTAAACTTGCGGATGCAAAAACAAAGTGTTTTCACGTTGTGTAAACAGGGTGTAGCGCGGCATTATGTAATAATGTAACATATTTTTAACTCATTATGTAATAACGCCACATTTTGTAATAACTTGTTAGTTTTTGCAACAGTTTTTTTTTTGTGAAGAAAATCATTTGGTGCATTATGTCAGACATTTAGCCCTTTATTTGTATACATGGTTCTATATTTAATAATGAGAAAACATTAAGTTTCAGTTGGACTAGAATTATATGTGTCTTTGTCCTGCCAACAGAGCGATGGTAGAATCCAGGGCTCTAAATCAGGTTGAATTTTTTAGATCACCTGCCGTTGTGGCTGGTAGATTTTTAAATTTACAAGACAATCAGTATTTCTACGAGCAATGTTTATTTTCTTGGAGAAAAGAAACCAGACTGTAAGTGACACTGAGTGCATTTAATCATTTTAACTCACATTTTGTAATAACCGCTGCAGTACGTAACAAGTTATCACAAAATGCCGCAAAGTTTATTTGAAAATACGTTCAAGAATTTTATGAGAAGATGCGGGGTTTATTACACATTGAGTTGCGTTATTACATGATGCGGCGCCACGGGCCATTCTCCCTCTGCTGTCAGTGTCCCAGGTTTTTTGGGCCAATGTCGATGATCACGAGGTCACATCCTGAGCTGCTGTATAACAACCAGCCAGCCTCCTGTACGTTTCCTCCGAACAACGAAATGGAGAATCTTTGGGTTTTTATAGTCAAATCCAATAAAGTTTCCGCTTAAACTAAAATTCATTAGGTGTGGAGTCATGTAGGATAAATGTGGAGCACTCGCCCAGGGACACACACACGCGCGCGCACACACACACACACACACACACACACACACACACACACACACACACACACACACACACACACACACCGGGTCTCTCCGGTGGCTGCTGGCGTCCGCTGTGCTCTGGTCCACTTCCTGTGGAGCTAATGGTCTTCCCGTCAGTCACAATGTAATTAATTACCGTGGCGACGCTCGTTAATAAAGGTTTCACCCACTGAGAGACTGTGTGTGTGTGTGTGTGTGTGTGTGTGTGTGTGTGTGTGTGTGTGTGTGTGTGTGTGTGTGTGTGTGTGTGTGTGTGTGTGTGTGTGTGTGTGTGTGTGTGTGTGTGTGTGTGTGTGTGTGTGTGTGAGGGTTTTCTCCTGTGGAGACGTTTATGGGTATTGCTGGTTATCAGGGGCCGTCCTAACGTGTCCGGTCCTCCGTCCCCACAGGGCTGCCCTCAGATCCTGCCCACCTCGGACATCCTGGTCCCGGCCGGGATGGTCCGTCCCATCACTCTGCGAGCCCGGAACCTTCCGCAGCCTCAGTCGGGTCAGAAGAACTACGAGTGTGTGTTCAGCATCCAGGGGAAGGTTCAACGAATCCCGGCCGTCCGCTTCAACTCCTCCTGCATCCAGTGTCAGAACACCTCGGTGAGACCGCTACCCAGCATGCACCACTGCACTGCGGTACACGACCCAGCATGCACCATGACACTCTACCCAACATAGAATAGAATAGAAACTTGATTGTCAGTGTCACCAGTACAACGAGAGTAAAATGTGCCAACCCATCTGTGCATCATAAAAACAATAAACATACAAATCAAGACTCTTAAAATATAGAACTGGAGGGATAAAAACGAGCCGATACTCATCACTCACACACACGCAAGATTACATTCCATTGCACTGCACCGTGACACACTAACCAGCATGCACCACTGCACCACGAGAACGCTTTGTTTCTTACTTTAACACACAGAAAGAAGACAGCGAGATAAATGAGTGTCATCAGCGTCGAAATTAAATCACAGGAGTGACCCAGAGGGCGCATGGAGAACTAAATGACAGTGGGCCTCATACGGAGCCTTGGTGTACACCGTTTGCATTAAAATGACAGAGCAGAGTGCGTTATCACCATCTGCTGCATTTCACACACAGCTTTCATCCGTCAGGTTTGGGTTTGTTTTCAATCTTTGAGCAAAATGAAAGTCAGCTGGTGGTTTTTCTCAGTCCCTCCTGTTCTGAGTTTTTAAATTTCTGAAGCAAGAAATTAAAAAAACATTTAAAATTCTACAACTAAAAGTGTCATTACAGTAAAATTCGGATTCGATTAGGCTGCATGAGTCTCAGATGTGATGAAAGTGAGCTGCGGCGCCCTCTGCTGTTCACCCATATCACACTTGTACACACACACACACACGCACACACAAACACACACACACACAAACGGTGTGTGTGTGTGTGTGTGTGTGTGTGTGTGTGTGTGTGTGTGTGTGTGTGTGTGTGTGTGTGTGTGTGTGTGTGTGTGTGTGTGTGTGTGTGTGTGTGAGAGTGTGACTGTGATGAACGATGGTGCGAGGACGTTCACATGTGGGAGCTGACGGATGAAAGCTGTGTGTGAAATGACAGCAGATGGTGAATTATCTCATGTTTTCTCCTCTTCCTTTTCCTGCGTTCGCCTCCTCATCCATCACTCCATCCTACTCCTCCACCTTCACCTCCTCCTCCTCGTCCAATCAGATTCTGTTCGAAATGTAAATCTGAGCACATTTTAAAGGCCTCAGCAGCTCACCGACAGGCTGATCTGGCTATAAAGCAACAAGAGATGGAAAAACACACACACACACACACACACACACACACACACACACACACACACACACACACACACACACACACACACACACACACACACACACACACACACACACACACACACATCCAGGCAGTGTTGTCATGGCGGCCACCGGTATCCATGGTAACCAGCAAAACACAGTCAAAGAAATAACATAATGGACTTAAAGGCAAACCTGATCTACTGCAGGTCTGTGTGTGTGTGTGTGCGTGCGCGTGTGCGTGTGTGTGTGTGTGTCCAATTCGTCGTCAACACAACTGAGCAGGCTGAAAAAGTCAGCTGAAATAATGATACACACACACACACACACACACACACACACACACACACACACACACACACACGGTTGTAATTAATAATGTACAGATGTTAAAATGATCTTTTCAGCAGAGCTGCACAGCATTCATAACCGTTTTTGAATTTGTCATTATGAGGACCAATACATTGTGTGTGCGTGTGTGTAATGCCCAGATTTTTCCATTAAAAGCAGCCAGCTGAGCCCAAGAGGACACGATCATAATTCATTGTAACACACACACACACACACACACACACACACACACACACACACACACACACACACGGGCAGGATAAGAAAATGCGATTGCAGCTGAACACACACACTCAGTTAGGATGCAGCTTTTATCAGCAACACAGCCTGAAGATACACTCACACACACACACACACACACACACACACACACACACACACACACACACACACAAAGTTACCGCTTTCACACATACACCTCATACACATACATGCAAACACACATTCATCCACTTCCTGTCCACTCACACTGTTCTAGATAGAGACTATATTTAGAGTCTTTGTGGAGGACCTTCAGGTCTGGAGAACCTCCTTATGGACAAAAGAGGTGGAGATGTTGTCCTCCTACTGAGCATGTGCAGAAGTGCTATTTACTACGGTCGCGATGCGCACGGCCGTTAACGGTGTTTCTGCCGTCGACAAGGAGACGGAGCGTTTTCACAATGTTGTGTTCGTCAGAGTCTCCGAGCATCGTTGACTCGTAACCGGACACCCAGAACACAACGGAGGTTTTTTGCATTTTTACTTTAAAAGCGTTGTCGTGTAAACAGGCGCTAAATCCTCTCTGTCTGTCTCTCCAGTACTGGTATGAAGGCGACGAGGCCGGCGACCTCCCGGTGGATTTCTCCATCGTCTGGGACGGAGATTTCTTCATCGACAAACCTGCGGCGATGAAAGGTGAAGCAGCAAATCTGTGACGGGGGAAGTGAAGCCCGCAGCGTGGATCTGACGTTAACGTTAATGTTTGTGTGTGTGTGTGTGTGTGTGTGTGTGTGTGTGTGTGTGTGTGTGTGTGTGTGTGTGTGTGTGTGTGTGTGTGTGTGTGTGTGTGTGTGTGTGTGTGTGTGTGTGTGTGTGTGTGTGTGTGTGTGTGTGTGTCTGTGTCTGTGTCTGTGTCTGTGTGTGTGTGTGTCTGTGTCTGTGTCTGTGTCTGTGTGTGTGTGTGTGTCAGCGCTGCTCTACAAGTGCGAGGCGCAGCGCTCCAGCTGCGGCCAGTGCCTGAAAGCTCCGCCCACCTTCGAGTGCGGCTGGTGCACCGAGAGCAGGAAGTGCCTCCTGCGGCAGCACTGCCCCTCCCCCGACGCCAACTGGATGCACCACGGGCGGCACAACCTGCGCTGCAGCCACCCGCGCATCACCAAGGTGGGAACCACTTGACGAAACGCCACCGTCCGTGAACGGTCCGATACGGTCAGCTGTTCGTTGTCAATCGATGACCTTCACGTCGTTTTACGAAAAGCGTTTGTGTCGTGTGTGTGTCGCGGCAGATCGACCCCCTGACGGGTCCTCGTGAGGGCGGCACCCGGGTCACCATCGAGGGCGAGAACCTGGGCCTGCAGGTGAAGGAGATCGCTCATGTGCAGGTGGCCGGCGTGCGCTGTAACCCCGTCCCGTCGCAGTACATCAGCGCCGAGAGGTGTGTGTGTGTGTGTGTGTGTGTGTGTGTGTGTGTGTGTGTGTGTGTGTGTGTGTGTGTGTGTGTGTGTCTGTTTGTATATGGTTGTGTTTGTTTTGTGTAGGATCGTGTTCTCACTCTGTGTGTGTGTGTGTGTGTGCAGGATTGTGTGTGACATGGCCGAGGCGTTGCTACCTCACTCGCCCGGCGGTCCCGTTGAGCTCTGCATCGGCGTGTGCAGCGCCGAGTACCGGACGCTGTCCACGCAGACGTACTCCTTCGTGGTGAGTGGAGCGACGGAAAGTGTGGCGTTGGTTCTCTGTTCCTGCCTCACCCTCCTCTGTGTGTGACCCCCCACCCCCCCGTCCTCCAGAGCCCCAGCTTCAGCCGGGTCCGCCCAGAGAAGGGTCCGGTTTCTGGCGGGACCCGGCTGACGGTGACTGGCCGACACCTGGACGCCGGCAGCACCGTCACCGTCTTCATCAACCGCGAGGAGTGTCTGTTCGTCAAGTCAGTCCAGATCCTCCTCGTCTGATCTGCCTCCCGGTAAAGGTCCAAACAGGAAGTAAACGTATATCCCCGCCCCCCTCCCTCCAGGAGGACCTATCGGGAGATCGTCTGCATAACTCCCGCCTCCCTGTCCGGCTCTGGCTCCGCCCCCATCCGGCTGATGATCGACCGGGCCGAGGTGACGAGCTCCGACACCCGATACGTCTACACGGAGGACCCCACCGTCACCAGCGTCGAGCCCAACTGGACCATCCTCAAGTATGTCCTCCAGACCCCCGTCATGGTCCCAACCCAGGTCAGGATGGTCATCAATAATCTGTGTGTGTGTGTGTGTGTGTGTGTGTGTGTGTGTGTGTGTGTGTGTGTGTGTGTGTGTGTGTGTGTGTGTGTGTGCAGTGGCAGCACAGTGATCACAGTGACGGGCACCAACCTCCAAACCATCCAGGAGCCCAAAGTCAGAGCGAAGTACGGCGGCGTGGAGACGAACAACGTAAGAACAACGAGAACCGATCCTGATGTGGCGTTTGTAACAGAAACTGATCTTCCTCCTTTTCCTCCTCCTCCGCCTCCCTTTCCTCCTCCTCCTCCTCCTCCTCCTCCTCCTGATCTTCCTCCTCGTCCTCCCCTCCTCCTGCAGTTTTGCACCGTGGTGAACGACAGCACCATGACGTGTTTGGCTCCCGGCCTCATCTACGGCAAACCGAACCCACCAGAGGGGGCGCTGCAGCCCGACGAGTTCGGCTTCATCTTCGACCAGGTGGGTCCTCAAGCTTTGGGAGCTGAAGCGTCAAACACTCCAGAAAAGTGACAAGAAACATTTTTTGTTTCGTGGAGTTTAAAGCTGTTTGAACTTTTCAAAAACGCCACTACTGGTCCTGTGCACCATCGCCATAACAACTTCTGGACAGTAAGAACAAAGTTTCCTCCGTGGTGTCGTGACTCCCAGTCCATATTCTCCTGGGACTTGGTACTTTTACTTTGACAGTCACCGGAATAACAATCCAACTTGGTGGTTTGTCCACTAGAACGTTCATGTTCTCCTGTTGTTAATGTTTATAACGGATTGTTCTGTGCGTGCATGTGTGTGTGTTTAGTTTCATTACAAAACCAAACAACAGCACCCACGAGTGGCCCAACATGCTAACTACATCGTCTTCAGCTTTTTTGCCGTTTCAGTGTAAACAGACATCGTTTTGAAAACATTGCCATGTAAACGTGAAACTTTTCTGAAATGAAAATGCAAAAAATCATGCGTTTTCACTGGAAACGTTGCCGTGTAAACAGGACCTAATTATACATGGAAAATGATTAGAAAAGGTCAATAAAAAAAGACTAATTTAGAACTGTATTGTTTTATTTTACAAGGTAAATCCATGTCATAATGTGGACAAATACATGAATGATTCAGTCTCATAACGGTTAAGAAAGAAAAATTACAAGTTATGAAATTTTAATGATTGAACAACGCCCACAAGTGGCTCAACATGAAAAATACCTCCTGTGCATGTTTACAGTATCTTTGGTTCCCTTCAGGTTTCTTCGCTGCTCGTCCTGAACTCCACCCCCTTCACACACTACCCCAACCCAACCTTTGACCCCCTGGGAAGCTCCGGAATCCTGGAGGTCAAACCGGGGTCACCCATCATCCTGAAGGTGAGCGAAATCCTGCGGAGGAAGAAGCGGGCGCGGTCCAGTTTGATTGACAGGAGTGCTGATGGCGTGTGTGTGTGTGTGTGTGTGTGTGTGTGTGTGTGTGTGTGTGTGTGTGTGTTTCAGGGTAAAAACCTGATCCCACCGGCTCCCGGGAACAACCGGCTGAACTACACGGTGCTGATCGGAGAGTCGCCGTGTCTGCTCACCGTGTCCGAGAACCAGCTGCTCTGCGATTCGCCCGACCTCACCGGCGAGCAGCGAGTCCTGGTGAGTGACCGGCGGGAGGCCCCGCCCACTTTTTCTTGCCCAGCATGTAGCAGGAGGAGGGAGTCTCTGTAAAGGTGAACATCATTAGGTGCAGCTGCAGGGGGTTGTGGGTAATTGGTTTGATGTCACAGATCAGAGGGTGGAACACACACACACACACACACACACACACACACACACACACACACACACACAGTCCTGTTTATATCAACATTGCATTCATGTTGAGTCATTTTCGTCCAATAACTACTCCAATAAAATCTTTTTAACTAATTTTGTTACCAACCTCATAAATAAGCAAGTAACCCAATAAAAAACACCTTATTAACTAGTTGCATTGCCAACCTTATACGATCCCAATAACTAACCCCAATGTAAACCCTATTAACTAATTGTATTCGTAACCTTACAGCTAACCTTATAACTAAACAAATAACCCAAAAACTAATCTGATAAATAACCTAATATCTAAGTCTTTTACTAATCTCATGACTGTTCTTGTGCTGACCTGATAATAAGCAATACATATACCTTATACTAACTCTTAACTTATCTACACCTTAAACTAAACACAGAATTTGAATCTATCATTGTTAACTAACCACATAACGGCTTTCATAACTACCTTTGACTAGTCTTTGTTACTAACTATAGAAAAAAAACGAATGTCCTGCTAACTGAGGCTCTGTTTACACGACAGTGGAGCCACTGAAAACACAACTTTTCCAAAACTGCATCGTCGTGTAAACGGGCAAAAACGAGACTTTCTTTCTTGTCGACGGCGGAAACGCTGCGACTGCTCGTGCACACCAGGGGAGTAGTGAATTTTTCTTCTGCACATGCTCAGTAGACGCACAGTAAGAACAAAGTTTCCCCCATCGTGTCATGACTCACAGTCCATATTCTTCTGGGACTTTTATTTTGATCGTCATCGTAACAACCATCCAACTTGGAGGTCTGTCCACTAGAACGTCCATGTTCTCCCATTGTTAGTGTTTGGAGCGTTTTGTTCTCTCCTGCATTTGTGTGTGTAGTTTCAGTACAAAAACAAGTAACAGCGCCAACTAGTGGCCCGACATGCTATCTACATTGTTTTCAAAACATCGTCATGTAAACGTGAAACTATCCTGAAGCGAAAACACAAAACAAATTGTTTTTACTTGACTACCAAGTTTGAAGCTCAGAACTGTAATGATCTCCCTCTGTATGAGGATGCTGTTTAGACACACACACACACACACACACACACACACACACACACACACACACACACACACACGCACGCAGGAAGTGACTTTGTTGTCAGTATTGATTCCATCCTCTGATGAAGAAGCCCCCCCTCTGTGGTCTTCCTCATTAATGGACGATGAAGGTTTGCTCACACCTTCACGTTGGGGTTCATGTTGGTCTGGGTCGGTTCCTGTCTCTCCCCGACCCAGATCCTGGTGGGCGGCCTGGAGTACTCCCCCGGGACGCTCCACATCTACTCGGACAGCGCCCTGACACTGCCGGCCATCATCGGGATCGGGGCGGGCGGCGGCGTGTTGCTCATCGCCATCATCGCCGTGCTGATCGCCTACAAGAGGAAGACCCGCGACGCGGACCGCACGCTGAAGCGCCTCCAGCTGCAAATGGACAACCTGGAGAGCCGGGTGGCGCTGGAGTGCAAGGAGGGTGAGTTCTGCCGCCGTGGTCCACCTTCCTCTTCCTCTTCCTCTTCCTCGTCCTCTTCCTCTTTTGTGAGATTCCCAACGCTCCTCTTCCTCCCGGCAGCCTTCGCTGAGCTGCAGACCGACATCCAGGAACTGACCAATGACATGGACGGAGTGAAGATTCCCTTCCTGGAGTATCGGACCTACACCATGAGGGTCATGTTCCCCGGGATCGAGGAGCACCCCGTCCTCAAGGAACTCGATGTACGCACAACGCCGCCTGACATGACACAACGGCACACAACACTACACAGCATCACACAACACAACACTACATTATACAACATAACATAACATCCCCCACCACAACCCAAGGTCAAACAACAGAACACGACACAACGCACAAGACAAGATAACATGATGCGACACAAGATGCTGTCACACAACAGAAAACAACACAACATAACAAGTCACAAAATTACGTGATGCAACATAACATGAAAGAACACAATTTAGCACAAGACACAACACGACGATACAACACAACGCGAGATGACTCGACACAATATGTTGTGGCACAACATAAAAAAAACACAAGATACCACACAAGATTCCAAGACAACAAAACACATGACGCATGTTTACAGCACAAGATGACACTCAACAACACGAGATGACGTGACACAACATCGCAAAACAAGAAGACCTGGAACAACACAAGAAAACATAACAGCGTGACACAACATGACTTTGCACAGCACAGCACATAAATTACACGACAGCATCACACAACAGTTGATGATGTCACACATAAAGAAACAACCAAACACTTCGTAACACGATATGAAAGAACATGATTTGGCACAAAATGACGTGACACAGTATTGCACACTTTAATTACGCAACAACGCAACATAAAAAAAGATGACGTCAAACAACACGACACGAGATAACCTGACACAACATGATTATTATGACACGGAACAGCACAAGATGACATGAAGCGTTTTCCCCTCGTCAAGTTTTTGTTGTGTTTTCAGTCTCCAGCCAACGTGGAGAAAGCTCTGCGTCTCTTCAGCCAGCTGCTCAACAACAAGATGTTTCTGCTGACCTTCATCCACACGCTGGAGGCTCAGAGGTCGTTCTCCATGAGGGACCGAGGGAACGTGGCCTCGCTGCTGATGGCCGCGCTGCAGGTATCACATGCTGCACCTGCTAATGCTAGCTGCAGCGCTACACGTGTTAATGCTAGCTGTGGAGCTAACAGGGCTGTTCAGTATTACAGATGGTTATTGTCAGTCATAGCTGGTTTTCAGAGATTTATTATGTGATTCTGTGTGTGTGTGTGTGTGTGTGTGTGTGTGTGTGTGTGTGTGTGTGTGTGTGTGTGTGTAGGGTCGGATGGAGTACGCCACGGTGGTGTTGAAGCAGCTGCTGGCCGACCTGATCGAGAAGAACCTAGAGAACAGAAATCATCCGAAACTGCTGCTCAGGAGGTCTGTGCTGCTTCCTCCTCCTCCTCCTCCTCCTCCTCCTCTTCTCCTCCTCCTTTCCTACTTCTCTCCTCTGTGGGTGTTTCATCGATGACCTTTGCATGTGTCTTCAGGACGGAGTCTGTTGCTGAGAAGATGCTCACCAACTGGTTCACCTTCCTGCTGCATCGCTTCCTGAAGGTACGACCACCCACCCCCCACCCCCCACTCACCCACTCACCCACTCACCCCCACTCCCGCCCATTCTAACTAGCTGACCTGGTTAAACTCGTCTGACTGAGACCAATCGCGTTGGCGATGAGGTTGATCGGTTGATTGAAGCATCTCTGCTCGTCCCCTCAGGAGTGCGCCGGAGAGCCGCTCTTCATGCTGTACTGCGCCATCAAGCAGCAGATGGAGAAAGGACCCATCGACGCCATCACGGGCGAGGCGCGCTACTCCCTGAGTGAAGACAAGCTCATCAGGCAGCAGATCGACTACAAGCAGCTGGTAACACACACACACACACACACACACACGCAGTGTGCCGGTGTCACCCGGGTTCAGACTGACGTCTCTCTGCCCCTCAGACTCTGATGTGCATCCCCCCGGAGGGCGAGGCGGGCACAGAGGTGCCGGTGAAGGTGCTGAACTGCGACACTGTGACTCAGGTCAAAGACAAGCTGCTGGACGCCGTCTACAAGGGCATCCCGTTCTCCCAGCGCCCGCAGGCCGACGACATGGACCTCGGTACGCCGCCTCTCACCCTCATGACTCCGCCGCGCCGCATCACAGTGACTAGAGCGTCCTGACGTGGCGCCGCCCAGCCTGCGGTCTTGGGGGCGCCTTCACGGCCAGTGTCAGAAGATTCACACAAAACAGAAAGAAAAAAAAACCCAGATAACACATTTCTACAATCAAACCACTTTTAAAGTTCCTGCTTGTGTGTGTTGGTGAGAGTCCAGTGGAGTTCCTCTACAGCTTCCAGCCAATCAGAGGTCAGGGAGAGAGTGAGACCGTCCACAACAGAGGCATTCTGGGAAAAATCCATAAATCCCAGTCTAACTGAAGATAACATGCTCTGAATACTGTGTGTTAGCTGAAGCTCCGTTAGGAGGAAGATGCTCTTTAATCTGGATGCACTTATTCAAAAATCATTTTTTATGATGAGAAGAAAACAAAACATCTGAGATTGAATACGGTGTGTGTGTGTGTGTGTGTGTGTGTGTGTGTGTGTGTGTGTGTGTGTGTGTGTGTGCGCCGTCAGAGTGGCGTCAGGGTCGACTGACCAGGATCATCCTGCAGGACGAAGACGTGACAACAAAAATCGAGAGCGACTGGAAAAGACTGAACACACTGGCACATTACCAGGTAACCAGTGTGTGTGTGTGTGTGTGTGTGTGTGTGTGTGTGTGTGTGTGTGTGTGTGTGTGTGTGTGTGTGTGTGTGTGTGTGTGTGTGCGTGTGTGTGTGTGTGTGTGTGTGTGTGTGTGTGTGTGTGTGTGTGTGTGTGTGTGTGTGTGTGTGTGTGTGTGTGTGTGTGTTTGGGTGACTCATGTGTGTCTTTGTGTGTCTGCAGGTCACTGATGGCTCTCTTGTGGCTTTGGTCCAAAAACAAGTTTCTGCCTACAACATTGCAAACTCCTTCACCTTCACAAGATCTCTGAGCAGATATGGTAAACAAACACACACCACACAAACACACACCACACACACACACACACACACACACACACACACACACACACATACAATTCCAGCTGTGTCTGACGTGGTTTTTCTCATGCGTTCAGAGTCGTTACTGAGGACTTCCAGCAGTCCCGACAGTCTGAGATCCAGAGCGCCCATGATTACTCCGGACCAGGAGACCGGTACTAATCCCTGAGTAACACCGGTACTGATACTGCAGCTCCACTGCACTCATTCTCATTCATGCTGTGTGTTTGTATGTGTGTGTGTGTGTTTCCAGGCACTAAACTGTGGCACCTGGTGAAGAACCACGAACACAGCGATCAGAGAGAAGGAGACCGAGGCAGTAAGATGGTCTCTGAGATCTACCTGACCAGACTCCTGGCTACCAAGGTAACACAACAACAACAACAACAACACAACAACAACTCAAACACGCAAGTGAACACGTCCACAGCACAGGAACAACGACACAACTAATCAAAGACAACCACACAACAAAGGTCACAACACGAATACAACAACTAAATACAGCAAAAACACAACAACAACGTCATAAAAAACAGCCACAACAAGTAAACAGAATCTCAACCAAACAAAAACACAAATAACATACAACTAAAAACAGCACAATTTCAGGCAGCCATAGCACATGAACACAACGACACAGCCAAACACATAACCACAGCATAACAAACAGCTTCCAAACAAGCAAATCAACAATGAAACACAACATCGTCCTTACAACCAAAACAATTAAACAAACGCCACAACTAAATACAACTACAACAGCAACAACTAAACAAGACAAAAACACGACACCTAAATATGAGCACAACATAACAATCAATCAACAAAACTAGACCCACACAGCAACATAAAAAACTGTCACAAGTAAACATAATCTCAACCAAACAAAAACACAATTAACATGCAACTAAAAACAACATAATTTCGTGCAGCCATGGCACATGACTACAACCACACAGATAAATACGTCACCACAGCATAACAAACACAACATCCATACACTCAAAACAACAACTTATCACAACGACATCCAAACAACTAAAACAAAAACTAAATACAACAATGAAACACAACTAAAACAACTAAACACAACAATGAAAAACAGCATCCAGAAAACTAAAACACAACAATAGTCACACAACTAAAACAACCACTTAACACAACGACATCCAAACAACTAAAACAACAATGAAACACAACAACATCTATACACACAAAACTACAACTAAAACAACTAAACAAACGCCATAACCAAAGACAACCACAACAGCACTGATACAACAGCAACAACTAAACAAGACAAGAACACAACTAAATATGACCACAACATGAAAATAGATCAACAAAACCACTACTAGACCCAAACACAAAAACAACTAAATACACAAAAGAAAACCAGCACAGTTAAACAATCACAAAACTGTGCAACTAAACACAACAAAAACAACAATTCAACAGAAAGCGACCACAACGCAGGCAGAACAACAACACGAACACCATCATAATAAGACAGCCGTGGTGTGAGTGTGTGACCTGTGCGTTGGTCCTCCCTCCACCAGGGGACGCTGCAGAAGTTTGTGGACGACCTTTTTGAGACGGTGTTCAGCACCGCCCACCGCGGCTCCGCGCTGCCGCTCGCCATCAAGTACATGTTCGACTTCCTGGACGAGCAGGCGGACAAGCGGCAGATCAGCGACCCAGACGTCCGACACACCTGGAAGAGCAACTGGTGAGCGAACAAACGGGAAGTGGGGTTTTTCTGAGCGTGTCGAGAGTCTTAACACCGTCCGCCACCTGCAGCCTCCCTCTCCGGTTCTGGGTCAACGTCATCAAGAACCCGCAGTTTGTCTTCGACATCCACAAGAGCAGCATCACGGACGCCTGCCTGTCGGTCGTCGCTCAGACCTTCATGGACTCGTGCTCAACCTCCGAACACCGGCTTGGGAAAGACTCGCCGTCCAACAAACTGCTCTACGCTAAAGACATCCCCAACTACAAGAGCTGGGTGGAGAGGTACAACGCCGCCTCACCACTTTTCACCAGAGAGCACTGCTGAGGATAACCCTCATTCATTAGAGATTCTGTGCTAACTGCCTCAAACACATGGAGTCTCATTTAAAACACAAGACATGAATAAAAACAAGTAATAAGACTTCTAAAAAACATTAACTGAACCAACTGAACAGTATAGAGTCGCCACAGTGTGATCAGGAACTTAAAAGGATCATATTATATAAAATTCACTTCCTAAAGGTTTTCCAGCAGTTCTAATCGTCTCCATACCTGGAACAACGCCCCAGAAGTGAAGACAGTCTGTCCTCTCTCTCACTGGCTTGTTTCAGTTTTTAAAAAGTGTGTTGCTCCAACCAGCCAATCAGAAATCAAACCCTATATAGTGTCATCGGGGGTTTAGCCAATCACAATCTTTGACTCCACCCACTATTAGGCAGCTCTGCTCTGGCACTTGGCACCACGAGAAGAAGTACTTCCTCCTCTTCCCAAGATATGTATGTGTGGGCGGAGCCAGTCCAGCTCACACAGACACAGCAGATTCTGAATGCAGCTCCTATGATCCAATATTCAAATGAGGAAATTCAAGGAGGAGCTAGAAACTTAGAATACTGAAGGTTTCTGGACCGACCAGACTCATGTGAAAGTTCCTTTAAAGGAATTTCCAGGTTTAATACAGTATTTAATATAATACACCATCACCAAACTAGGAAATACACCGTGTTAACCGAGCTCACAGCCTCACCTGTGACCTGCAGGTACTACCGGGACATCACCAAGATGCCCAGCATCAGCGACCAGGACATGGACGCCTACTTGGTGGAGCAGTCCCGTCTCCATGGCACTGAGTTCAACACACTGAGCGCGCTCAGCGAGCTCTACTTCTACATCAACAAGTACAAGGAAGAGGTGAGAGGATGATGGGGGGGGGCTTAGACCTTTTGTCACTGTGGAAACAGCAGCTCTACCAGAGGTTTTCTGACTGTTTACAGTGCGTAAAAAGTCAGTGATGGACTGGTGACTGTCAAAATAAAAGTACCAAGTCCCGACTTAAAAATATTCACTTGAAAACGGCGCCTAAGCAAAGATTTCAACTAAGACGAGTCTGAAAAGAGTCAAAATTTGACACAATTAACAAGTCATTTGTAATATATTGTGTATATTTAGAGTCACAATCCTCAAGAAGTACATCAGAGTTTTAAGCCATACTTTAAGCGGAGGTTCTGACAGGCTTCTCTGTGTCTGCAGATCCTGACGGCGTTGGACCGGGACGGCTACTGTCGCAAACACAAACTGAGGCACAAACTGGAGCAAGCCATCAACCTGATGTCCGGGAGCAGCTGAGAGGAGGGGGGAGGGGCCAACGGACTGACGGAGGGATGGGACGGAGAGTGGAGGGGTGGAGTCAAGTGAGGGTGTTTTGTTTTTCCTGAACTGTGTGAACAGTCAGCTGAACTGCTCCGCGCCGGGCCGACCCGACGGCCACAGCTCCGGCTGCACTCGCAATCAATCAATCAGTACTGCGCTCGTCCATTGATGGATTGGTTGACTTGAAGACTGACCGGCCGGCTGAGCTGGACCCCAACTACCTCCATCAGGTGGATTCTATAGGGGGGTTGGATAATCAGTCTCCGGAATGACCTGGATACTCTTACAGACGACTGCATTTCGGGTGCGTCTGTTGGTTTTGATTTATCTTCACTGCAGTGGCTCGCAGGCGTCAACGAGACGGAGGCGTGGCTCCGGAAACGAGTCGACAACCGGGGTTACCGAGCAACGGATGAGACGTGAGGATAAATCGAGCTGATTTCCAGATTCCCCAGTGTGATCGAGAGACATTCTCTCGGTCGACGGGAAAAGGGTCAAGTGAAGTTTCAGGCGAAGGTTTGTTCTGGTCCAAACAGCAGCTGGAGGGTCGATTCTCTTTGACTTACCAGAAGTCCTCTTCATCTGGTCCAAACCGCCTGCATCCAGTCGAGGCCGAATGTGGAAGATTAGAACCTCCTTACTGATGTCACCACTTTCGGACCGTTCATCCTCGACGTCGTCTCTCGTTCCGGAAGGATCCACCGTCAGAACATCGGCAAGACGGAGGTGAAAAACAGGTGAACCGAGCCGGTACGGGAGGGTGTTTTAAGCTTTAATGAAGGAGAGGAAAGCAAATAAAAGTGATGTCCCACAAACTTGAAACTTGAAAACCACTGTTCAAGTCCAGAAGGAGCGAGGCAGCCGGGGCGGATCGCGGCCGAGACCATTTGACTTGAACCTGGAGCTGTTCCTCCGAGCCCCGTCGCCATCCGGACGTTTCTGAGTTGCTGTTTTGAAGAAGAAAAAAAAAAAAAAAACACTCAAAAGTTTTCTCTCTGGACAATCACTCTGAACCACAGCACACTGAGCCCGATGCCTACCGACCGACCAGTACCTGTGTCCATGACCCCGCCCCTCCCCCGCCCCGCCTTACTTTACTTTACCGCCATCTCACTTTCACTGCCCTGCTTTTCGTTTCTGCCTCTCTTTCTTTTCACGTTTTATTCCTCCCCTCCCACCACGCTCCGTCATTGGTCAGCCTCACTGGCCGCTGGCCTGTTCTCATTGGCCAGGAAGACTCTTTAGTAATGTACTGCCCGACCAATCAAGACTGTGGAATTTGCCAGAATAATTACGTAGAGATAAGTAGAAACAAATATATGTTTTGAATACATTCCAGCACAGGCACGTATGCGAAGTCTGTAAAAAGAAAACAAAAAAAAGAAAAGAAAGGAAGTTCAGATTTTTTTCAGTGCGGACCATCCGGCATTTTTCAGGACCAGAACCAACCCGGAGGTTCTGGATTGAGGCGAACGTCGACGCCGGTTGGTTTCCGTTATCGTCCAAACAGCCATTCTTTTACAGCGCCATGCTTACCGTGCCCAGGAGGGGGAAATACTGTGCAGAGCTACAAGCCCAGTGCCATGAAAAAAGACCGGACAGGATCGTATCAGAACTGGACCGGACTGACTCGGACCAAATCCGGATGTTTAAAGAAGAAAAATAAAAAATAAAAAAAGACAACAGCCGGGGGAACAGAGTTTAACTAAACTCAAGAACTCTTTAAGACTTGTGGCCATAATTGTAAACAACACCAACAAAAAAAATTAAATGAAGATAATAATAATAATAATAATAATGATGAAGACAAAGTTTAAAAAAAAAAAAAAGAGTACAAGAGGCGGGAAAATATTGAGATGTTAACGTGTAATAAGAACTTTGACTGTTTGGAGGTGAACTTGTATAAAGCTGAACGTTTGCGCTACATCAGAGCCTGGAGAGAGAGAGAGAGAGAGAGAGAGCCCGGAGACAGAGTGATGGATTTGAGCCACCTCGTCCTCACGGCGCCGCGTCGGTCCGGCCCAGACTCCACCGGACCGGACCGGGACCGACACTGGATGCTTTTGGTTCTGTTCCGAGCCAAACTGTTGTTACACAAGACTCTGTGGCGCTGTGGGACGGAGGGGAGCTGGACGGCTCTGAAACGATCACCATGCAAAGCAGAGTTTGGACCAGCTGGAGCCGGTGCGGCCCGCACGCCGGCGCCCCTCTGTGGTCGGACACGTTCACGTCACAGCTGGCTTGTAAAGATCATCCAGAGATTCGCTTTGGTGCAAAATTCAACTTTCAAATCAGGCGAACGGAAGCAAATATTCCACAGTTTGCTGGAATTGCTCCTCAACCAGTCGGGGAATCAGGCCCGTCTCCACTTCCTGTTTGACCATGACCATATATGGCTGTCTGGATTATCATTTCCATTGATTTGGGTTAACCGGTTGGTTCCGGGTTACAAGTTGTGCTGCAGGACAGCACATCAGCATTTTTTTGGGGGGGTGATATTCAATCAAAATTTATACAAATTGGATCTAAAAACAAATTTAGATTTTATGATTGAGGATTATGTTTTTAAGTTTTTGTCTCTAAAATTGATTACGAATCAACACATACATGAAACCAGTGGGCCTCTTCCCTTTCTAGATTGCGCCTGTCATAATCCCTACGTCCTCTAGAGGGCGACACACTGGGTGGAGACGGGCCGGTTAGCCTCATAGCGACAATGACGGCGCCTGGCAGTTCATGCCGGATGTCTTTACATGGCGGCTTGACGTGAGAACAGGAAGCAGCTGCATGCGGAGGAGGAACCTCGTCCGATTTCCGACTGAAAATGTCCGACCGTGGAGGAGATGGCACGCCTCTCTCCGGGCTCTCCGCCATGCCATAAAGCTACGAGCACCTTTTATTTCTTTCTTGCTGATGTTTCACTGTCGTTTCATTCTTTGGGGCCAAAAGGACCCGAGTGGAGGGTGTGTGTGTGTGTGTGTGTGTGTGTGTGTGTGTGTGTGTGTGTGTGTGTGTGTGTGTGTGTGTGTGTGTGTGTGTGTGTGTGGTGGGGGGGGGGGGGGTCCTGATAAAAAGACTGCCTTTTAGAAGATTAATTATAGAAGAGGGAGGGAAGCCACTACCATACCAATACCACTGTTCATTCACCCTGTGTGTGTGTGTGTGTGTGTGTGTGTGTGTGTGTGTGTGTGTGTGTGTGTGTGTGTGTGTGTGTGTGTGTGTGTGTGTGTGTGTGTGTGTGTGTGTGTGTGTGCGTGCGTGCGTGCGTGCGTGCGTGCGTGCGCGTGTGTGTGTGTGTGTGTGTGTGTGTGTGTGTGTGTGTGTGTGTGTGTGTGTGTGTGTGTTTAAATGACAAGATTTTATCACCTTCGCTCAATTAGGGAAAAAAAAATCAGTTTTTTTCTTTCCTTTTTTTTCCCGGTCGTTTCCTCTGATCTCAGATCAGATCTCTGCCCTCTGCTGCTTTTCTCTCTCTTTTTTTTTTTTTTTCTAAATTGAATTTAACAACAGATCTGAGATCAGATCAAAGCCAAAGTCACAGGAAGTGATAATCACAGCTGATTCAGCGACTCGTCTTCTACTGAGTCGCAGGTTTTCATCGAGTCCGGGTGAGGAGGAGGAGAAAGGAGGAAGGAGGAAGGAGGTCCCATCCTGCAGGAATGTGATGAGGAAAACTGGAGGAGGAAAAGAAGTGAGATCAAGATGAAGGAGGAGGTCAGTGGGGGGGGACACAGCAGGAATACAGAGGGGAAGATGAGGGGGGGAGAATACTGATGGGAGGCAACGTCATCCGTTACACCCCCGAGACCAGAAGCAGGCTTTAAAGCTGCAGTATATCGGAGTGGTTTAATACCAGCTGAGTGCACCGGGGGCAGCAGCGAGTCTTCTTTCTGTTCCCTGAATGGAGGAGAGGGACTCACCGCACCACCTGCTGGTACAAAGTGGTATCACAGGTCTGATCAGGCTGTGGTTAGCTTTGGCAGGTTTCTCTGCTGAATTCAGGTCGTTTCCGACTGAAAGTGAAACACTGGAGCTTTAAAAGTGTTTGAAAGTCGTGCTGGCGACGTCACACACGTGCAGGAGGAGGCAAATCTTCAATTAAATGCGAAACATAACCGCAGATTAAATCAAAAGGCAGGGTTTTTTTTTTTAATTAGCTTTAAATTCTTCATCATCTTCGGTTGGCCCCAAACTCTGAGTTAATTGAACTTTTACTGAAAAAGTCCCGTTAACGCCTCATCGGGGGTGAGTAGGACCAAACTAACCTTCCTGTTCGGGTCAGTAGGAAGTAATCAACACACAGGTTAGAACAGTGGAGCTCGTTGGTTCACTCATTTCTGAGTTGGTAAAAAAAAAAAAGTGTGAATGTGTGTGTTTGTATCAGTGTGTGTGTGTGTGTGTGTGTGTGTGTGTGTGTGTGTGTGTGTGTGTGTGTGTGTGTGTGTGTGTGTGCGTGCGTGAGTGAGATCACTTCCACTTAGAAACATCACATATAATCAGACACACACACACACACACAGCTGGGAGGAGGCAACAAGAGACTGAAGAGGCCGGCAGGAGGGCCGGGCCCAATTCCTGGAACAATAAAACAAAGGGGTTGGATTAATTCCTCATTTAGCTGCACACACACACACACAAACACACACACACACACACACAGAGTTTTGAACGTCCTCTCATGGTGAGATATTTATTATTTTCCTTTAATTTATTTTTGACGATGGGTTTATTTATTGTGAGAGGATGAACACAGTTTTATTAGTTTTGTACAGACTTGAAAACACACACACACACACACACACACAGTAACATATAGTCATAATACATAAATTTACCGGCTGGGAAATGACCACCGACCACTTCTTAGAGATAAGTGTAAAGAGAAATATTTTAACTGGATGAATTAGAATTTAAAAAGGGTGAAGAACAAACTTTCTTTCTTTCTATGCATCACTCCTCACTTTACTTTGAAAATCCAGTTTCTGGCCAATCGGAGGTCGAGCTGGAGGTTTGAACAAGATGTACTAACACGTCGAGAGGTGGGAGGGAAGTGGTTGTTTCCCATCGCGTCACGCTCATCCGTCTGTCCGGTGCCCCGGTGGGGGAGGGGGCGGAGTCAGGAGGGGAGGGGCGGGGCCAGAAGGGGGGGAGGGGAGTCGACATTAAGCTCAAACCGCTCCGCACTGAAACCAGGCTCACCCATCAATGGTCACATGTCGGTTTAAACTGGTTTGAGCGCCCTGGTGATAGAAAGGTAAATATCCGTCCAAACGTCCTTTAAAAGCTTTTTACCGAATGATTTCTGGTTGGTTTAAATCAGACGAATTCCCCGGCGGGAAGTTAGGCGCCTCGTCGAAAATCAGTTTGATGTAAAATGAACGTCTCTCTTCTCGTCCCCGTTTAGAAATGTGGCGACATCCAGTGGAAACCCAATGAAATCGATGTCTTTGAATGAGTGGCTGAGTTCAAGGTTTCCCGCCGTTCTCTTGAAATGTCATTCCTGTGAACTCGACTCTGGATTTAAAACCCTTTGAAACCAGAAGGCAGAGTCGCCGTTTCCCTCTTGAAATCTGTTCAATTTGCACTGACCTCCTATTGAAAGTCGACAGGAGTTCACTTAACCCCCCCGCCTCCTTAAGCCCCGCCCCCGACAGCGAACCGCAGCGGGGCTTCATTGTATCATAGCAACAGCGAATCACTGGACTCCCCATTGAGCCTGAGCGGGGAGTCAGATGTCTTTATTGTACCATAATATGATTATTATTCCTACAATTATAACTATTATTAATATTCTGAGCGGGTGCTCCTCGGCCCTCGGCGCCGGCAGGTGGGCGTCCCCGAGCCGCTGGCTGAGAAGCGCCGCTCACACTGAATCTTGTGTCTTAGTTGAGGATGGGATTGTTCATACGGGCGGCGCCGCGGGAGCGGCGGCGGTCGGATCGCGAGGCTTCGATAAAGAACATTAGCGGGAAGATTGTTAAAAAGTTTAGATTAGATTAACCTAAATGATCCCTGTTTTATTGCACTTTGGTTTTGAATATTTCCAATTCTGTTGGATTTATTTGTTCTTATTTGAAATTTTAGTTTTAACTTTAGATATTTTGATATTTCAGGAATCGAACATGGGTCTCCTCTGTAACACTTTTCCCTCTTTTGACTTTACACTGCTGCTGTCGTCTTTACTACCACCACTAGAGGGAGACATAGAGCTGAACGTGCAGCTCCAGGAGGTGGAGGTGGGCCGTACTACCTCATATCTATGAAAACTAATCAAAACCAGCCGGTGGTTTTCACGCTCGTGATTACAGAAGTGCATCGAACCGCCACTTAGAGCCGATTCTCTCGTGTTTACGTTGGTCTTCATCGAAGCTTCCCGATCCGCCGCCGCCGGCATCTCGCCGCCGCCATTCATCACTCTGCCTGGAAAAAAATAACGAAAAAAAAAAAAAAAAAACGTTTTATGCTTTGTGTTCTCGATCGCTGCTGGTGCAGAAACACACGTCGCCTTGATGCTCTCCAGGATGTAGTCAGGGCCCATTTTTTGATACCATTCGCCATTGCCTTGTTTTTATTTTTGCTGAGTTCAAATGTAATGATGATGATGATGATGATGAAGAATCTTCACGTAATAGCCTGTGTCAGTTTTTATATCATTGCCATTGCCTTCTGCTGAGTTTGTATATTTGTGTGATTTCACTAAAGTGTAATGGAAAAGTGCCACGAGGCTTGGCGTCGTTATTTCACTCACCTGCACCTTTATTCGTTACACCTGTTCAAATATCCAGTCGGCCAATCGCGTGACAGCAGATCGTTGTTTTTGTTGGACCACGGCCGGAGTGAATAGTTCCTCTGCACATGGACAATCAGAACAAAGTCTCCTCCATCGTGTCGTGACTCCCAGTCCATATTTTCCTGGGACTTTTATTTTGACAGTCACCGTAATAACAATCCAACTTGGTGGTCTGTTTTCCCGTTGTTAATGTTTATATATCGTGTTATTGTCCGCTGGAGATGTGTGTGTTTTCATATCACTAACAACCAACAGCACCCACTAGTGGCCCGACAGAAAAACGACATCATTTTCAGCGTTTCTTCCGTTTCCCCCTGTAAGCGAACATCGTTTTCAAAACGTTGCCGTGTAAATGTGAAATCATTCCGAATCGATGCATCTTTCACTTGAAACGTCAGGTAAACAAGGCCTGGGTCTCTAAACTGCTGCTCTACGGACATTTTGAAACAACCATCTCCGGAGTTTACTGACAATAACATGAAAAGAGAAAAAGTCCAGCATGTGGCAACACGTTGGACATTTTCCTCTGGGGTCTCGTTGATGGTCAGAGGAGAAACCCGCTGGTGTGGAGCTGTGAGAGGACCGGCTTCGTCTCGCGTTGGACGTCCTGCTGAGTCGCCGTCAGCCATCAAACGGCTGCACGGGCTAATTAATGGAGAGCGATGATCCAGGTGGCGATAAAGAGGCGAGTCCGTATCTCCGATTCTCAATCCTGATTAAAATACATCGGAGGCGGAGAGACGCTCTGGGAGCTCGGTCACGTAACTCTACCAGATTAGAAAAGAAGAGAGAAAAATGTACTGTTCGGCGGGTCTCACACACACACACGCCTGTCCAGATGTCTTACAGGGACACGTGATTTCACACGGGGACGACTCGCCTCAGCAGGAACGAAGACTTCAGCTCTGTTTTCTCGTAGCGTTGATTCGTGTCCAAACATCCACATCTTTACGTAATAACGGTTCTGACTGTCGATGAATGAATCCTGGAACAAGCAGTTTCTCTTTAAACGTCCTCACAAGGTCTGATATTCATGTGACCCTACAAAGATATGAGCACCAACACACACACACACACACACACACACACACACACACACACACACACACACACACACACACACACACACACACACACACACAGGCACAGCCACTCTACCAAATTAACTTTGAAATATAAATGAGAAAACACTGAATCATCAGTTTCTACTCTCTCTCTCTCACACACACACACACACACACACACACACACACACACACACACACACACACATCTGTCTTTCGATCCACTGATCCACTCGCATACTAGATTTTCTTTATGGTAAGTAGTTACTAGTTACTTACTACCTGCAGTAATTGATGAAGTAATTCCGTTACCTTAAAATCAGTTACTAGTACTGTAACTAGTGATGTTGGATGATGCACACTGGCTGAGTCCAGAGATTAGATGGAGTCGAGCTGCAGATAATGAGGCTGCCAGCATTTTTTATTTTATTTTTTTTTTTCTGGAAATGAAAATCCTCTCAATCCCTCAGGAGAAACATTAAGAGCCACACTCCAGAGATTAGAGCCAGCTCGGACCTGCAGAAGGAAAACTTTCTAATTATCACTGTTAATGATTTCTAATCTCTTATTTACATTTTTATATGTTATTTTTCTGGTAATCAAAGGTGTCCTTGTGGACCCGACTACTCTGAAAAACTGGTGACGCTCCCTCTCCGGAGAGTCGACCAGGGCCCGAGTCGTGTTGTTCATTACTCATATTTAGGTCGCGCATCCCGGCGGACTACAAATAAGGAACACTGGTATCCAGAGATTAGACCACGACCAGAAATATTCCAGAAGTGTCCCCGAAGTCTAATGAGGGAGTCTGCGTTCAGGTGATAGACACGTCCCACCGGACCAGTCTGCTCACAGTGACTGGCAACAACAGCCACCATGGAGGAGTGAGCCAGAGTAACAGCAGAGCTCCAGAGAGTACACACACACACACACACACACACACACACACACACACACACACACACACACTGGGATCACTGTATAGATCTGTGCTGGTAAATGTGATTAAGACCCCGTTTACACGACAGTGTTTCTAACTGAAGATAATTTTTGCCTTTTAACTTGAAAGCGAGTCCTTTCATCAGAATGGACTGTAATCTGAGAGTAATCTGAAGTAAACACTTCATTTCTTACTTCACAACACAGAAACTATGTTGAAATATACTTCACACTGCGGACCTCCAGTTAATTAGCTAATGGCTTGTTGGAGATGACGTCCATTAGAGCTTCTAATCAATGAATTCATCAGAGCTGACGAGGGTTTAATTGATCAGCTTCCAGCGGTCGTGTGACACAGTCGCCACGGCAACCAGGCAGGACAGTAAAGAGAAGGCTGAGTCAACAAAACCTCTGTGTGTGTGTTTGTGTGTGAAACACACTATAGCTCAAGTCAAGAACTGGAGTTAAGAAATGATCCCAAACAAACAGAAACGGACGGAAGACATGATTCTACTTCCTGTTTCAACAATAAAGAGTCCAGCCAGGTAATCTCCTGTTTTAGTTTCTGACTCCAAACTGGAATAAAGGTCTGCTCTGCCCATGTCAATGACTAAATGATAAATACTTTATAATTTCACCACTGCTGCTTGAATCCTCCCCACTGTGTCCTTTTCTCTCTTTCTCTCCCCCTCGCCTCTCACCTCTGAACAAGTGGTACGTGAGCTCCCTCTGGTGGTACATGGAAGAAAGTCATGATTTTATATATATATATATATATATATATATATATATATATATATATATATATATATATATATATTGTCTGTCAGAGTGAAGTAATCAGAACAATATCACAGGGCCGAGGTTCTAATATCTGCATGACATTTGCTGCTTCATATCTCAGGATCATCCCTGATGGTACGAATAAAGACGATCTTTATCTCTTTAAGATTTTACTGGCTGCGAGTAACAAAATCATCACAAAACATCGTCTCCAGAAAGATCGATCCAACACAGCAGCTGCGTCCGCTAAACCAGAACTCTGCAACATGAATGACCAAAAGAGACATTTTTCAGATTTTCCACCAAATCAAGCTGAACTGGATTAAAGCAGCTCCATAGATACTGTTTGGAAACCAAAACTCTCATGTTGCATTTGTGAAGTTTCAGTTCCACTTTAGAAAGGATAGAGTGTGTAACAGAGTGGATAACAGACTTTGCCTGCAGTTCTTTCCTGCTGACACCAGGTGGGGCTCAGCTCCTAATGAGCAGTGGCTCCTGGCTGTGAGCCAATCAGCTTGCAGCTCTGAGGGAGGACCCGCCCACAGTTTCAACCTGATTTCACAGAAACGAAAGTGTGAGAGTGCAGAAGAGACCTGAGCCAGTCTGAAGCCACGTTCAGACCCGGACCTCCACCAAGAGGTGAGTCTAGCTCCTCTAGCTCCTCCTGCTCCTCCAGCTCCTCCTGCCCCTCCAGCTCCTCCAGCTCCTCCAGCCCCTCCATCTCCTCCAGCTCCTCCTGCTCCTCCAGCTCCTCCAGCTCCTCCAGCAGGCTGGGTTGGTCGTCGTTGTCTGGTTCTGTGTTTTGTCTTCAGAAACTGGTTGAAATCGTCTCCTGAACTTCAGTCTCACTTCACACTTCCTGCTGACACGAGGCCTCAAAGAGAAACTAACTTCCTGGTTGTTATTAAATCCAGTCAGTGGGTTTTTATTGAGAAAGTAGAGGAGTTACTTTCCTGGTTAGTAACTAGTTACCTGGTGAAGTTTGTGCTGGGGTGAGATGTGTGGATTAAAGCTGTGTGAGTCAGTCAGGATCTCCAGCGTCACTTTAAAAATGTCAGTGAGTGAAACGATCACCTGGTGGCTCAAACAAGAGGACCCAGTAAGTATGATTAAAAAAATAATATAATGATAAAATAATAACTGAGTCGAACTTCAATGTGGTAATTTTTATTCATTATTGATCCAGAAAAAAAAAAAATCCAGAAAATACTACAGACATTCTCAGTCCAACACCGCCACCTGCTGTCAACAGCTGGTACATGAGTCTCAATGATTATACTTCTGACATGTATTTATACCTATAGAAATATTTTTTCTATTAATAATATATGTGGAATTAGATCTATATTTTGTATCTACTTGTATATGTAAATATATATACAGTATGTATTTTAGTCTATGTATATTTGTTGATATATCTATGTCTCTACTTTAATGTGTCTTTTTGTTTACTTATATTTATCAACTTATATATAACTTCCTTCAGTTAGTGGAAAAAGATGCTCTATAATTATGGAGCTTAATCCAGGCCAGAAAGTTTGTTTATTTTAAAACATAAACAAAAACAAAAAGAAGAAAAATAGGGAAACATTGATTGGGTGTTAAGCTTAACAATCTGGAGTATTTTACAGTTTTTATATCTTGGTAATTACTAAGAATAATCCAATACAGCCTGTAAAAGTGATCTGTGTCCTCAGCTTCACTGAATTTACAGCTATTGGTTGAATACTGTGCACAGAGTATTGACTTATATAGTTCAAAGTTCCCACTGTACCTGAAGGCAACACGCAGGGACGGTCCTGAGCTTTCTTTGAAGCTGTCACTCACAATCCACGCCCATCTCGGTCCAAGCCACGCCCCCCCCCCCAGAACAGGGCCAGAAGTTTGAACCTGAAAAAATATGATCTGAAAGTGAAAGAAAGTTTTGAAGGTGAAAAAAAAAAAAAGTAAAACCTGAAAACAGGATTTGAATATGAAAAAAGATCCTAATCTGAAAACAATAAACCTGCAGCTGAAAAAATAAAACCTAAAAGTTGATAAGTATATAATTCAAGGTGTATACCCAATCAAGGTAGGCCCTCCCTTTGACTCCTCCCACAATGAGGCAGCTCTGCTCTGGCACATGGCACCACGAGAGGAAGTACTTCGTCCTCTTCCCAAGATGGGCATGGAGCCAGTCCAGCTCACACAGACACAGCAGATTCTGAATGCAGCTCCTATGATCCAATATTCAAATGGAGGAAAATGAAGAAGGAGCTAGAAACTTTTAAAACAATGATTTTGGACCAATGAGACCATGAGAAAGTGTCGAAAAGCTGCATAATATGACTGGTTTAATACGGATTTTATGCTCAGTAGATGGACAATAACGTTTGCACAACACCCACTAGTGGCCTGGCATGCTAACTACATCATTTTCACCATTTCTGTCGTCTCCATGGAAACATACATTGTTTTCAAACATTGCAGTGAAACGTGAAACTTTTCTGAAATGAAAACGCAAAAACGGGCTGTTGGGACAATTTGAACTGACACTGTGTGTGTGTGTGTGTGTGTGTGTGTGTGTGTGTGTGTGTGTGTGTGTGTGTGTGTGTGTGTGTGTGTGTGTGTGTGTGTGTGTGTGTGTGTGTGTGTGTAGACATGTCTGCAGCCAGCAGTCATCGTTCTGAGGAGGACTTTCTGTGCTCCATCTGTCTGGAGGTCTTCACGGACCCCGTCAGCACCTCCTGTGGTCACACCTTCTGCAGGAGCTGTCTCACGCTGCACTGGACCGCCGGCAACGTCGTCTCCTGTCCCGTGTGCAAACACGTCTTCACGGACAAACCGGAGCTCCACGTCAACATAGTTATCAAAGAGATGGTTTCTCAGCTGAGACGTGAGGATCGGCAGCAGCCGGGCGGCGGCGGCGATAGCGGCGGCGGCGATAGCGGCGGCGCCAGTGCCTCAGAGCAAAGTGCCGCAGAAGGAGGCGTCCTCTGTGACCTCTGCACCGGGACCAGACTGAAGGCCTTCAAGTCCTGCCTGGTGTGCCTGAGCTCGTACTGCAAGACTCACCTGGAGCCTCATGGCAGCAGGTCGGCCCTGAGAAGACACCAGCTGGTGGAGCCTGTGGACAACCTGGAGGGACGCTTGTGTCCGCGGCACGACAAGCCTCTGGAGCTGTTCTGCCAGAGCGACCAGGCCTGTGTGTGCATGCTCTGCTCCATCCTGGAGCACAAGAACCACCAGCTTGTTCCCCTGAGGGACGAAGCCGAGGCCAAGAAGGCCGAGCTGGGTAAGGTGGAGGCTGAACTCCAGCAGGTGATCCAAAGGAAACAGGAGAAGATGGAGGAGATCAGGAAGGTGGTGAGGTCCAGTAAAGAGGCCGCGGACGAGGCTGAAGCAGAAGGTGTGGCGGTGTTCACAGCTCTGGTGCAGGCTGCTCAGGAAGGCCTGAAGCGCCTCAGGGAGGACGTGGACGAGACGCGCCGGGCCAAAGAGAAAGTGGCTGAAGGTCTCCTGGAAGATCTGGACCAGGAGCTCTGTGAGCTGCTGAGGAAGCGTTCTGAGCTGCAGCAGCTCTCACACTCTGAAGACCACCTCCACCTCCTCCAAAGCCTTCCCACCCTGACGACTGCTGCCCCGGCCGGCTGGGAGGAGGTGGAGGACGGCGTCAGTGCTCCGCTGTACGGGGAAATGGTGGCGAGAGCCGTGGCTCGGCTGGAGGAGACCGTAAAGACGAGGATTGAGAAGCTGCGTGAGTCCGGGCTGAGGAAGGTCCAGCAGTACGCAGTGGACGTGACCCTGGACCCTGAAACCGTGAACCTCTGGCTCCACCTGTCTGAGGACAGGAAGCAGGTTCATGATGACAATGTATGGAAAGAACTTCCAGGAAATCCAAAGAGATTCATGATTTTAATTTCTGTTTTAGGGGAGCAGAGCTTCTCATCAGGCAGATTTTACTTTGAGGTTCAGGTTCAAAGAAAGACTGAGTGGTATCTCGGAGTCGTCGTAGAGTCGATTGAAAGGGAGGGCTTCAAGGATATGGCACCTGAGAATGGCTTTTGGGTTTTAAGTCTGGAAAACAAACGTAAGTACCAAATAAATGACTCCCCTTCAGTCAACCTCAAGCTTCAGTCGCGTCCTAAGAGAGTCGGGGTGTTCGTGGACTATGACGAGGGTCTGGTCTCCTTTTATGACGCTGACACTGCAGCTCTGATTCATTCGTTCACTGGCTGCTGCTTCACTGAGAAAGTCTTCCCATTCTTCAGTCCCGGTGTGATGCATGGTTCTTTAAACTCTGAACCTCTGATCATCAGTTCTCTCAATGAAATAGGTGAAATTTATGAGCTCCCCGATTTATTTGAATAATGGAGCAACAAACACTGTCTCTGGCCGCTGAAGTAGAATCACATGAATAAAAATCTAATACCAGGATCGTTAAAGTAGAATCTAAATCAGAGTCGACTCAGGAGAGAAAATCAACCAATAACCCAAAGTGTAATTGAGTATCAGAAGCACCAAAGTCAAACCACCAGAGGTGGATCTGCTGCTACGGTCAAGTGGTGCCTTGTTTCCACTGTCGCAGTACGACACGGTATGTATGGTAAGGTACGGTCAAACGAACCCAGACCCAACTCTGCAGAGGGTACTCTTAAAATGTAGGAGGGTTGTGAAGCAAAGCCGTGAGCCTCCGTGTCTGTGATTTGGAAAACTTTCTCATTCCGAACAGCAGCGTCCAGCTTCCACTGAAGCTCCTCCTCTCCTGGTACTGAGAGGAGCGCCTGCACCTCGTCTGAACACCAGGGGGCAGTGCAGCACCAACATTCCAATAAACCAGTTAACAAAACAAGCAGTGAGCGCAAAGTGGAGTATATGAACAACAACAGGAGGGTTTATACTGCCGGTGAGATATTAAAATATTGCAGCTTGTCCAGAGTGACAATCCTCACTGACCAATCAGCAGACGGCTGTTTTGTAGCTCCGCCTTATGGAACCCGTACTGATGTGCTCGGTACCGCAACAGAGGGGTTACGAAGAATGGTCACCGTTGGATACGGTTCTTGCACTCCTATAAACTTTTGTCCATGGAAACGCAGGAGAACTCGTCCCATACCAGAACATCCAGTTGGTAGAGCGTGAGACTCACAATCTCAAGGTGGTGGGTTCATGTCCCACGCCGGGCGCCACCAATGTGATCTGGGTGACGGTGCTCAGACTGCCGCCCCCGCGACCCGGAAACAGATAAGCGGGAGAAGATGGATGGATGGATGGATGGATGAATTAAAGAAATGAAAGTAGAATCCAGAACTCGCAGTAACTATGGAAGAACCAGTACCAGAGACAGAAATGTAGAATCGAGGTGTAATCCAACGCCAGAGTCAAAGTGAAAACCAGGACCAGCGGCACCGGAGTAGAGTTAACGGTGGAAGCCAGAGACAGTGAAGTAAAGTGGATTACTAGAGTCGAAAAAGTAGAATCCAGTGTTGTGTACAGTCGGAACCAAAGGCAACAGCCACAGGAATTCGATAGCCGCGGCTCCAAAGTTATAAAGAAAGTGGAACGTCATTCCACAGTCAAGAAAATAGAATCTCTGCTCTGTATAATCAGTTTATACGGTTTGTAATATTTCCGTCGTTGTGTTTTTCCATTAGTTTGTAGAAGTGAATCAGATTCGGTCAATGACAGTTTAGCAAAGAAGGTTTTGTTACTGACACATTCATATCTTTGTTTTTGTTTGGGGGTTTTTTGCGCGAAACTTTTTGAAATGAGATGTGAAACAATTTGTGTAAAACAACATAATTGTCATAACAATATTAAATAAACATTTAAATGTCTTTCAAACAAAGGCTGATGACAAGTAACTTCAGGGTCGTATGTTTGTGTATCAGTGGACACTCTTTGTTGTTGTTTGTATCTGTGGTTGTTTTGGGTCTCTGTGATTGTTTTGTCAACTCGTTGCTATTTTACTTTTTACAGTAATTGTGTGTCTCTTAGTTGTTGTTTTGTTTCTTTCTGTAGTTGTTTTATGTCTCTGTACAGTTTTGTATCTCTGTAGTTGTCTTGCATCTCATTGTTGTTTTTTGTTTTTGTTGTTGTTTTGTCTCTTTGTTGTTTTTATGTGGCCTCATTGTATTTTCTGTCTTTTGTTGTTTTTTGGAGTTGATATGTTTGTTTGTTTTTGTGATTTGTTTTTCTCACCATGTTTAATTTTTGTGTGTGTGTGTGTGTGTGTGCTTTAGCAGTAAGGTCACTCTTGGTTAATCTTCCTCTTACGGCAGCTTTTGAATCATTAATGATTGGGTGTGAGACGTCACATGACCCGGTCACATGACCCACAGTGACTCATGTTTAATGAATGAAATGGTCGGCTGGGTTTTTAAATTGAATTTAATCAGATGGCTGATGACAAACGTTTTTCATCTAAAATAGTTATTCCTGAAACACCTGATTTCAGTATTGAAGGTAATAAATTAATTCCATTTTTTGTTTTCCTCTTTGCATTTTAGTTGCGTCATTTCGTTTGCTTTATATATTTCTTTTGTCAATGCTCTTCTGAATATAATATAATACGAGGATAAAGCATTTGCTTTATTTATCCTCGTTTGTTCTATATACCTCTCCTAATCACTTTGTTTTAATCAAATTCATAATCTTAATCACTTAAGATTAATAATCATAATCACTTTGTTTTCATGTATTTCCTTTATTTCTTCGTAAAGCACTCTGAATTGTGAATATTTATTTTTTGTCAATACTCTTTTGAATATTTTAAATTAATATTTGTTTAATTAGTTCATTTAATCAATTTGTTGTAAAACACACGGCCACATCGTGACGTCATGACGTCTAAACCCCGCCCGCTCCGCCTCGCCCCATCCAATCAGGATTGAGGATGAGTTGGCAGTTAAACACACCGGAAGTGTTTATGTTGTTAGGCGGCTAGGCTAACAGGCTAATTCTCTGGAGCGGCGGCGGCTTGCAGACCGATTCTCTCCGAGGCTGCTGAAGATTTCCAGGTTGGTAAAGCGGGAGGAAGGTGTGAGGAAGGGCGGCCTGGAGGAGCTGCGGACCTCCGGAGCTCCAGAGCTCCGCTTCACCTGAACCCGCTGCGGAAAACACGGGCTGACATGCTAACAAACCAGAACCAGCTGCAGGCAACAAACTGCTGAAATGAGAGTTTTATCGCAGTTTGAGACTTCGAGTTTAATAATATTGTGTTTTTATTGAATGTTAAGACGTTGCAGGAAGGAAATTGAGCCCCAGCTGCCGGATGGATGAGTGTTTTAGTGGGAAAAGAGCTAGCATGCTAGTTAGCTCGGTCCATGCTGTCACAGTAAATAAACATCCTGATCCACTTAATCTCAATTTAATCTCAGCAGACACACAAACATCCACATCTATGACCATAGTCCGACTGAATTAGTCAAATCCTGAGTTGTTGGCGGTTGGATTGATCACTGACGTTTCCACATTAGTTTCACCAGCTGAAATACTTTACTAATCCCTGGGGGGAATTCTTGCAAAGTTCCAGCTTTGTGTTTAAAATAACTAATGAAATATGTATTTATTACGTTCTACATTATTTTTAAGTCCATCTCTTTTTTGTTTGAACGACTCCAATATTTAACAGGATCACTATTAGAAAGTTATCAACGTGATTTCTGGAAATGAAACAGATTTTAAAGGGACTCTGGTTCTTTTCTTTCCACTCTAAGTCTTTAAGTATTGTCAGATTTCTGAATGCACTTTGTTTTCTGTGTAGCTACATGGATTGGGTGAAGTTTTAAGCTTGCTTAATGTGATTGTTTTCTGTCACATCAGTGTATATTAGTTTAATTTGAACATGGAGTTAGATTTGCATTTCTATGTTGGAGTTTTGGGGGGGGGGGTCACATTTTTAAACGGGGTGTGGCTGCAAACATCTGAAAGGTTGGATTTTATATTTGGCTCCTGTAAATTTGGACTGTGGCCGTTAACAGGCCGGTTGTCTTGTTGACTCGACCAGTTCTGGGTTTGGGTTTGTTGGACTGATTGGTGGCATCAAAAAGGATTAAAAATCACCTAAACAATCCCAACTGAAAGCCACTTAATCTCGAACAAGGAATCCGACTTCACTGACGACGCCAGACAATTAAATCAGTTTAGAAATATTTAAGTATTGAACTAAAACGTTCTTTATCACCAGTGTGGATTTGATTAAACTGGCGTCTTGATTCTCAGTCGTTTCTGTTTCCAGCTAATTTAGAAAGACTTGATCAGTGCTGCAGCTGTTTATTCCAGCTCCTGTAGATGTTTTGGGATGAGGAGGTTCAGAGAGCAGTCACATGTTCCTGATGAAGGTCAGATGACGGGTGAATAATCGGGAACAAGAAGTCTGAGTGTTTTCGGCTCTCGCTGGCTGAAGCTGAGATCTGCTGCTTTAACTTGAGTCACTTTCACTCCTAAAGAAGTTTGCTTGATTTATTTATTTAGTAGTTTCTGCTGTTTTCAGTCTCAGCCTCTTTGTACACGACGTTTCAGGAGAAAACGCATCGGTTTTGCTTTTCTGTTTCAGAAAAGTTTACGCAGCAACAATGTCTGTTTACACAGAAACACTGAAAACTATGTAGTTTTCCTATTTGGCCACTAGTGGGTGCTGCGGTTTGTTTTTGTAATGAAACCAAGAGAACACTGAGCTCTAAATATTAACAACGGAAGAACACGGACAGTCTAGTGGACAGACCACCAAGTTGGATTGTTAATATGGTGACTGTCAAAATAAAAGCACCAAGTCCCAGGAGAATAGACTGGGAGTCATGAAACATTGTTCTGATTGGCTCTACTGAGCATGTGCAGAACAACGAGTCACTACGGCTGTGGAGCACATGGCCAGTAGTTGTGTTCTCAGTGGCTTTCGGGCGCCGTCGTCGTGTAAACAGACGCCCCAAAACTCGATGAAAGTGTTTCGTTTTCACTTCAACATTGTTGTGTAAACGACCCCTGAACCCGAACGGGTTTTGAGAAGCTGGTCTGAGGAATTGTTCCGAGGTTCAGTGAGAGGATTTGTTCTGCTGAAACTAAAGTCGCCGTTTGTTTCCTGGTCAGAAGCCATGAGTCTGCAGTGGACGGCCGTGGCCACCTTCCTCTACGCCGAGGTCTTCTTGGTTCTTCTGCTCTGCATCCCCTTCATCTCTCCCAAAAGGTCAGACACACACACACACACACACACACACACACACACACACACACACACACACACACACACACACACACACACACACACAGACAGACCTGATGTGTTTGTGTTTCCAGATGGAGCAAGATCTTCAAGTCCCGGATCATGCAGACCATCGCTCTGTACGGAAACACCTCCTTCCTGGTGGCCATAGCCATCCTCGTCTTCCTCCTCATCGGTGGGTCTCCACACCACCGCCGCCGCCGAGTGTCTTATTGTGAAATCTCTGCTTCACCCGTTTCCCGTCTCCCCGGCCAGACGCCTTCCGTGAGGTGAGGAAGTACAGCGTGACGGAGAGGGTGGACATGGCCAACCACCCGACGGCCATCGAGCACATTCACATGAAGCTGTTCAGAGCGCAGAGGAACGAGTACATCGCCGGCTTCGCCCTGCTGCTCTGCCTGTGAGACACACACACACACACACACACACACACACACACACACACACACACACACACACACACACACACACACAAAGTTCAGCTGGAAAGAATCTTCCTCACTGTGTGGTCTGATGGCGCCACCTGCAGGTCAGACATGGACCAAACAACCAGGATTTATTAAAGGCATAATGTTAGACCAGGGCTGTCAAACATAAAGCCCGTGGTCCAAAACTGTCCAAACTGTCCCACTAGAGTCTCCAGTCGGGCCAAAACCACCAAGCAAAGAGTAGAAATTTCAACAAAAATATTGATGCTTTATTTTTTCCAAACCAAATGTCTGAAGAGCAGCAACACGACACCGAGAGCTGAGCTGACAGATCAAGTGATTCTGCAGGGAAAGATGGCTAACTAGCATTAGCATCAGAGTCATGCTGTCAGTTTGTTTGTTTAAAAAAAGTTTAAGACATTTCACTGCATTTTCCATCAGATAGTATCATTACAATCGGCTTCATGTTGAGATTGGAATTGGAATTTTGTGAAAATATAGACGTTTTCATCACGTATTCTCTGTATCGCAATGTGGAAGAACTTTAAAGTTTAAATGGCAGGGGGCAGCAGTGGCCTGGCCTGGCCTGCAGGGGGCAGCAGTGGCCTGGCCTGGCCTGCAGGGGGCAGCAGTGGCCTGGCCTGGCCTGCAGGGGGCAGCAGCTTCTTTATTCTCCAGCGAGAGCTGCAAGCAGCAGCACCTGTTTCTATTTTTTTTTTTTCCCCCAGAGTGGAAACTGAGCCGGCGGCAGCTGCTCTGATTATTTCAGGCGTGTGACGTCATTGCACCGCCATGTTGGGGACGGAGTGACTTCCTCCCGTTTGCGTGGCATTTGACGGCCTACCCGAGTGTGACGACTCCCCGCCGCGGCGCCCGGGTCAGAACTTGATCGGGCTATATGTGGACATTTTGTGTTGCTGCAGCGGTGCAGAGTGAAAATAGCAGCACGCCGTCCAGACCAGACATTCGCCAGGGTCACATGACGGTGAATCAGCCGCCTCGTGCTTCCTGCTCACTCACATCGTTTACATCCAGTCTCCCCTGGAAACCAAACGCCAACGGGTCACCTCGAAGGTTTGATTCATCAGAAGGTTCCAGAGTTTTATTCTCATGTGGCTCATCGTAGCTTCTGGTTCTGGTGTGGACCTGCTGGTTGTGGTCTATACCTGCTGGTTGTGGTCTGGACCCGTGATCCGTTTCAGATGACAACACTAAACTTTTGTTTTGGTTTCCATGACAACGCTACTCGGAGCCTCTGAAGACTCGTCGTCATGGAAACGCAACTTTTCTGAAACGCTGCTTCTCCACATGCTCAGTAGAGCCAATAGGAACAAAGTTTTCCTCCCTGGAGTCATGACACCCAGTCCATATTCTCCTGGGACTTGGTGCTTTTATTTTGACAGTCACCATAATAACAATCCAACTTGGTGGTCTGTCCGTGTTCTCTGCTGTTTTGTTTCATCACAAAAACAAACGGCACCAACTTGCGGCCCGACATGAAAACTACATCGGTTTCAGTGTTTCAAGGTAGAAGTGAAACTTTTCTGAAATGAAAACACAGAACGATGTTTTAATTTGAAACGTTGCGTAATCGAGACGTCGGAGTGAAAACAGCAGCCTGGTGAATTACTGGGGCAATTATTCATGCACCACTGCAGTTGTTACCCCCCCGCTGTGGTTATCATTACATCACCTCCTGCCACCAAATGTCGTGTGTGTGTTCGTGTGGGGGTGGGGGTGGTTTTTATTCTGTACTCGTGAGGAGCGTCAGTTCCTCCTCTGGCCTGCAGGTGGTGCCAGCATCACACAAATTGAAACAGCTGAACGTTTTTTTTTTTTTTTTTTTTTTACTGGAGAACCTCGGTGCTTCACACACAGGGTGTCACACACGTTTTGTTATTAGCTTTGTTAGCTTCCATGCTAACGGCCAGTGTGTTTCTGGTGCAGGTTGCTGCGCCGGCTGGCCACGCTGCTCTCCCAGCAGGCCTCGCTCATGGCGTCCAATGAAGCCTTCAAGAAGCAGGCGGAGAGCGCCACCAACGCTGCCAAGAAGTACATGGAGGAGAACGAGCAGCTGCTGGAGGTCTCACACACACACACACACACACACTAAACACACACACACATTCAACACACGTGCTGTTTTGCTGTTGGCTCCGCCCCCTGCGGTCATGTGACGCTGGCGGTGATGCTGACCTCTCTGAACCTGCTGCTGGATTCGGTTCACGGCAGTAAAATGTTTTATGGTCGGATCCCAGCAGCTGCTTCGCTCCGTCACAGCAAACCTCCGCCTTTTACCTTTAATCTCTTTATGTGACGGCGTGAAACCCGACACCCTCGTGTGTGTGTGTGTGTGTGTGTGTGTGTGTGTGTGTGTGTGTGTGTGTGTGTGTGTGTGTGTGTGTGTGTGTGTGTGTGTGTGTGTGTGTGTGTGTGTGTGTGTGTGTGTGTGTGTGTGTGTGTGTGTGTGTGTGTGTGTGTGTGTGTGTGTGTGTGTGTGTGTGTGTGTGTGTGTGTGTGTGTGTGTGTGTGTGTGTGTGTGTGTGTGTGTGTGTGTGTGTCCAGTTGACTTGAGAAACTTTCTTCTGGTTCGTTGGTTTGAACAGGAACTGAAAGACGCCGGCGTTGAAGCGCCGGACAGCCAGAAGAAGAAAGGAGTGACGGAGGAGAACTTAACTCTGAAGGAGGAGGTGAAGAGTCTGAAGGACGAGCTGGACGCCACCAAGAAAGGTGAGAGAGGGAGGGAGGGGGAGGGAGAGGGGGACAGAGAGAGAGGTGGGGGAGGGGGAGACGGGTTCAGTCTAGAAAAATCCGTCGCGACACAAAATGTTTGTTTTTGTTTTCGACGTTCTGAAATAAACTGGCTTTTTTTTTGTGAACAAATGAAGCCGATTCTTCTCCTCCTTCTTCTCCTCCTCCGTCACTCTGGTTGTTTTCTGTTCACCGGCTGATTTTAACTGCGGCAGAATTGAAAACAAAACAAAGTGTGTAATTTGTCACCTGGATCCTCGGTGTTGCAGCTCTGCAGTCGTCTGACCGAGACGTTTCTGCAATGAAGAAACAGGCGGAGAATCTGACGGTGGAGTACGACCGCCTGCTGGAGGAGCACAGCAAGCTGCTGGTACACACACACACACACACACACACACACACACACACACACACACACACACACACACTGTTTTCTTTACGGCCTTTTAATCGTCGTTTTCTTTGTTTTTCAGGCGAGCGGCGACAAAAAGTCAGACTGAGGAAGACGAGGGTTTCCTCTCACCTTCGTCCTCTTCATCTGGCCAGCCGGCGGCGGCGAGCTCTTGATTGGCTCATCACGTGATGAGCGTCAGCGCCTGAACGATGCTTCTTCTGTCACTTTCTTTGTTTTATGTTGAAGAGGAAAGTTGTTTTTTTTCCCCGCAGGAAGTCGAGCCGCGTTCCAAAATAAATCCGCGCGATTTCGACTTCAGACGCGAGAAAACGCTGGACTCTTCTTCTCATTCCGACTTTCTTCTTTTGGTTCCATGGCGTCGCCGTTCACTCCATCATTCCGCTCTTCTTGTCGAGGGAAAGGTATTTCCTGAGCGTCGTTCCAGAACGGCGGCGCTCTGCGGAACCTCGCCGCTTTTCTCGGTGTTCAGGTGTAAAATGTGACGCCAACGGTGGATTTCTTCAGTTTTGATGGTTTGATTGTGACGCCTTAAAGGTTAAAGGTTAAAGGTAACAGAACTGAAGCCACCCAGACTCACTGCTGCCCCCTAGAGCACGGAGGAGGTATCATCAGTCTGATCCCGCACCTTTAAAATCCACTGCTTCTTTAATAAACACGGTTAATATCAACATGAACACACGTGGGAACCTTTATTCTGAAAACCAACGTGGCCCTGGTTTACACAATTTTGAAAAAGGTTAAAATTTTGGGGCAAAATGGGGAATAAAATTTATTTTTGTTTTCTTCTGAATTTATGAAACTATTTTCGACGTAGTTCGGTGTGGTTGTTGGGTTGATTCCTCACGGTTCTCGTGTCTCCGTCTGTGGGCGGGGTTTTGGGTGCAGTCGTTTCCGTCGTCCTGCTTTTTCATGGGAAAACTTCGTACATGAAAAAGTTACGACGGTAAAATGTGAATGTAGCTTCAGTTGGCGTTTCGCTCTAATTTCTGACCTTTTGTCTCTGGAACTTCACGTTTCGGGGAAATTCCCTTTTTACGAAAAATTCTTGAAAAAAATCTTGTCGGATTTTCTCGTGTCGAACTGCTAGCTTTACGTCTAAATTGCTCTCGAACTGCATGAAACTTTTTTTTTTTTCCAGTTTACTTTTTCTGTTGTGATTTTTATCAAAATAAAATGTTTCTTCAGAGAAAACTGTTTGTTTCATTGTTTACCAACAACTTCCTGAATTAGTTTTTTTTCACTTACTAAAGTGAATGATGGGGTTCCTCAGGGTTCTGGATTGGGACACACATTTTTTTTATTTACTCTACAGAAGTTTCCTTAAATCTTCATCATCAAGCGGTCTGGGACTTGAAATGTTTCTACTGTGAGGCGAGGAGTCTTAACCACTGCACCACCGTGCCGCCACACACAGGATGCTCTGCAATAATGTCCCAATCTACACATTCAAATCAATTCAACTTTATTTATAAAACACCACATGCAGCGCGGTCATTTCTAGACGCTTTTAACATGGAGAACCAGAGACGACACATCTGTCACGTCCTCCTCAGGCAGCTGTTCCTCCTTCCTCCTTCCTCCTCTCTCCCTCCTCTGGCAGCTGTTCCTTCTGATCGTCTCGGTTTTCAAAGTTCCTGGAAGTTGAAACTGTTCCTGCGGTTTTCACGTCAGAGAAACTTCAAACCTGCATCACAGTGGGAATCAAAGCTCGTGTGTGTGTGTGTGTGTGTGTGTGTGTGTGTGTGTGTGTGTGTGTGTGTACGCATGCTCTGGGCTCACAGTGAGAAGGTCACAGGTTGAAATGCTGCCCGGGTCTTTTTGTGTGTGTGTGTGTGTGTGTGTGTGTGTCCTGAAATGTACTGAAGATCTGTCCAGGTGTATCTCGTCTTCGCTCGTTTGAGCCAGAAGAGTAAAATATCAGAGATGAAGATGAATCGATCAATAAAAGCGTCTCAACTTAAGAAATGAACTTTGATCATGTTTCAGTCGACACATCGATATGAAGTTTAGAAACTCAACACGGACCTCGGTGAACAAAATGAGCAGGTTGAGTATTACCATGACTTCTCTCTGTACGGAAAAGTTTTCAGTTTGAGGATGTTACATTCGTGTTGTCTGCATAGTAGAAGAATTTATCAAATCATTTGTAAGAGTAAAAGAAAGTGTCCCTGGAGTAGGTCCCTGGGGGACGCCACATCCGACTGTTCTAAATTCAGATTTTTTGATTATATTTACTGATGTATAATATATGACCTCATACAAATAGCTGACATCAGGAAGTTAATTAAGAAGAAATTAAATGGGAATAAAACTCGAGGAAGTCGAGGAAAACTGAGGCGCTGGTGGGCGGAGCTTCACGCTGTCAGTCAAACTCAATATGTGATGATTGTGTGTGTGCTGCCCCACCCCCTCCCTCAGTAACCATGGAGACAGGCGGTGTGGTTGTCATGACGTCAGTTTTATTGCTGTTGGTTCGGTGGTGAAAGAGCACAATGATCACAGCATGGAGACCCCTCGCAGGAGGTCAAAGGTCAACGAGACACTGGTGACATCATCAGGACTCGAACATTCGTCATCGACGCGCCACTTTTATTTATTCTTTTTTAAATTCGTTAATCTGTTTATTTATTTGTAGTTATTTTTGGCTGATGACTCGTCGACGTCGAGCCCCGAGTTCTCCTCACTACCGCTAATGCAGCTAGAAGCTAATTCTTTTTAGCGCTACTGTAATTCTACTCGTTAAGGATGGAAGACGGCTGCGTACACAACGTCACACAAACACGGAACAACAAGAACAACAAGAGGAACAACAATGAGAACAACAACATGAGGTCACTGCGTGAAGGCGGTCGGGCTGGAAACCCACGAGATTTCTAACCAACGAAATTTAAAATCAATAGAACGAAAAAGAAACAAAATCAGTCCAGAGAAAACAAGCCAACGTTCGTTTTTGTACAATTTGAGCTTCATAAAAAATTTAAGGTTGTAAAATAAAATTTAAAGAATTTGCATTTCTGTCAATTCTTTGAAATTTTCTTTATTTTGTAAGATTTTTCTGACTTTCTGTTTTATTTTTAAAGTTCTCATCCAGATTCGTTTGTGCCTGACTTGAATTATTTGATATCTTTTTTTTAAACTTTTCCCATTTTTAACTTTTGTTTTTAATATTCAACATTTGTCTTTTTGACATTTTTGTTTTGTTTTCAGTTTGTCTTTGTCTCATATATATATATATATGTATATATAAAATTGTGGGGTTTACCTAAACTTTTTACTTTCTTATTATTTTTATTGGTTGTTGGTTTAGTTGTGAGGTTGTTGTTGTTTTTCAAACCTGACTTTAGTTGTTTCTCCAAATTTTTCCTTATTTATCATTTGGACAACCAAAGTGTTTTGGTTGTTTTTAATTTGCATGATTGTTTAAAAAAAAAAGAAAAGTAAAAATAAAACAAACGGGGCAAAAATATTTTTTTCAATTCGTCACTTTTTTGTTTTATGTCGGGTTTTTCCATTTCACAAAGATTTTCTATCAGATTTAAATTTTTCACATTTTTTTCTTTAAATGTTTTTTTTAAGTTTCTTTCTATCACATTTTGTTTATTTTCAAAGATTTTGACTTTTTTTGCGTCCATTATTATTTTAGTTTTTTCCGACTTTTCAAGGTTTGTCCTCCTTGGAACCGTTTCTGCACCAGATATAATTTTTTATTCTTGAATTTTTAATCGTCAGTTTTCAATATTTTAATCATTTTTCAGTTTTTGATCCTTATTTATAAGACAAGATAACAAGGTTGGATTTTATTAATCCCACATGGGGAAATTCAGTAATATTATTGGTTTTTGTCTCATTTGAGAACATGTTTTTGTTTTTTGTGTGATTGTTTCTGTTGTTGACGTTTTGCTTTGGTTGATTTGAATCTATTTGCTCATATTTTTGGTGTCATTTGATGTTTTCTTTTGTTGCATGGTCAATTTTTTTTTAATGGTTAAAAAAGGTTATTTTTTTACACTCTGAAAATGGTGGAGACCAAAAACAAAGATAAAAGTTAACAAACTTTTTCCTGGCACTTTAACATGTTTACTTTTATTGAAAAACTAAAAGAAGCAAACAACCATTTTAAATATTTCAGGTTTATGTTTGTAAACTTGAACACAAACCTGGAATGAATAAGTCATTTATTTTTCACCATAACCACTTTTTCTTTTAAGCCAGTGGCTTAAAAACGGTGCGTTTCAGTTTCCAGCCCGATCGTGAAGGTTCGTCCTGTCAGAGGAGAGCGCCCCCTGCTGGTTCAGTTCAGCTTCCCAAAAACGCTAATATACATTTGTACCGTGATTTTTAGATATTAATTAATGAATTCATTATTTTGCTGTAGCACCGATCTCAGAAAAGTTTGTGAAAACATGTTTTTTGGTTGTTGAATACTTAAAATCACCTGAAGCTGCAAAGGATTGTGGGTAAATTGGCTCTCCTCCGACGGAAACAAGCTGGCTGAAGTTTGTGGACGGCGTCACTGATGCAAACCTGCAGAAGACGAACAAACGTTTGGATTCACAGACTCAGAAACATCGATTTTACTCACTAAGCGAGTCTTTCTGTGGATTTTCTTGGTGCAGATTTTTTTTTTTCACTTACGATTTGTAATAATAAAACTACCCAGTCGACACATCTTGTGTTTATTTTGTTGTTTGCACAGAATTATGAATTCATGATTGGTTTAGTGATCACAAAATGCTGCACAGATAAAATCAGAAGAATGAAATACAAAAAGTAACATGCAAACTGAAGTCAAAACTTCACTTTTGTTTTATTGATCTAAAACGGTCGAATCCAGCGGGAGTTTCCTTTAGAGACACATCAAATTGTCATGAATAGAAAGAAACAACTCAGTGAATCAGAACATGTGTGTTGAGGTTTTACTGAGAGAAATAACTGGGAAATTGTTCTACGCCGATGATATTTCTTTTTCTTTGACAGAATTCCACTTTAATCTGTTTTGGTTTATATTTTTATTTGGCAACATTTTGTGAAAGTTTCTGTACAAACAAACAAACTTGTGTTGAAAACATGGATAAAAGTGCGAAAGCTTTGAAAAAACCTCAGGATTCAGATTTAAAGTTTTGGTCCCTAAATCAAAGTTTTTACAGCTGTGATCACAAAGAGTTTCATTTCCTGAGTCGTGAGTAGAAAGTTTCCGTCGTCCGAAGCTCATCGCCGGTCAGAGAGAAACTGATTTTAGGTTTATGGGAGAAAAAACAAAACAAACAAAATGTATCTGGATGTCATCGCTAATCAAAATGTTCATTTTTGTTGTGGGCATTGTTTTTTTTTGAAAGATATAAAAGAATATTGTACATAAACTTTTTTTCTTTTGATACTATATAATAATATTTTTCCCTCATCATTTCCATTCAAAGGGATTGTTTTTGATTTTTTCTTTATCAAAATTCAATGCTGCATTTCCGATTTTTTTTTCAACAAATGTGACCTTTTAAAATATTTTTTTACAGAATTTAAAGTAATATTTACGTAGCTGCATTTTCATCGGAATTTATCTAATTTTCATTTACAACCACAAAACCCTGAAACAGGTTTTTTTCCATAAATATTTTTTAAATTATTTTTTCACAACAAAAGAATTTTTTATTTTTTTAATAAACAAATGCAACCTAAAAAACCCAGTTTGTTTCTATGAGGATCTTTTCCCCACATTATCTTATTCACTTTAAAAGCATTTAAAAAATATATATAAAAAAAAGTCTGCACCATTTAAACCCACATCAGTTTGTCTCCACCGGACTGAGAAGGAGAAAAAAAGACATTAGAAAGAAGAAGGAAGCGTCAGTGAATCACCAACGTGTTGTTTCCTTTCAGTTTGGATCAGAGACGCAGTCGCAGGTTTTTGGCAGCAGACAAAATGAAACCTCACATTTTTCCTTTTTCTTATTTGCTTGGCTGCAGAGCGCTCTTTTTTGTTTTTCAATCCCACTCCTCCACCCTCCGACCCTCCCAGGCTCCCGACGCAGTGATGATACAAGTGTTTAAAAAAAATTAAAAAGAAAGAAAAGAAAAGAAGAACGTGTTTAAAATGTGAGTGTGTTTAGATTTCAGCTGCAGGTTAGCACTGTTAGCACTGTTAGCTTAAAATCAAGGCTACAATGCGGCCGATCGCCTGCTTGAACATTTACTCCATTGTTAGTTTTTTCACCAGAAAGTTTGTATTTTTCTGGCTGGAAGCTGAAAACAGGGACTGACACTCTGAATGTGAAAGTTTGGGGCCTGGTGGAGCTTCGCTCGCTCTCCGCCCCGTTCGCCTGATCGGGAGGTGGAGGTGACGTTAGTCCAGTCTACCGCATATAAGGACGTATATATGACTAAAGTTTCACCCCTCCTCCAGTCAGGATCACAGTTAGTCGCTGCTCCTCCTTCAGTTTAAAAGCGTAGTTTAATTTTATTTTATAAGTATTTTTTGGGACCGAATTGTCTTTGAAAAACTCTTTTTTCTTCTTCTGAAGTTCGACTCAAATCTGATTCTCAGGGGAAGTAAGTGAGTGTAAGAATGTGTGTTTTGTGTGTGTAGAAGTTAAAGTTGAGACGCAGGTGGAAAATTCTCTACGCCGATGATGATGTGATTTCTGTTTGATTCGTCTCTTTAAAACGTTTTGTTGTGTTGAATATTTGTATATGTATATACTGAATATTTCTTCATCTGTTTGGAGCTGAACGAAGAAGGAGCAGCCGCCGTCCCTGAAAGTATCAGCTGCTATTTTTGGCCCATTTGGTTCAACAGTTGGACCGAACAGTTTTTTTTTTTTGTTTTTTTTTCCGTATTAAACAGAAAACGCTGCGTTTTGTTTCTCAGTCTCTCGCTGGGATTGTTATCTGGAAGCTCCCACTGCATGCTGGGAAATGTGGCCGTGTGAATTCATTGAGGTAGCTGAAGCTGTTTCGGAAACTCTCTGGCGTCGCAGTCGGCAGTTTTAAAATCAAATCGTATTTTTGTTTCGTTGTTTTTAAGAGCCTTCGGGGGGTCTGAGGGAAACAAAGCAACAAAATTCATTAAAACACACAAAGAAAGAAAAAAGATAAAAACGAAGCTAAAAGATGTAAAAGACTTGAGCACTTTGAAGATTGGAGACATTCCCTTTCATGGTGCGTTCAGGGTCACGCCAAGCATCATAGCTAAGCCCCCGAACTCCCCCCCCCCCCCCCCCCCCCAACCCCCACCCACCCCCCCCTCCCCTCCCCTCCCCCGCTGCTCGCTCACGTCACCTGGACGGACGCTCCAACACCTTAAAGGTACAGTACGTGAGGTTTGAAGTCAAGCCGCAGAGTCGCTCACCGACTTCTCCTTCAGATTATGACCTTTTCAGGTAAAGTGCTAAATATAACACCTGATTTGTTTTGTGACGATGGTTGAGAAGCAAAGAGTAAAATTTAAACTGAGAAAAGTTTAGAAAAATTTGCAAAACCGTATTCAACACGATGCAGATAAAATCAAACCGCAGAGTCTTAAAATTCTAAACACTTCAGTTTGAGTTTGTCGGCGTTACGGAACGAGCCACTTTTCTAGATTTAAAATTTGAACTGGAGGTTTGAAGGTGCTGCAGCGTCGGCCGGCGTCACGTGAACAATCAGCCAATAAAATCCTCTTATACTGCATCAAATATAGAATTCCAAAATAAACTTCTGTTGTCCCATTCATATCAGCAAAATAAAAGCCTCCACAAAATAAATCTCTGATTCATTTTACAAAAAGAAACGTTGCTGGCGAACGATGTGCAAATGTGTGTAGCAATAGCTTACATTCTAACCGTGTGGATGGTTGCTAGGAGACGGAGTTGTAGACACGCCTCTGCAGGCTGCTGATTGGTGGGATGAGGGACCGGCTTGGCGAGCCAAACGTTCGGGTTTGAGAGTTTTAAGACAATGACGTAAGGCAGCGCCTGGAACCGACGCCCACGAAGCCGACGCCCACAAAGCCGACGCCCACAAAGCCGACGCCGTCAGCTACTCGCTAGTTCAGAGTCCAACCAATGAAATCTGCTTGGAAAAATGTAATGAGGCGCTGAGCTGCTCAGTTTAGAGTAGAAATACTTCATTAATCCCAGTGGAACTTTCTGTAAAACTGAAACAACTGAAGGAGAGAATAAAAATATTTACTTTTCCAAGAATAACAGTTTAGAAATTGACAACAAAGCTCATAAAAAGATCTGTTCCAAAATAATTCTGTTTAAAGTTGTGAATTTAGAGAAGATTTGAGATGTTCCTTTCAAAATAAAGTGGAAAATTCCCATAAACTAACTCTTAAATTTACTATGATACAACAAAATTTTTAAAAATCTGAGAAATTTACAAACTTTTTGAGAATCATAATTCTGAGAAACAAATTCAAAATCTATAGATTCTTTAGAGATTCACCAAAACAATTGTGTTTTGGATCAAAGTGGTGATTTTATCTGTTGAGCGGAAAAAATGGCTTCGTAACAGAAGAAAATAATTTTGTGGTATTTTTGTTTCTTTATTTTTGACTTTGATTGGTTCTCAAGCTGCAGCAGAACGATGGAAGCGACGGAAACGACGACAGAAGAAGAGGAAGAAGACGAGGAGCCTTTCCGACGAGCAGTTTGAATCATCTGAGCTTTTAAATCTCCGGTTTGTTCAGTTCCTAACCCGAACCCGGCGGAGAGACAGCAGCGTGGCGACGTTTGGCAGCCTGGGGCCCGGGGGGACCACCGGGGGTCTGGTTGGACCGCCGGGGGTCCGTTTGGCACATGATAGTAGCCGAAGGACAGGATGGAAGGTCAGAGGTCAGGGAGGAGGGACAGGAAGCTGTTCGTGTTCAGAGCCGGAACAAGGTTCATTTTCATATTTGAACATGTGTTGTGATGTGAACTAAGATTGAAGAACTCAAAAACTCACTGACTTTGGAAAACATCATCTACGTTTTTAGCGGCGGAACCGAGGTAAGAAAGTTTCAACAGAGACGAGACGTTCAGGGACTCGTCCACGTCGTGATGACGACGCTCCTGCGTGACAGTTTGCCAAAGACTTTTAAAAGCTCCTGGTCGTGTTGAGGCGCTCGGCGGTCTGTTGTATGTTCAGTCTGTTTGTCTACAACTCCGTCCGTCGTCACACAAACTCGTAACGCTACAGAGTTCAACTTTCCCGTATCGCTTTGACACCCAGAGCTCAGATCTGCAGCGAAAAATTTAAAAAAAGTGAGCGAGCACCAGTCCCTCTGCTAACGTCTGACGGTGAGTTATGGCCATTGAGCAGGTGTGTGTGTGTGTGTGTGTGTGTGTGTGTGTGTGTGTGTGTGTGTGTGGGCGCGTCCGGGCCGTCCACCCCGAACCCGGAGCATCACGACACCCTCACAGCAGAAACCTCCGACTCAGCGGGTTTTCAGACACAGCGAGGCTCCGGCCTGCAGAGAAACCTCCCCGGCGACCTTCAGGGTCCAGAACCACGAGAACCCCGGACGGCCGAGAACTCGGAGACCTGCAAGATCCGTTGTCACACGTCCCGTCGTCACGGCGGGAAAAGAAAGGAAGTGTCTGTTCAGGATGAAAGCCGCGTTCGCGCGTACAAAATAAAATTGCGGCTTCAGTTCAGAGCGACACGTCGACGTGCCGGAGGGAGTCCACTGGTCCACGGCGAGGCGTCTGGAGGTCGGGCGTGAGGGCGTTCCGAGGTGGGCGGGGTGGATGGAGACACCGCGCCGCGCGGCACGGCGCCCTACATCACGCTCTCAAAGATGATGACCTTGTTTTCGTCGGTGCCGGGCGACAGCGAGCTGAGCGTCTTGATGTCGGGGGCCATGTACTCCAGGTGGTGGACGCCCCACACCGGAGTGGTCAGGTGGTTCCAGCGCTGCGGCGCAAGAAACAGGAAGTCAGAGTCGGTCACACTCTTCCAGATAGAATAACAAGTTCTCTGAATTATACAACACACAAGTCGAGAACTTCATTTATCTACAATAAAACACAAATACTGACTATAATATTTTTAACACCATAAAAAGATTTTTTTTTTTTACATTCATAAGAACATTTGAAAAGTTATAGAATGTTGTTAACTTTTCAAAAACATTCTATAACTTTGTTAAAATATACTACAGCTTTTCTAAACAACATTCCTCAAGTTTTCAAGGATCATTCCTGTGAACTTAGTTTACAAAACAGTCTAAAACTAAATCATTTTCTTTGTGGACTTTCAGATCTAGATTTCTTTTTTCATATAATTGGATGTTATTTTTCCAAAATTCTGTGTTTTATGTTGCTGGAGTATCAACCAGTCAGTGTTATCTTTTTCAAATATTTACAATTATCCACATTGTGTGTGTGTGTGTGTGTGTGTGTGTGTGTGCGTGCGTGCGTGCGTGCGTGCGTGCGTGCATGCGTGCGTGCGTGTCACCTCTCTAAAGGTGCCCTTGGCTCTGAAGAGTTTGTAGAGGAGGCTGACAGGAATGCAGAGCATAGAGGACAGCGCCAGGCACCAGCCGATGACCTCGCCCCACCATGGATACACGTACACGTTGTTGTAGGTCAGCGGTTTGTAGTTCACCAGGTGGAACAGGAAGATGCCCTAAACACACACACACACACACGCCAAAAACCAGAGTCACGGCATTGCTGTGTAACATCACAAACTTTCATTCTATCAGTGTGAGGCAAGTGTAGCATCATGTAGCATAGCATCACGTAATATAGCATCACGTAATATAGCATCATGTAGCATAGCATCACGTAATATAGCATCACGTAATATAGCATCATGTAGCATAGCATCACGTAATATAGCATCACGTAATATAGCATCATGTAGTGTAGCGTCATGTATAATGTAGGTCCCCCCTTCTCGAAAATGTCCTCACTCTGCATATACATAGTACCTGAGGCGGTCCTCACTTTGTAGCAAAAACAAGAAAATGTATGTAAAAATACAATCATACTATTACGTAACGCTATACGTGATGCTATGCTATGCTATGTGATGCTATGCTACATGCTATGCCATTTTAAATGTGATGCGTTTTCTTCAATCAGACGTCTAAACTTGAGGTTGTAATGTGACGTGTTGAGTAAATGTACTCGGATACTTCTCACACCAACACGCTATGCCACGCTAGAAGGTTCTGTGTGGAGTTTGCAATGTTGTGCGAGCGCGTCAGTCGTACCAGGCACACGCACGGCGTGATGAAGGACCAGCACCACTTCATCCAGGGGAACGGCCGGTAGCCGATCATCCGAGCCACGTCGTCCATGAAGCGATCGGCTCCTGTTATCGACATCACACAGTTCCACACACTCTTCACTCCTTAGCTTCAAATCATCTTTCCTAGAGCAGAAAAAACTTTTTCTGCTGGAACAGTTTGGCTCTTTTCCCTTTCAAAATAGTTTAAAAAATATTTTTTATTAAATTTCAAAATGAAAAGAGTCAAACGAAAAGTACAAAACATTTGTGTGTTTGACCAACGGAGAGTGAGACGTTAGTTACTGTTACCCAACACTCCCTCGCACTAAAGACGTGACAGACACATAGATCTGGTCAACATCTGTTTCTTGTGTTAGTGTTAGTGTGTGTGTGTGTGTGTGTGTGTGTGTGTGTGTGTGTGTGTGTGTGTGTGTGTGTGTGTGTGTGTGTGTGTTACATACCATAGACCCAGGCCACTACGATACACTCCCAGAAAGCTTGCCAGAGCAGAGTCATCCCGCTGGCTGAGTAGTAGTCAAACAGCTGGAAGACGTACATTCCTCCCTGTGCACGTACACACACACACACACACACACACACACACACACACACACACACACACACACACACACACACAGAACATCAGCCTGCAGACAGGAGCTGGTGGTGTGCGGCGGTCGGAGGTCTGAGACGGACCTGAGTCACCATGGAGAGGTCGATGATGAAGCACAGCAGGCAGCAGATGGCGACGGCGATCTCCCTCTTATAGCGGTGGTAGTACCTCGAGGGAAACAGGTCCAAGATCCCCGTGACGAAACCCTCCACCCCCACAAACTGCACACACACACACACACACACACACACACACACACACACACACACACACACACACACACACACACACACACACACACACACAGGTTAGTTTTCTATGCTGTGCTATATTATTCTTTTATCTTACATTTCATGGTTATTTTAGTTATTTATTTTATCCATTTTAAAAAAAAAACAAACAACAAAAAAAAAACCTATTAATAAAATACAGAACGTCATTTTTCAAATTTCTGAATGAAAGGGAGAAAGAACATAAACATATATACTCCACCCCTTCATCTCAATTAATCTTTCTCATTGAAAATTAAAAGCAAACGATAAATATCAAACAAACAAACGAGTTGGTAGCCGCTCTCACTTATGTGATTCATTTATGTGATGAAACTTTTTATTCTCCTACGTCATTTCTTTGTTTAAATCTTGTATCAATCGACTTTTTTAAATCCACCATGTGTTCTGGAATCTTCTAAGTTCTTGTCTATATTGTCCTCATTACTGAAATGTGACGCTCCCTTGCTTTGTTTTTTTATATTTCTGTTTCTTTCAAGTTATAGTTTCTTTCTTTTTCTGCTAATTTAATTTAAACGTTGGTGAGGAAAAACTTCTTTGTGAGCTTTAGACATTATCTGCAGAATGCTATAATCTACTACGTCATGAGATTTTAACAATTTTACCTGGTTGAACTTGGCTAAGCTAAGTTATGCTATGCTATGCTATGCTATGCTAAGCAATGCTAACGAGTGTTAAACAGTCGTCTGCAGTGCCGGCGGCGCTCTGCTCCACGTCGTGGAGTTGAACCATCTGTGATCTGAGTTTGAAGGTCGGAGGTCAGACTGGAGGTTGTGACGGGATACAAGCAGAGTAAATCTACTCGGATACTTGACTCACCTGACTGTCCAACCCGAGCAGCAGCAGCATGAAGAAGAAGAGCGCCGCCCACAGGGGAGCCACCGGCATCAGACTGACCGCCTTCGGGTAGGCGATGAAGGCCAGACCGGGACCTGGAACACACACACACACACACACACACACACACACACACACACACACACACACACACACACACACACACACACACACACATCAAACATTTTAAGCTTATAAACTCTATTTCCTGCTTAAAAAACCCAAAAAACTTTCTCAGTTTTAATTACTTTTCAAAATGTACTTTATTAGTCTCACAACATAAAAATAATTAAATGATGATTAATTAATATTCACTATATAGGAAAACAGTTGAATTACACAACATTTACAACCAAAACACAGTTTAGTGACATAAAAAGTTATGAAAATGGAATAAAAGCCACACAGGTTTGCCACAAAGCTGATTGACAGGTGCGCCGTCCAATCAGCTGCGATCAGCAGCTTTTTTAATTATAACTTCAGTTTATTGTGACTATTTTTTTTTAAATATATTTTTCAACATCTCAAAGGAGAACTCAAAGCTTTTTTTTTTCCAACTTTTGTTTGTGCATTTTTTATATTATGATATTTTGCATTTTATATGTTCCATCCATCCATCCATCCATCCATCCATCCATCCATCCATCCATCTTCTCCCTCTTATCCGTTTCCGGGTGGCGGGGGTGTCAGTCTGAGCACCGTCACCAAGATCACATTGCACCGATTAAGAACCTTTCCTGCAGGTGGTGAGCCCACGGGAAGGTGGCGCCCGGCGTGGGACATGAACCCTCTACCTTGAGATTGTGAGTCTGATGCTCTACCTACTGAACTCACCGGGTTTTTTCTGTTTGTTTTAGTTATTTTCCTCTTATTTATTTGTTACTGAGTGAAAAAGTCACATGTTGTGAAGTGAAAGGTCTCACTTAAATAATCCCACGGTTAAAGCTGCGCGCGTGCGCACACACACACACACACACACACACACACACACACACACACACACACACACGTAGAGTGATGCTAATACTTTAAACCATTGTAAACGTGTCAGCCAGGATTCACTCTAAATTGGATTTGTTTTTGTTCTTTTTACAGAGCGAGATAAATAAAAAGATTCATGTTCTCTCACACACACACACACACACACACACACACACACACACACACACACACACACACACACACACACACACACACACACGGTAACTAAATCTCCTGTAAAACATGCTGAGGTGATACAGTGAAGAGCTCACACACCGGTGTTACAGTTTAAAAATGTGTGTGTGTGTGTGTGTGTGTGTGTGTGTGTGTGTGTGTGTGTGTGTGTGTGTGTGTGTGTGTGTGTGTGTGTGTGTGTGTGTGTGTGTGTGTGTGTGTGTGAGAGCTGCAGCCTTCTGTGGACAAACTAAATATAACTCCGTTTGTGGCGTCACGTCATGTGCTGCGGTGCTAATAATACATAGTACAGCCAGCTGAGGGCAGCGTGCACACACACACACACACACACACACACACACACACACACACACACAGTAACTTGACTAAAAGCAAAATAAAGCTACAGCTTGAAGGTCAGCTGGTGTGAATTCAGGACGACTCTGGTTCAGACCTGTAGTTTAACATCGTGCTCTTCTTGTGTTCCAGAGATTCTGGACCTGGTGAGACTGTGAGGAGGTTTCTCTTTTCAGATCATCAGTCTGCAGGTACAGAGCCTCAGTCTGCAGGTACAGAGCCTCAGTCTGCAGGTACAGACCTCAGACTGTACAGATCCAGGGAGCTTCTCACCTGACTCAGCCACCTGGGAGATGTCAACGCCCTGTTCTGCAGCCATGAAGCCCAGAATGGAGAAAACCACGAAGCCGGCGAAGAAACTTGTGCCACTGTTAATGAGGGCCAAGACGAAGGCATCCCTGGAGGAGGAGGAGGAGGAGGAGGAGGAGGAGGAGGAGGAGGAGGAGGGGGAGGAAGAAGGTTTAGACTTACGGAAGTGCTTCATATCAAGGAAATGGATGAAAGCAGTGTGTGTGTGTGTGTGTGTGTGTGTGTGTGTGTGTGTGTGTGTGTGTGTGTGTGTGTGTGTGTGTGTGTGTGTGTGTGTGTGTGTGTTACTTGTAGCAGTCGTTGTTGAAGCGGTTGTAGCTTCCCAAGGCGGTCAGAGCTCCGAGCCCGATGGCGTAGGAGAAGAAGATCTGAGTGCCGGCGTCTATCCACACCTGCAGGGTCAGAGGTCAGGGGTCACCTCAAGGAACTGCACCTTGTTCACCTGGCAGTCAGAGCTCAGGGTTGTAGTGACGCTTACAGCCTGAATGGTTCACCTGACAGACAGTACTCGGGGGAACAGTGAGGCCCACAAGCCTTCAGCCTTTATAGGTAATAGTGACACGAAAAGCCTGCTTGGTTGTCCTGACAGACAGGACTCGGGGCGACAGTGAACTGACCTGGGCCTCCGCAAGTTTGGACCAATCAGGTTTGATGTAGTACATGATGCCTTCGTAGGCTCCAGGCAGAGTGACTCCTCGAACCAGCAGGATGATGAGAACCACGTAGGGGAAGGTGGCCGTGAAGTACACAATCTGAAACACACACACACACACACACACACACACACACAGTGAGGAGTGTTCACTTTCAGAACCATGGAGAGCGGCTCGCTCTCTCGCTCTCAGCCAAACTCAGATTTCAGTCAAACCGCAGCAGAGAACATTTTTCTCCCAAGATTCTCTCTCTCTCTCTCTCTGTGGGGGGGCCTCGATCGCCCCGCTCGGCTCTCAGCCTCCTGCTGAACGACAACACACACTGTTTCTATTGGTACTGAGAGCCGTGAGAACACACACACACACACACACACACACACACACACACACACACACACACACACACACACACACACCCACACACACACACACACACACACACACACACACTGGTTTATACTGACTCGGCTGGGGTCAGCAGGGTTGTTTTATTTGCTCTGCTCTTATTGTATTTCTATTTTTGTTACCAGGTTCTTGCATTATTTAGTTTTTTCTTTTTGTTGTAATTGTTTCCATATAAAAATGTTTAATAAATATAAGGCCAAAGAAACCAAAACTAGTTTAATACAAGCTTAGACTGGTTTAAACTATTGGACTGCAGAGAAAGTGCAGCGGTGGTTTGCAGATCGTTCAGAGTATAAATAACACTTAATGGCATTTAATTAGTACTCGTATGTTAATGGGTATCAGCAGTAGCTAAAGCTGAGTACTCATACTTTAAAATACTTTTGAACAAACTAAATGTAGGATTAACCTAATTGAACTATTAGGAAATACTCTTTGACAGCACTGTCAGTCTATTCATGTACCAAGTTCATACTTCTAAGTTATGAACGTATGAATGCATTTATTTATTTATTTATCAATTTTTTCAATAATAACAATACTAAGAATGATAATACTAATAATAATGATAATAATATAATATTTAGTAATATCATTAATGCTGCAGAGTCCTCTGGTACAGTACAGGGGGGTAGGAGGAGATTGGGGGTGGGGGTGGGGGGGTATTTTCTCTCTCAGTCACGTCCCACTGCAGTCAAGCTGCCCTCCCACCAGACGGCCAATCACAGCGGGAAACGTCACAGCTCCCCCACCCCCCTACCCATCAGTCCCCTCCCCCACACACATGCACCCGCCTCCCTCCAGGGTCACCATGGCAACACTCAGCCTGACATGTGACCGTGAGTACGTTCAGTGGCGCCGTGACCAGCGGATGAGAGGTGCCGCCAGCCAATCAGGGGCTTCTGTCTGCAGGTTGTAGTTTTAAAGGGACGGGCGGACAAACTGCTCACTTCTCAGATAACCCCCCCCCACCCCCCACCCCCCACCGCCACCCCAACGCAAAAAAATAAATAACTTCTTTCTTTTGGCTTTCAAAAGTGAGAGGAAATCAATAATCAATATCACAATCATGAAGAGCTGCAGTGACAGATACTTCTTACGATAGAAATCTGTTTTAGAAATATCAATAATCTTTTTTTAATACAGATTACAACATAAAGACAGACAAAAAAGTTTTTTATGAAAATGCTCAACAACATCTGAGTGTTTGTTTTTTATTTAGAAATGTAAATACACGTGTGTGTGTGTGTGAGGGAATCTGTTGTCACAGTAACAGTATAAAAGTTCAGATTATCGGTTGTCATGGTGACGGGTATAAAACATGTCGCTGCCATGGTAACACTGCTGCTGTTTCATTAGATTTAGGGACAATTATTAATTATTTATAGCTTTTGTAATTATACTGATTCCTAACAACTGGAACTAAACGGGAATCGATCGTTCCTCCCGATGCTGCGGTCAGTATTACTGCTACCACTAGAGGGAGACACACAGCCGGTTCACAGGCTCCAGGAGGTCGGGAAGGACCCAATCAACCACATGAAAGGAACTGCAGTGTGCATGTCTACTACAATCATAGAACATTGCACATCAGTTGTTCCCTCAGTATTTTGTTTCTGTTATATAGACTACGACCACCAGAGGGCAGCATCAATGCCACATTTGGGTGGTGCAGCCTGATATTTATGGGGGGAACAGGAGCAACGTTCCTCTGGAATGACAGCGTTCGAGTAGTGCCTCTGACCTTCAGTGATGTTACATAAGTGACTGCGGGATGATTAATAACACTGAGAATCGATCACATGTCGGCGAGAGAGGAGCCGGACACAGGATAGGGAGGTCACACTGCTCACAGGCTCGAATGCTGAATACACACACAGTTCAATTAGCTTCATTTTGCCTTTAGTTTGTTTAAAAGGATTTTCTCTTTTCTTCTCTTCAGGCTTTTTACATTAGATTAGATTACATAATCCTCGATTGTCCCACAACGGGGATATTCCCATTGTCACAGCAGCCAATAGAAGATTAGTAAAAGAATATGAATGATAAATACGTAGAAACAATAAGAGTGAAAATCTAAAATCAGAATATGCAGTCGGCTGAGAGATGCTGGGAGTCAGTATTTCATTAAATACTGCAGTGTGTGTGTGTGTGTGTGTGTGTGTGTGTGTGTGTGTGTGTGTGTGTGTGTGTGTGTGTGTGTGTGTGTGTGTGTGTGTGTGTGTGTGTGTGTGTGTGTGTGTGTTCAGGTGTAAACAGGAGTTACCTTCCCGGTGGATTTGACTCCCTTCCACACGCAGAAGTAAACCAGGACCCAGACGACCATCAGACACAGAATCATCTCCCAGTTAATTTCTCCGGGATCGTCCAGACCCGACGAGATGTTCAGCACTTTGTTCCTACACACACACACACACACACACACACACACACACACACACACACACACACACACACACACACACACACACACACACACACACACACACACACACACACACACACACACACACACACACACACACGCAGTGAGCCCAGCAGGTCGCTGAAGAAGCGACTCACACAGGAGAGTTTCACACCGACGTGTCAGGCAGCCGATGTGAAGACACGGAGCTCCACTTACATCTTCTCATGATATTTTCAGGAGACGCTGCCAGAACGCAGCTGTGGATCAACACAGCCGACAGCTTCGCTCCATCACAGGTAACTGTGCATCGAATTTGACCGATTCACAAGTAACATCCCTGAAAACTTTCCTAGACTTAGACTAACGTTAGAAGACGTCTTTTTAAAAAGCTCCCGTCCCTCCACTTAAATCATTAATGAGGTTTTTTAGGAAGGAAAGAATTACTTTTGCCATAACACTGCAAGAAAATGTGTTTTTGAAAAGATGGATCAGGCATGTTACACAAGTGCGACCATCTTTTAAATAGTGTTAAATAGTATGCCTCTTCTTTCACGTTATTTCCAGGTCATGAGGCAAATCCACAATGCTCGGAGAAGAGATTTCAAAAGAGGTTTCAGGCTAATTAGAAATGTACGACTGTTTGTCACGTGTATGAAAATGTCCTCTAACTGAACTCTTTCAGCAGTCAGATCTCTGAATGTGCAGCTGATGAACAAATAATTTAAAAAGTAAAAGACAATCTGACAGTGAGGAACCATCGGGTTTTCAGAGGTCCTCAATATTAAGATCTGAGAAACTAAACAAGCTCAGGATTTAACGTGCTGATCTTTATTGTACAGAGAAATTAGGTAGATTAGATTAAAAAGAAAAATTAAAAAGGCTGATTAAATCTTTTGAACGTTCCACCAGCGAACACAAACACTTCAATGAAAAAACAAGTTTCAACAGAAGCACTCATGCTCTTTGCAGACGACGCCATGTTTTAACACCGAACTAATCCAACACGACCCAAGTCAGCTAACTCCACCCAAACCAGGACCTGGACCGAGACTCACTCCCAGAATTCGATGATGGGGGACCGGCTGGACGCCAGCTCGGTGCAGGTCATGTTGCGATCGCCGACGGTGACGTTAGCGAAGCTGGCGTTCTTGCAGTCCTGGTGTCGGAAGATCTCGCTGCAGCTGGCCGTGTTCCACTCGTTGTCACAGCTGGACCAGGGCAGGGTGGCGGTGAAGGACTTGATCAGGTAGTAGAAGCCCCAGGCCAGGACCATGATGTAGTAGGTGTTACAGAAGAACACAATCACCATGGAGGAGTAACCCAGACCTGCGGAGCACGAGAGACACGTTTCAGCTCGTGTGATGCCGACATGTCGAAGTGTGTTTGGAAACAAAATGCTGCTGTTGGACAAAGAGTGAGAATCAGAGAGCGGGAAAAATCTGTCCACGTCTGTCGTCCGGTCTCTATGTCCTGATGGTAGGACATCGTCAGCATATTAGCACTGAAAGCATGTCGAACTGTAAGTGGAGTGTACTTATCCAACATTGACAAACTTGCAAACAAAAAAAAAAACAAACCTAATGAGAAAGTTGAATATGGAGAAGCAGTGATAAAAGTTTCACATTTTTGCCGCCGGTAACATCGGAACTCCTCGTAATCATTTAATTGAGCTCATTATGCCTTTAGTTTGTTTATATGCATTTTGCATTCGTCTTTTCAGGAAAGTTGGTTTTTAAAACACGGGTCTTTAACATGTTTCCATCTTCCATCCTTGAAGATGGAAGTACGCCTTCAAAACATGTCAAAGGTTTGTTTTTATTGGGCTTGTGTTACGCTAAATTCACTTCCTAAAGGTTCTCCAGCAGTACTACTCGTCCCCATACCTGGACTGACGCCCCAGAAGTGAAGACAGTCTGTCCTCTCTGTAACTGGCTTGATTCAGTTTTTAAAAAGTGTGTTGCTCCGACCAGCCAATCAGAAATCAAACCCTATATAGTGTCATCGTGGGTTCAGCCAATCCCAATCAAGGTAGGCCCTCCCTTTGACTCCTCCCACAATTAGGCAGCTCTGCTCTGGCACATGGCACCACGAGAGGAAGTACTTCCTCCTCTTCCCGAGATGGGCATGTGTGGGCGGAGCCAGTCCAGCTCACACAGACACAGCAGATTCTGAATGTAGCTCCTATGATCCAATATTCAAATGGAGGAAAATCAAGGAGGAGCTAGAAACTTAGAATACTGAAGGTTTCTGGACTGAGCAGACCAGGAGGAGGAGGAGAACAGGATAATTTGACTTATTTCAAACCTACTTGCTTGAAAAGATAAACACGGCAGGAATCGTGTCCGTCCAGGTGGGCTGTTGCTTGTTGTTATTTCTGCTTATTACTATTCTTTTCCACGAACCCCCCCTGAAGGTATACTGTTGGTGCTAATGCTAACACACCTGCTAATGCTGGCTTCCCCGCTACACCTCTGCTCAGTTCTGGGTCTCAGTGTTTTCTTACGTCTCGTTAAAAGAGTCTCGCTGGCCAGATCGGACCCACTGAGCTTATTAGAATTTACTGCAGAAGCTTTAACGGGGGTCAGAGAGGTGAAAAGTTTCCGCCTCCTGTTCTTAAAGTGGGTTATATACTGAACATTTATGAGTCCTTGAGCTGAACTTGAAGGCCCACAAACACGCGGGCGAGCGTGAAGTCTGGCCTGCAGTGTTGCAACCACTGTAAGTTCAGCTTCTTCACCCAGAAAACTTCAACCATGGAAGGATAGTTTGATTCTTCAAGACCATAAAGTCAGTGAGAAAATTGCCATGCGTCCATTATCAGATTTAAAAACACAGGAAGTCATTAAATATAATCATTAGCCTCATAAAGAGAGCCTGTATGGACTCTGCCGGTGATAAACATGTCGGCCTGGAGATAACGGAGAGTGACCGAGGGTTATCTCTGGTTTCCTTGTCAGATCACGACCAGTGTGACTGTTTTCAGGGGATCTGAGCTGAGCCATGTTCAGATCAGCTCTGACAGAAGAGATACGAAGGAATCAGAACGGACTTTATCACCGTGGCAGGTTACAGGGGTCGGTAGGTTCACATAAAGATCAAGGAGAATTCACTCTTGTTTTTTTTTTAAACATGTAAACTATTTGTGGGACTCTTGGTTTATTCAGGTTTTTTTTTTATTGTGGTGTTTAAGACCCCATTTACACGACAACGTTTCAAGTGAAAATGCATCGATTTTGGATTTTCATTTTAGAAAAGTTTTACGATCTGGTTAGAGTGCCAGGCCGTGAGTTGGCGCTGTAGGTTGTTCTAATGGAACCAGACACATCTGTGCAGAGAACAATACGCTCTAAACATTATCCCAGGAGACTATGGACCGGGAGTCATGACACTCTGGAGGAGACTTTGTTCTGATTGGCTCTTCTGAGCATGAGCAGAACTACCAGTTCCTACAGTTGGGGTGCGCATGCACAGGAGCAGCGTTTCTTCGGAGCCCGAGCTTTTTCAAAATGTTCTACCTTGGGAACCGTTCTCCATAAGCTGTGTTTTCAGTGACTCCACGTAAAACGGACGCTGAATGAGGAGATGCAAAGACTGTAATTCCTTGGGTGGATGTAAATTCTTTAAGTCAAATTAAATTTTGTGGTACAACCCGAACGACAAATTCGAGATCAGAAGTCTGTCTAGCCGGGATATCATCAACTACTAACATATCGATAGAACAGCCGTAGAACTTCAACCTTTGAGCTTTTTTTAATGAGATCCTACTTGTTTAATGTCATCTTTCTCTGTTTTCTATTTCTATTTCTCTTTCTCTGCATTTTGCACTTTAAATCATCTGATAAAAACACAGTTGCCTGTCCTCACGTTATCGATATCAGAATGTGTCGCGGTGGCATCACCCCGAGGTCAGATATTAGTTACATGTGCAGGATTCTCACAACAATAATTCCATTTTATGAGCTCAAAATGTCTCTTTACGAAATGACGGGTCTTTGAAGGCTTCTGATTAATAGATAACCACAGTGATACGCAGAGAGATGATAAAGTCCTGCTGTTTCATAGGAAATACATGGTGTGTGTGTGTGTGTGTGTGTGTGTGTGTGTGTGTGTGTGTGTGTGTGTGTGTGTGTGTGTGTGCGTGCGCGCACGCACGTACAGTGGGATCACAGATTATCACCTCCTGATAAACCTCAGACGAACGCTCAGCGCTTACTGTGTGGATTTATGTCTGTCGCCACGGCAACGCTGCCTCGGCCGGGTTATGTCGAAGGGTTTTGGGTCGACGTCATCAAATTTATTCTTTTTGTTTTTTTTCTTCTTTATTTTGTTCCTTATTTAAACATATTTTTTTGCGGGTGTTTCCATGCAGGACTTCGGTGGCGTGGGGGTCAGCTCAAGGTCATTTGGGAGGACCGAAAAAAGAACTGGGTCATCTCAGCAATACGAGGGCGAGTCATGTGAAACTGGGCGTGAGAGACGTGAGATCAAAATACTCCTCAGGGGCTGGAAACTTCAGATGAGGACTGACTGTACAGTCACACTCAGCAGGCGTTCAAATGTCCTTTTTTAATGCTCATACCTTCAAACAATGACACACGTTTATATTCCAAACCAGAGAAGCTGGATATCAACTCAACATCTTAGGTTGTCGATATGTCGTCATCGACGGAGGAGATCTGGGAAAGACTCTCCGGGAGAAAACAGCTGGTGCACAGCGACGTCACATTAGTTTCCCTGAGGTCTCTGCAGCCTCTCGCTTTCAGAGTGAGATTATCAACATCTGAAAGCCTTTAGCTGGAGGACATTCTGAAAACTGGGTTTGACTGGTTCAAACTGGGTTTGAACACAGTCAGGAAACTAGTTTAAACCGGTCAGAATCCAGTTTAGAGCAGCCGGAAAGATTTTACACCCGTCCGAAAACAGTTTTAATCAATCAGAAAGCCGTTTAAATGACAAAAAAAATCAGTTTAAAGCAGTTTAAGTTTGTTTAAACCATCAAGGAAATCAGTTTCAAACAGTTCAAATAAGTTTTAACCAGTTTAAACCATCCAGGAAATCAGTTTAAACCGGTTTAATTTGGTTTAAACCATCAAGGAAATCAGTTTCAAACAGTTCAAATAAGTTTTAACCAGTTTAAACCATCCAGGAAATCAGTTTAAACCGGTTTAATTTGGTTTAAACCATCAAGGAAATGATTTTCAAACAGTTCAAGACAGTTTAAATAAGTTTAAACCACTTTAAACCATCAAGGAAATCAATTTAAATCAGTTTATACCATCAAGGAAATCAATTTAAACCAGTTTAAATCAGTTTATACCATCAAGGAAATCACTTTAAAGTATTTTAATCAAGTTTAAACTATCAAGGAAATCGGTTTGAAGCCGTCAGAAACTAGTTTAAACCAGTTTTTAACCAGTCAGAAACCAGCTAAAACAGCCGCCAGGTACCAGTTTAAGCTGGTGTGAAACCAGCCAATAAACCGTTTAGACCAGGTCAAACTGGTGAGGGAACTAGAGCGTGGCTCTTTCTGTAGCGTACCTTTAAAAAGCGGCGCGATGTTCCACACGTTGATGCTGCCGGCCTTCATGAACTGGCCGAGGGCGATCTCCAGGAAGAAGATGGGGATTCCTCCCACGAACACGATGAGCAGGTAGGGGATGAGGAAGACGCCTGCGGGACAAACAACAACCGGTTTTAGCCAATGAGAACACTTGAACGCGTGAAAACAGAAACCTGTCGTAGCGGTTTGTGGGTCCGTTTCCACCGCGTCACTGAAGACAAGAACTTTTTGAAAACACTTCTCGACGTGGGGAATGCAACTTTTATGAAGTCAATCGTGCACATCTGCACTGCGGTCGTAGTAACTCGCTCTACGAGGTACACGAGAAGGACTCATTCCTGACCATTCTAGAATTTACGAGCGCTTATCCAATGAAGTGAACATTTCCGACGCCGTCATCTGCAGACACTTTTTATTTCTTACAAGTGGGCCAAAGACGGATTAAAGGAGCTTCAATGTTTCCAGCGTTCTGTTCTTGGTCTGGGACTGAATGAATGAATGAATAATAGAAGCCCAACGTGAGGCTGAACACATCAAACACATGAATGTAGCTTTACGATACACGCTAATGAATGGACGGGCTGGCCGAGGCTTCCTGCCCCTCTCTGTGAAGATTATTTGCCCCCTCCTCCTCCTCTCTGTGGTATTTGATGGAGACCCTGTGGGGGGTAACTGGGTCACAGCTCTGAATGAACCCCACTGGGTGGGAGGAGGAGGGGTTGTGGTTTGGGGGGGGTTACATAATGGAGGCTGCCATCACAGTCTGAGCTCTTACACAACGACGCAGAGACAGGCTACGTCCGTTAGCATCGTCGTCACGTTTACACCGTCTGAAGCAGCCACACTCCGCTCCCTTAAAGCGACAGTAACACGTTTTAAAATATCTCCATCCAAATAATAATAACAATATAATATCAGGCTTTTAAAGGCACAGGACAACATTAAAAAAATCTGTCTCTTACAGGAACATTTTAAAACATGTTTCCAGTTTCTGAGGCTTCAGTTTTCATAATTATTTAAGCAATTTTGGAAAAATGTCTCAAACTCTAAAAAAAAAAGAGTTCTAATCCTACACACACACACACACACATACACACACACACACAGAGCAGGTTGAAATGCAGCTCTTGTAGCTGCTGCTGATTTATGAGCTGTACGAACGGCTGAACAAGCAAAACGTCACTGATGACGCAAACTCCAGTGACGTGGGACAGGTTGACAATGACACACATGCACACGCACGCACGCACGCGCACACACACACACAGCATATAGAGCTCCATGACGTTAGCCTAGCATAGCTCAGCATGAAGAGGCACGAGCTGCTGGTGAGTCATGACTGCAGAGAGAGGAGGATGGAGGGAGGTGGACTGACACACACACACACACACACACACACACACACACACACACACACACACACACACACACACACACACACACACACACACACACACACACACACACACACACTAATCTGCTGCTCTTTATTTTACATCGTAAGAGGAAATCCCGATCACATTTTATTTGTCAATAGGCTGACGTCTCACCACACGGGATTCCAAATAAATCCCCCAAATTGTTTTTAAATATAGTGGAACTATTGAGCATTAAGATAAGAAAAACATCACGTGATGATTTGAGGGCAAAATAACTATTCATGTACAAATAATTCTCCATCCAGTTTATTAGTACCTCTCCAATAATGGAACATGAAATTTGTGTCTTCTGAAGACAGAAAAAGGAGATTTAGAGAACAAAGTGCAGTTCAGACTTTTTTTTTTCTCATCTGTTTCACCTGTGGGCAGGTGGAGCAGGTGGAACAGAGGGAGCAGGTGGAACAGAGGGAGCAGGTGGAGCAGAGGGAGCAGGTGGAGCAGAGGGAGCAGGTGGAGCAGATGGAGCAGAGGGAGCGGGGGGGGGGCTGGTGGCGACGGCGGCAGCGGCGGCCGAATGAATCCCACAGAAAGTGAGACGGGACCAGAAATAGAGCCGCGGCTGCAGTTAGCCTGCTAAGCTGTAGCGCTGCAGTTAGCGAGCTAAGCTGGCTAATCCGCGGTAAGTCACTGGGTTAAGTACCTAGAGGCAGAGGCAGTGACGGACTGATGACAGGGCACGAGCTTCATCATCATCATCATCTTCTTCATCAGCACTGAGCTGAAGAAGAAGAGGAAACGTGTTGGTGTGAAGTTCCGCCAGAATCCTCCTTCACTCACTTCCTGCTAACGCTAACATGCTGTTAGCTTCAGCCGGCAGCTTCCTGCAGGTCCACTGTCCCACAAACCTGAGCTAAACATGACTCAGCAACTCACCAGAGCTAAACATGACTCAGCAACTCACCAGAGCTAAACATGACTCAGTAACTCACCAGAGCTAAACATGACTCAGTAATTCACGTGAGCTAAACATGACTCGGCAACTCCATCCATCCATCCATTTTCCCCCGCTTATCCGTTTCCGGGTTGCGGGGGTGTCAGTCTGAGCACTGTCACCCAGATCACATTGCACCGATTAAGAACCTTTCCTGCTGGTGGTGAGCCCACGGGAAGTACTCAGCAACTCACCAAAACTAAACATGACTCAGTAACTCACCTGAGCTAAACATGACTCAGCAACTCACCGCCTCATCACAGCAGGAGTTCCACCTGAGCTAAACATGAGTTGGCAACTCCCAGACTGAGTCTGTTAATGTGAATGTACATGTGAATCCTCATTTTAGAGCTTTGAACCAGAACAAAACCTCAAATGAAATAACTTTTAAAGCTAAAAAATTACTAAAGTGAGGTGGGCTCTCTTGTGTCATGATTTAATTACAGATATGAAAAACTTAACCAAAAATATTTATATTTTGGGAAATTAGACGAAAAGACACAGAAAAAAAATGGAGAACATTTAAAACGACTCGATCAATTAATACCATTTAATAATTTTTTTAATGGCTCATTTGTGAGAGTGGGTTCTTTGTTCAGAGTATTAACAGGGTCTACCAGTCACAGGCGCAGGGGGTGCCGGGGTCACAGGGTCACGGGGTCATGAGGCCCCTGAAGCCTCTGAGACTGACAGGCTGAGTTCAGTGGGGGAGGAGTTGTTGGAGAAAATGACCTGCTCCTTTAACAATGATCAGTTATTTACATAACGGCACAGCGGCGCAGTGGAGAATTGGTCACAGGTCACAGCGACCCGGCCGGGTCACAGCGAAAGGTCAACCAGCCACATTCAAAAATAGAAACAGGAGAAACTCAAAGGGTTTTTTATTTTGTTGAACACAATCTACTCATCTGAGCTCCGCTTCAATCTGACATCAACAGGAAACACAACAAAACCCTGAACACAATACGGCTGAACACAACACGACCCTGAACACAACATGACTCTGAACACAACATGACCCTGAACACAACATAACTCTGAACACAACACAACTGAACACGTCCCTGAACACAACATAACTCTGAACACAACACGACTAAACACAACATGACCCTGAACACATTATTCTGAACACAACACGACCCTGAACACAACATAACTCTGAACACAACATGACACAACACAACTGAACACGTCCCTGAACACAACATAACTCTGAACACAACACGACTAAACACAACATGACCCTGAACACATTATTCTGAACACAACACGACCCTGAACACAACATAACTCTGAACACAACACGACTAAACACAACATGACCCTGAACACATTATTCTGAACATAACACAACCTTGAACACAACATGACCCTGAACACACGACTCTGAACTCAACATGACCCTGAACACACGACCCTGAACACAACATGACCCTGAACACAATGTGACTGAACAAAACACAACTCTGAAGAAAACACAACTCTAAACACAACACGACTGGAAAAGAAGAAGAAGGAAAACAGCCATCAGGGACAAAAAAATCAGCTGATAAGAGAGAGAGGGAAACAGTCATCAGGGATGACGAGATCGGTGGGAAACAATGTAGATAAGTAAAACCAGCAGATGGCGGTAATGCAATTTTAAGGATGCAAACTGCCATTAAACCCAAACGAAGAAGAAAAAGAAGAAGAAACGACTCTGAACACATGCCTGACACCTCAGACAGGAACCTTTACTGACATCGAAGGAAAAGACAAGGAAACAAGGGAGAAAACCAGGAAAGCAGGAATCAGGAGGCGAGAGAGGAAGGGAGGAGACAGGAGAGGAAACGAGGAAGCATGGAAGTCTGTGAAGTGGATTAAGAGATTAACGAGACGCTTCGTTAAGCTGCTCCACATGGTCACAGGATGATGATGTCACTCACACACACAGATACATCATCAACTGACCTCCGACCCTCGCTTCATCCCCATGGTAACGTGCGGTACACCTGAACCAACCAATAAGAAAGCTCCATGGACGGCCAATCAGACTCAGAGAATCTTCAATGAATCCAAGAACCTTATAAACTTTCAAGGACCTTCACACTGTTTAAAGAGCATCAAAGATCTTCGAAGACCTTTGTCCACACAGTCACTTTCTCAAGGACCTCTGGAACCTCATGTGGGCTCAAGAGAGCCACTTCAAAAACACCTGGAATCCTTTCAAGGGTCATTGGATCTTCTTCTAACAACGAGAGCCCCTGATAAAAACCCTTCAGTGTTTGTGGAAACCTCGTCAAAACCCCATGAAGACGCTATCAAGGATCTCAAAGTCACCTGGAAAACTTTTTCTGGGATCCTGGAACAAGTTCTCTGACACTTGACGTCTTCAAGGATCAACAACACTTGATAGAGGAGTCCTGGAATTCCCTTCAGGACCTCTGCACCACCCTGTGCTGTATGAAGCGTCGACATCGATCAGGTCAAAGCCCCTGCCGCGCCTCCAGGACCCTGGAACGTCTCAAGACGTCATTATACATCAACGAACCTCAACTCCCCTCTGCAAACTTTTCAAGCACCCTGGAAACCTCTGAGACTTGTTTCTCACACACACACACACACACACACACACACACACACACACACACACACACACACACACACACACACACACACACACACACACACACACACACACACACACACACACACACACGATAAACGGACCTGCAGCTCTTTTTTTCAGTGTCTTTCTTGTCATCTGTGTGTGTGTGTGTGTGTGTGTGTGTGTGTGTGTGTGTGTGTCCTTGGCCAGGTGACTGCAGCAGTGACACAAACTGCGGGTTCATAAATCTCAGTGAGTCCCATTTCTTCAGAGGAAGGAAGGAAGGAAGGAAGGAAGGAAGGAAGGAAGGAAGGAAGGAAGGAAGGAAGGAAGGAAGGAAGGAAGGAAGGAGGGAAGGAAGGAAGCAGAGGCTTGCTCATTCACAGATCTGAGATGCAGCCAAAACAGTTTAATTTGTTTCCAAGCTGTAGCTCAGCAATGTGACCTTTCACACCCTCTTCCTTCACTCTGTGAACATCAGAAACTTTCCCTCCTCCTCCTCCTCCTCCTCCTCCTCCTCCTCCTCTTCCTCCTCCTCCTCCTCCTCCTCCTGCTCCGTGAGAACGAGACCTTTTCAGGTGAGGGCGTCCGTCTCTTTTTTTTCTCTCTCAGCAGTTTGTCTCAGACGGTAAATTTCGATTTGCACAAAGAAAACGAGGCCATGAATCCTGCTGCTCGTCCTGCTTGTCCTCTATCTGTGTCTCCACGTCTACTTCACTTGACAAAAGGTCTAAAAAAAAAACTGCAACACATCTTCTCCTTTTAATTTCCTCCATGTCTGACCTGCCAGGTTGCGCCATCGCAGCACATTGTAAATGAATAACCTGAGGTCACGACATTTTCAGGTGAAAACGCAACTTTGTGGAATCGCTCGGGCTCCGTGTCGCCGGGGGAAACTCTGCTACTGCACGCCAAAGCCGTGGTGAACTGCTCTCCTGCACATGCTCAGTAGATGGACAATAAGAATGTTTCCTCTGTGGTGTCATAACTCACAGTACACGTTCTCCTTGGACTGGGTACTCTTATTTTGACAGTCACCGTAACAACAATGCAACTTGGTGGTCTGTCCATACGGATGTCTGTGTGCTCCAATTGTTGATGTGTACGGTTGTTTTGTTCTCCGCTCGCGATGTGTGTGTGTGTGTGTGTGTGTGTGTGTGTGTGTGTGTGTGTGTGTGTGTGTGTGTGTGTGTGTGTGTGTGTGTGTGTGTGTGTGTGTGTGTGGTTTCATTACAAAAACACACAACCAGGCCTCGGATCACGTTCACACGGCAGGTCCTGTTTGAAATGATGTATCAAGACCTGCGGTGTGAACGTGAGCCCGAGTGGCCCTGGAGGAAAACGACCTTGTTTTCAACATTTCTGGCGTTGCCGTGTAAACCGACGCCGTTTTCAAATCGTTGCCACGTAAATGTGAAACTTTTCGGAAACGAAAATGAAAACGCTGTTGTGTAAACGCGCTCCTCTCCAGCTGGCCGCACAGTGGAAACTTGTTACTTTACTTCCCGGTAAAAAAAAAAAAGTGGACAATAAAGTCAAACGTCCACCATGTACCCGTTTACAGCTGTTCTACAGGTACCGGGAGCAGAATCTGTGAGGATCTGGATCTGGAAAGACTTTCAAAAATAACTCATTCTGTCTGAAAAGTTAATGATTCCCGGTCCCAGTTACAGAAACGCTGCGACCCGTTAAGATATCAAAACTTAACCAGAGACACAAATTCAACTCACACAAACTTATTTTGTCTCTGAAGCTCCAGAGTTTTTCCAGCGCCGCCGCTGCTCCAGCTGCTCTTACATGGGCCATCAATGCAGCCGGTCACGATACAGTTATATGTGAGATGAACATGGCGAGAAAGGTTCAGGTTGGTTGTTGAATTCAACGGTCTGACACGTGACGATGTAGGATAATGGATCTAGAATTATGTAGGCCGGCATGGGCAGATGTTTCGTGGTTAATATGTTGGATTAGACATACACAGATATCGCATTTTGGAGAAGAAACGTAGATATAACGACAATCTAATTTATCATGTTAATAACAACATATGGTGCAAAAATAAACAAAGCGCAAAAAATACAGGACAACATAGATAACATGGAACACACAGTATGGATACTCATACAGGTTTTTGTATATATGTCGATGTGTATAAATCTTTGTATATGTCTTTTACATATGTCTATTAGGATAAGTCTATGTGAATGTGTTTCTGAATGTCTATAAGTCTCTATATACGTCTTTTATATATGTCTGAATTAATCTTTGCATTTGTGTCTTTTATTTGGATAAATCTCGGTATATACGTCTATTATATATGTCTGTGTGTATATGAGGAGCCCCTCATAATGTCTATGTTTATACGTCTCTACATTGGTCTCCACACATGTCTAAGTGTGTATGTGTATAGTTTGATGTCTCTGGGCATATGTCTATAAGGTAATGTTTACGTGTCTGTCTATGTATACACACACGTCAGTGCGTATAGTGTATGTGTCGGTGGGATGAAGGCTGAAGCCAAGAGGACGTGACAGGATCACTGGAGGATTATATTTAAGTTCGTTTGTGAGGGTCAGCTGTCGTCCAGCGACCACATACACACACACACATCCGCACACACACACACACACACACACACACACACACACACACACACACACACACACACACACACACACACACACACACACGGCAAATGTTCAGGTAACAGTATCTTTCTTTTCGCACATGCTGCAAAATGCAGACACATTTTAATAACCCCACTTGTGAGGCCCACTCCTCATGGCGGCCTTAACCAGCCCGTGTAAGTTAAAATCTTATTTTTAGACATGATAGAAACTCTGGCGTGTTCTTTAAAAGTTATCAACTTAATTTTACTCCTTGTTTTTGGAGTATAATCCCAGATATGAAAATCTTATTTTCAGATTCCCTGTCAAGAAAATTCGATTTGCTAGACGGAGAGACGATTTCACTAGTTTTAAGTACATTTTCTTGTCAAGTTTTGTGTTTATATGTTATATTTGGTGTACTATTTGGTGTTATATTTGGTGAACTTAACCTCCTCCTGTAACCACCCTAACCAGGGAACTCAACCTGGTGACATCTTTCAATACACTCCAACGGGAGTGTGGTGTTTATTTAAGTGCTGGAGCCCACAAACGGAGGAAAACATGGACACACACACACACACACACACACACACACACACACACACACACACACACACACACACACACACACACACACTGAACCTGCTGCTGTCAATCTGCTCAGTGACATGTGCGAAGCCTCAGACATGAAAACACTGGCGCACACATGCAGAGTCTTATTTTAACACCCTCAAAGCCCCGCCCCTTTCGCGCGAGGGCCCCACCCATAAACGTTAAGCCACCCCTCCGCACATATAAGCCACGCCCCCTTCGACAACTGTCTCACTTCAAATGGGATCATTTTCAAAACCCAGAAATCCCGTCACGTTTCCAGTCCGAGGGTCAGAGAGCGAACGTCAAAGTAACCGTGTTGTTTTATACTAACTTTAAGATCATCTATATTAAAAACCACCAAGAGCTTCTCAGGAACACTGTTAATGTTTGAAGACTGTCGAGTCTCGAGAGGCTGAGCGGATAATCCCATCACAGTACCAGAACACGACACTTACGCAATTTAATCTGGATTTTTATTTCCAGATTTGAGATTTCACTACACATTTCAACATTAACGTAAACTTTTGAATTCATTGGGGTTTAATGTGTGTGTTGATCCTGGCGGGAAGAAAATAAGTAAAGGACAGAAACGTAGATGGAAAATGAAACTCGCGCGTATATTTTTATTTAAATGTATACTCTTATGGTGTCATGCTGCTGGGGGGGGGGGCGGGGCTTGCAGCCCACGCCCCGGACTCACCTCCTCCGTTCTTGTAGCACAGGTAGGGAAACCTCCACACGTTGCCGAGTCCGACGGCGAAGCCCACGCAGGACATGATGAAGTCCATCTGCCGGGTCCAGGTCTCCCGCTCCTGATAGCCCACAGGCCCCACGCCGTTGGCCACGCCAACCACTTTTTTGTCTGCTCCACCACAAGCCCCGCCCACCGGGGTGCAGCCAGAGGTCGTTACCGGGGCCAGCGGGACCAGGTTGCCGTTAGCGCCCACCGAGGGGTAACCGCCGCCGCCATTGGAGAGGTGAAGGGGGCCATTCTTGGTCTCCTCAAGGAGGACCAGGGAGCAGGAGGAGGCTGGGAGGGCCTGCTTCTCCATCAAGACCTGATCAGGGAACTGCTCAGGACCAAGTCTTTAGTCTTCCGTCTGTAGTCTCGAGTCGTCGGTCTTTAGTGTTAAGTCGTTAGTCGTCGGGTTTGTAGTCTCTAGACGTTTTTCGTCTTCAGTCACTGGTCTTTAGTCTCTAGTCTTTCAACTTTAGTCTCTAGTCTTTAGTTGTCCTCAGTCTTTAGTCTTTAGTTGTCCTCAGTCTTTAGTCTTTAGTTGTCCTCAGTCTTTAGTCTCCTCCTGTTTCTGCAGTTGATACTCAAACCTGAGTTGCCCAGATCACCTGATAGTAACCCGTTGGTAAACAGTCTCTAACCAGCCGGTAACCAGTCACTAACCAGCGCTCTCACCGGCTCTCTGGGTTTCCTCTAAAGCGTCCTTCTGATGAAGTCCTGAAGTCCGGTGGAGTCCACCTGCGGCCAGAGTCCTCTGACCGGCGCGAGACCTTGATCTGGGGCTGACCGTCCTGGACTGGCTGGGTCCTCCTCAGGTGGACCTCTGGCTCTGGGGGTTCGGTGGAGATGAGAGACACTAACGTGGAGACATTTCTCGGAACAAAAGTCACACAAAACGAAGTGAGAGAGAAAAGAAAAGGAGAGGAGCAGCGGCGCGGCGACCTTCAGAAACAATCCACGAAACACTTGAATGTGAGTCTGAAGAATCGCATGGGAACGAGAGTCACGGAGGAGCCGGAGCCGGGGCCGAGGGGGCGGCCGGGGGGGACGCCCGTTGCCCGAGCGTTACTCCGTTACCCCGCGGCACAGAGAAGAGGAGGAATTGTGTGTGTGTGTGTGTGTGTGTGGAGGGGGGGGGGGGGGGGGGTCGGGGGGCGGCGGGCTCAGTCCCGGAGGCGGGAGGCGCGCGGGCGGAGCAGGCTGTGGAGGAATGGAGGCAGCTCCATCCAGGAGGAGATGCGGGGAGAAGACGAGCCGAGGAGCCGAGGAGCAAGGCAGGTGTACCGCGTCACAGCCGCGGGGATTTTAAAGTGCTACTGTGGTCCGTCCGTCTGTCTGTGACTCCGTCCGCCGCTCCGCCGCTTTTTAAAGGACGAATGCAGACGTCACAGTACAGACCACGCCCACAGCCCCTCGTCACCAGGATTCTCCCACAGAGAATGTACATATATCACAGACACACACACACACACACACACACACACACACACACACACACACACACACACACACACACACACACACACACACACACACACTCAAAAAGCTTCAATCCGGCCCCACAAGGTGGTTATATAGGATTTATAGGAGGGTTTATTTTTAAAAAAATGTTAACTTTTCATTGTATTTTTCATTAAAATTGACTATGTAGAGATTTTAGTCATTTCCAGTCGTAATTGTCTAATCTTGCAAAATTCTGGTTATTTATTTATTTATTTATTAGCCTTTATTTAGTCAGGAGAACCACATTGAGATTAATAATCTCTTTTACAAGTGTGTCCTGGCCACAACAAGGAAGAACTTTAAAGTGTAAATTCTAAGGTTATTATAGCGGTATTTTACCTCAAAATGAAACTGGACTGTATGTGGCTTCTGAAGTAACATTTTAATTTGTATTTATTTTCTATACCTGTTTGTATAGATCATATTCATATTGGTTGAGTTATGTGCTTTTAAATAAGTATGTTTCTCCCATAACATATTGTTTCGGGTGTTTTACAGTTTTGCTCCGTTTATCTTATTTATATTATATATTTACTTGATGTTATGATTGTATAGTAATAACAAAAAACATAGATTTTTACCAGCAAAAGTACATCTAGCCGGTGAAAAGACAACAATACACACAGCCAAACAAATAAAATCACAATGTAATGACACTCCATTCATCTTTCAGGCTACAAACCTCCACCAAAGTCTCCGATGGTCTGATGTCCCATCATAGCTGGAGGACATGAGGACGACAGTCTGGACGGAGGACATGAGGAAGACAGTCTGGACGGAGGACGAGGCCGACAGTCTGGACGGAGGACATGAGGACGACAGTCTGGATGGAGGACATGAGGACAACAGTCTGGACGGAGGACATGAGGACGACAGTCTGGACGGAGGACGAGGCCGACAGTCTGGATGGAGGACATGAGGACGACAGTCTGGATGGAGGACATGAGGACAACAGTCTGGACGGAGGACATGAGGACGACAGTCTGGACGGAGGACGAGGCCGACAGTCTGGATGGAGGACATGAGGACGACAGTCTGGATGGAGGACATGAGGACGACAGTCTGGACGGAGGACGAGGACGACAGTCTGGACGGAGGACATGAGGACGACAGTCTGGATGGAGGACATGAGGACGACAGTCTGGACGGAGGGACGAGGACGACAGTCTGGACGGAGGGACGAGGACGACAGTCTGGACGGAGGGACGAGGCCGATTGGATTTAAAACCAAAAAACAAGCATGAAACAGACAATCCAGAGGAAAAACTCCATTTTTGACCCTGACTTTGTTTTCATGCGAGACAAAAGAGAATTAATGTGAAAGAAAACAAAGAAGAAATGTTAAAAATGAGTCATTAAATTTCCCATTAAAGCAGAAATGAAGAAAAAAAACAAGCTCAGATTTAAGGAAAAGCCTCAAATTAAATGTTTTAATCAACTGGAGACGTTAAACCTGGTTTAAGTTACATTAAAGTCAACAAGAGAGAAATACTGAGAACTAAAAGTTTTGAACAAAACCACATTTTTCCATTGGACCCTTTTGGATTTTGCTCTTTAAAACAAGCTGCTGCTGCTGCTCTGGTTTAAAAGTTCCGTTTGCTGTTCGGAGCCTCGTTACGGTTGTTTTTTTTATCAACCCACAGATTGAAACACAAGAAACAAATGTCAGAGGAACTAAAACTAAGAGCCTAAAGAGACGAGACGTCAGTACTGGGACAGTAATCGTCTTCTTCTGAAAACCCGGAAATCAAAGTGGGAGAAACGAGCGCGTGTCATCGTGGCGGTTTAATCACGACGTCGTCGGGGAAAGTTTCAGCTTTCAAGGCTTCGGTCATTTTGTAGGGCAGGAACCCGCAGTGCCCAACTTCCTTCTTGTTCTTATGGATGAGTTTCTCTCAGTTTCACTCTCCGGACCGTAAATGCCTCAAACGTTTGACTCCGCCCACATTCCTATGCGTTTGACTCCGCCCACATTCCTAAACGCCTGACTCCGCCCACATACCTAAACGTTTGCTCCGCTCTGCAGTCAGGGGTCATTGGGTCGAGCTGCAAAAGCCACCGATGCTAGTTGCTTTGACGAGGCTCCGTGTCTTCTTCTCCGTTTTTTTGGGTGTATTTTCTGTGGCAGAGTTACAGCGCCACCTATAGGCTTGGCATGAGCACGACATCGTTCTGGAGTAGTTTCCACGGTGTCCCGTGGACGGGAAACTTTTTAAGAACGACGGGGAGGAACAAGACGCTCGTCTTCCTCTCGCTCCCCGATAGGATCCGAGTCCCAGCTGGAACGAAGTCGTCAGGATATTTATTGTCGCGGGTGCGAAACCGAGGATAAAACTCCGAAGGCTCCGGTTAGATAAAGAACCAGGACGTCTCGGCCTGCCTGACTTTAAACAGTATTACTCATCTGGGATACATAGTTTATTGTCGTTCTCCTGCATATCAAGTAAGAAGGAAACATTGAATTCGATCGAGGAAACGTGGCGCCTGAATTCGAGGGGAAAGAAAGTAAGATAACAGGAGCTTAAGAGATACTTTGGGTGTGATGATGTCAAGACAAACAAAATGGAGGCCGACAGTGAAAATCTGGGCCGAGTGATGAGTACCTTTGTTTTTTATCTCTCTATATTTACATTTTAACAGTTTTTATTTGTACGTTTATTGCTTCTATGGCACTTTTTAATCTCGTTGTAGTGGTGACAATGGCAATAAAGTTTCTATTGAATTCTATTCTACTTGTCGAAGGCAAAACATTCAAGATCTTTAAAACAAAAAAAAACTCATGCAAGAATTTAAACTTGAAAACAAGAGCTGACGACCCGGGCTCGATATCGCTCTGAAAAACCCAGACGAGCTCAGTCCTCGATGAGCATTAACACGAAGCGGGTTTATCAACTCCGTTAGTTCGTTCCGGAATTTTTCCCCGTCAAGATCAGTGCATCGTCACATAAAACGAAGTGTGCAGCATCGGACCAATCACAGCGCGGCAGAGCAGTCGACACAGTGGGGGAGAACGTCGAAGATTTCAAACACCAGGCTGAAAGCAACACGCTGTACCTGCGGCCTGGAAGTAATGCTGGCTGAAGATCTCCGACTCTGTCAATGCATAACTTGGGGAGATTTTACAATATCAATTCGCTGGACGGTATAACGGACGGCATGCTCATCACTCAATTTCACTTTATGACGGCACCAACGTGTGGAGCAGAGCGTCCTCACTGCTCGTCCCGTAGTTTAGCGTTTACATCCAGTTGTTTAGAGGCGGAGTTTCCTCCGTGTGCGTGTGTTTCGTGCCGGAATATTGATTCATCCCTGTGATGACATGAGTAGTTCTGCGTTCCATAAATTCATGTCGCTGCAGTTCTGTCAGGCGCGACTATTAACCTCATTGTTCTAGATCAACCCTCGAGGAGATAAACAGACCTGGAACAAAGTCAAGGACAAAATCATCCTCCAAAGCCTCAGTGGCCAGGATTTATTTTATTTTGTCAAAAGGATTGCGTCCCTCAATAAAAACTCATCCTCTAATAAGCTCCTCCCACCATACGTGCACCAATCAGGACCATCTAAGAGTGGGCAGGTCATTTTCCAAGAGATCTGATTGGTCAGTTGATCTCTTATCCAGAACATACCCTGCTCCGGAGCAGGTTAGAGGTTTAAAGTAAGTCAACACGGTGATTTCCCAGGTAGGAAGTAAACCGGCGTCGCTGTACGTAAAAACCCAGGATTAACCCTGAAGTTACCTCGATAAGAGGAAATCTTATCGGCCTCTGTGCCGTTACTTACAGCCATTATGGACAAATGTCATATACGCTTCATTATCCCCCCAAACAGGAAGTCTAAACAATCACTATTAAAACAGAAAAGTTGAAGGGGGCGTGGTCACTCCTATTCCCTCTGGTCGAGTGCAAGAACACGAATATTGTGGAACAATGTCATTGAAATAATGGAGGAAATTTAAAGTTTTACCAGGTGAAAGAATTGAAAAGAAAGATATTTACCTCTTTACAATATTGACCATTTCTACCAAAAAGACCTTGACGAGGAACTACTGTTCTACTTCTCCGACGTGTATGTGATGAAAAAAAAATAGTGAGAACAATACTTTGGAACCGGGTGATTTTATGAGTAGTTCCACCAGGGAACCATAGGAGGCGCTGCAACTGCACAAGGCAGCCAAAACCAAACGTCCAGGAAGAAGAGAGCAGAAGCTACAACAATAAAACATTAAGAGACGGAAATACGTTCAATTCATGTCGTTAAAATGAGTTGAGCTGCAGTCACCTGGCCAAGGACACACACACACACACACACACACACACACACACACACACACACACACACACACACACACACACACACACACACACACACACACACACACACACACGTCATAAACACATTGAATAAAAACCCAAATTAATCCATTTTGAATTAATTTGGGTTTTTATTTTGTTCTCTACTTTGTCACTAATGTGCAGGAGGATGATGAGCGGTGGAACTCAGTGTATCTAAAACTCAAAGTTTCCTCTGGAATTTTCTCTGTATTGAATGAATGTTGTGTTTGTTTTTTGTTTTTTATAACTTACTCAACAATAGGCAAAATGAAAAGTTGAAGAATGTTGAAATATAAAAACTCTCAGCATCAAAATGAAATGAGTAAATATTAAATATGAATATGTAAAAGGATTAATCATTGCTTAATAAAGGGAAATCAGGTAACAAACACTGACTTTACAACACGATGTTTCGGCACCGTGTCTTTTCTTTCTTTATTTTTTAATCAAACTTTGTCCCTTTTTAAAAAAAATAAAAAAATCTAACTTGGTCCTTTTTTCCAATTTGAACTTAGTCATTGTCTTTATCTACTTTATCCTTTTCTTTTAACCAACCTTGTCCTTTTTATTCATTTATTCGTTTATTTATTCATTTATTTATTTAATCAAACTTTGTCCTTTTTATTTATTTATTCATTTATTTATTAGTTTATTTATTAGTTTATTTATTTATTTATTTAATCAAACTTTGTCCTTTTCATTCATTTATTTATTAGTTTATTTATTTATTTATTAGTTTATTTATTTATTTATTTAATCAAACTTTGTCCTTTTTATTCATTTATTTATTAGTTTATTTATTTATTTATTAGTTTATTTATTTATTTATTTAATCAAACTTTGTCCTTTTCATTCATTTATTTATTAGTTTATTTATTTATTTATTAGTTTATTTATTTATTTATTTAATCAAACTTTGTCCCTTTAAAAAAATTAAATCAAACATGGTCCTTCTTTGATCATTATACAGAGGACATTACAAGTGAACATTTTTAAATCCAAAGTAACTAGAAAAGTAACTCCAGTCCTCCAGAAGCAGCTGTAATCAAGAACCACATTTCAGGTATTTTGCTTTAATGGGATTTTTCCTCTGATGAAGACTTCAAGGATACAAACAATAAAAACAAACATCTGTGTTTATCGGAGCGCGGAGCTGAATGTGGGGGGAGGCTCAGGTTCCTCAGGTTCCTCAGGTACACGTCGTTCTCGTTCTGATACAACTTTACAAAAAGCTGAAGCCAAGGCTGAACACACACAACAGAAAAACACAAACTTTCCAGGTCCTCCGGCTTCAATGAAATACTGGACGTGCGTTTTAGGCGGGTTTTTTCAACGTCAAAAGGCAACTAAACAGTTAAAAAATAGAAAAACATACAAATTTCTTTAGGGGCTGTCTGCTTGTTTGTAAGGTAATGATTTTTATCTACCAGTGATTCAGTCAGTCACTTTGTACTTTCTTTTATCTTCAGGTCATTCAGTCGGCTGTAAAACTCAGTACGCTGTTGACGTGTTTTATGTGATCATTAAGATTATATATCGCAGGTTTCTTCAGGTGGGGGAGGAGGTGGATGACCTGGCGCAGGAGGTGGCTAATACCTGGAACTGAGCTTAACTTCCCAAACATCCTGGCAAACAACGGGAACCGACATGAAGACTGAACTGGTGTCGGCTCGTAGCTCCGGTCCTGGTTGATCCTCCAGTGAGGAGACTGACTAATTCCTGGTTCTGAGGAGAGAACACAGCTGATGTGTGGAGACGCTGCACGGACAACTCGTCCACGACTCATTTTTTCAGCATTATTGATTTGAAGGATTTCAAAGTATATTTGCCACATTTGGAAGGATTATTAAGTACATTTAACACAAAAACATTCTAGTGTATCAAGGTCAACAATATCGTGTATTTTTAGCGTTTTTGATTCGGCAAACAGAGAATTTGTAGGAGCAAAATAATAATCAGTTTGATTTATGAGTCTTTTTCTTCTGAAGTAAAAAAATAGGATCGTTTGTTTTAGAATTATTTCTCCATATTTCCACACCATAACTCAGATATGAAAGAATGAGGGGGTTATATAATAAGATGAGTGAATTTTAATCTGATACTGATCTGACTTCAGGATATTTATATGCAGCTTCCAACTGAGCTTTTTATCAAAAGTAATTCTTAAAAATGTATTTACATGCACTTTGCTTAATTTGTTTACCATTAAGAGAATGGTAAACAAAGAGAAACAAAGCCATGTGATGCTATACTAAATATAGAGTCGTCTTACAATCCTGGAGCAAGACAAGAGTCTGGGCCATAAAACACAAACCTGATGAAATGATCTCGCTCCTGGAATGACGCAATCTAATGTCTGAAAGTTAACAACTCACCTGTGCAGTGAACACACAAAGATCCAGACTAATAGCTGGCAGCGCTGCACTGGTCCCGACTAATACCTGGTGTCAGCAGTCAGGTTGCAGGAGTCCTGTAATGATTTCACCTCTGCAGGAAGAAACAGGATCAATCACACCAGAAGATCCAGACTAACACCTGGAAAAGACAAAAGACAACAACAACAAAAACCTTCTACATTGCTTCAGCTCATATCCAGTACAGATTTATGTTTCAGGCTCTTTGCAACAAAATCGCTGTTCTCAACAAAAACAAGAAAACATTTAGAGAAATTCTAAATTGTTGTTGGATCTGGGGATGTTGAATTAAATCGACCATGGAGTTCTACAAACTCTACAAACTCTGGTGGATATCAACTAAATCCTGGAGTGATGCTCCTCAACAGAAGACTATGGACTGAAGGAAGCGCTCATGATCTGGTCTAATTCCTGGAAGTTATGTTACATTGTGGGACACAGACTAAAACCTGGCCAGAAGTTTTAGGTCTGGACTATCACCTGGAATCAAAATATTTAACATGAAATCATAAATAATCCCTGAAAATAATCTGGGTTCTGGATATCTGTGGGGAGCAGACTAACTCCTGGAAACAGTTTCAAACACTTCAGGGTGTGAAGCAGTCTGTGTCGCCCTCTTGTGGCTCACAGTCAAACTACCACCGCTCTAATCTGTCAGATTGTTCAATGTTTGACAGGAAGTGAAAATTGAATAACAAAAAAACGACTGAAAAGACGGAACCTTTCACAAAAAAAGCAGAGAAGCCAGTTTGATTAAATTTCCCTTAAAATGAAATGTAGTTTTATTTTGAGGCACTTAATGGAACAAGTTTCACATTAGAAAAAAAAACAATATTTTAACATTGAAACAAAAAGTAACAGATTCCAAAAATACTTCTGAGAATATGACAAAATAAGACAACATTCTGAGTTCTTAAAATAAATGTATTAAGTCTCTTATATTTGAAATAAATCAAAAAAGGCTTGGTTGGTAGAGCGGTCAACTCCCAATCGAAATGTTGCAAGTTCAATTCCCATCCCCGCCCGTCCACATGCTGAAATGTCCTTGAGCAAGGCACCAAACCGCTTCCATTACATTGACAGCGCCTTGCATGACCGTATGAATGGGTGGATGTGATTGATGATGTGAGACCCTTGGAGGCTGCGCAGGTAATAAATAGTTATATAAGTGAAATCCATTGACTAAACCTCAAGAGCTTTTAATTCAGGATTCACTTAACACTTATTTTGAAATGAATAATTTAAAGCCACTTCACACATTTAGTCACAGAAAACAAGAAAAGAAAAGAAGTGACAGGAATGTTAAACAATAAAATATAAAAGTAGTTAAAATTCATCTTTGGAAGAAAATCCATGGCATTTTACTTTGAAATGTTGGACTTATTTAAAAATATGAACTATACATATAGAATAGTTTTTTTAAAAAGGCTCCTGAATTAAATTCAGAACACTGAAGAAGAGGAAGAAGCTTCTGGAAACTCGACTCAGCTCCTTTTAACTTTGGACCTGCAGGAGGAAAAAGAGGAGGAAGAGGAGCAAGAGGAGGAGCAAGAGGAAGAGGAGAAAGATGAGGAAGAGGAGGAGAAAGAAGATGTTAGCCTTCATGTTGCTTCCACTTCAAACCACAGAACAGATTCATCAAGTGCGTTTAAATCGAGATAGCGGCTGAAATGCTAACATTAATGCTAACATTAATGCTAATATATTAACATCAATGCTAAAGAGACAGCCGCTTATCAATGCTAGTTATTAGCTGCGATGCTACCGTGTGATAAAAGTGCATTAGCAGGTGAAATGCTAACATTGATGAGAGAGTGAAGTTAGCATTTAGCATTTATACATACAGCTGACGCATGCTAACATTAGTTATTAGCATTCACATGAAAAGTAAAAATCAAAGTGTGTGAAAGAGTTTCCAACATCAAAGGGTTAAAATGATCGGGGTATTTTCTGTACTTGAAACTTTTCTTACATTTCCACCAGAACCAGAACCAGAACCAGAACCAGAGGCCTGGTTTAACAGGAGCCGCTGCAGAACGGAGGCCCAAAGAGTCCAAAACTAAAACATTTATATACTGAAATTATTTTCATTCTAGTATTACATTTTTATTTTGACATTATATTGAATTAGAAAAAACTTTTCAAATCACAGGCTCTTGCAATACTTTAATATCCATGAATTTTTTATTTTTTTTTAAATAATCTTTGCGCTGAGCCCACCACAAACTAATTAAAATAAATTCACACAAAATTTTCCCAAAAGTTTTTATTTCCTTTATTAAATCAAAATTTTTTTTTTTTTTAATTTTAGTGCAGAAAAAAAGTTTATTTTGGCATTAAAGTGTCACATTTTCATCTTTTATCTGTAGTAAATAAACTTTATAGAACATAAATAATAAAGACTTTTACTCCAAAAAGCAACATAGAAATAAAAAAAACACAAAAACAAAAATGTATGACCATCTGTTTGTGGCTTCCGTTAAAAAAAAAAAAAATAAGAAATTAAAGAGACAGTTGTTGGGAGTTCTTGAGTTTCAAACTCAAAGAAAAAAGAAATTTGAAAGTTTAAAATAATATAAATTATGAAAAAAAAAAAAAATCAAAACTGCTGATTCAGAAAACTAAATTATTCATAAACTGAGAAAAAAAAATATGGAATATTTTCACTAGACAAAACAAATGGTATAAAAATATTTGTGAAATCTCAAGCCGTTTCTTTTTTCTCCCAGTCACCACAATATATAAAATAAAAGAAATTAGTAATCCTTAACCTCGAGAAAACCGCCGAGACAACATTTTTCCTTAAAAAAACCGAAAATATACTTTTAAACGTATTTCTTTCTCTTCCTGTTCACAGTTTAATGATTTATGACTTCAGAAACCGAAAAACAAAAAAGTTGGTAGTTTTTTGTCTCCGAGTCGAGACGCAGCGACGTTCTTATCCCGACCCGCCACCAAGACTTTTATTTGTTTTACCAAAACACCTCAGAAGACGTTCGGGAGCAAAACTGGTCACGATTCTAAAGTTTAACAAAAGAAAGGAAAAAAATAATAAAAATTTTTTTTTTAAAGTTTTAAATAAAACAAATCTCATTTTGGCAAAACAAACATAATTCCGAAAAGTTCTCATGGTTATTTTGAGCTGCTATACCAACTAAGGGTACTTCAAAGAACATAATGCAGTTTTTTTTTCTGGGTTTCACGGAAACGTCTCGTTATCGGTTCTGATCGTCTCGTCATGAAACGGCGACTTCCCGTTTCTGTGGCCTGAAAAGGTCTTTTTCATCAGAATTAATCACAAAATCGTGAAGGAGAAATTTGACGCGAATCGTTCTCACCTCGTCGTTTATCGACGGTCCCGACAAAATTGAGTTTTTTTTAGTAACACCAGAAGTACCATCCTGCAAATTGGCACATTTATCACCGTCGACACGTTTCTCTTTCTGACGTTTGCGGCTTCCACGAAAAGTTTTTCTACAAATATTGACCTGCTCCTTCAGAATAAAAGCGTCTGAACTCGAGGTTCCTCCTCTCCAGCTTCGCCGCGTTGGACGAAGGCGGCGGAGGACTCGGTGCGTCACGGACGTCAGGAGACAAAAATAAAAAAATAAAAAAAAACCTCAAACTTCCTTTCGTCCCGAAGAGAAACAACGTAAACACAAGAGAAACGCGACTTTCTTTGTAAGCCTCCATCGAACAGACTAAAAACATTCAGGACGCCTCCGCCCGACGCCTCCTTCAACGAGACGCCGCGGCGCCGGATGTCAGTAGATACGTGTGATTGAGAGTAAAGACGCTCCGATCGGCCCGAAGCTGAGACACAATCGTATGGCTTCTGTACAGATGAGAGGGAAAAGGCACCGAACACCAACGGTCCGTCTGCAGCGACCCCAACGTTTCCACTGCGCAGCCGCAAAACACGAAGGTCAAAGGTCAACTGGGTTTGGTTTCCATCAGACCAATGAGACGATGACGGCGGAAGCAGCTCCCTCTAGTGGTCAGAGTCAATATGACAACCACAATGTAGAGACAGTCACGGTTTGGTTTCAAACGGACTCAAAAACTGAAAGAACATCGCAATAAGAACCAGGGAGTCAGACTTGTGCTGCCCTCTAGTGGTCAGACTAGTTATGGCAGCGGCAATGTCAACGAGTAACGACAAAGAACGGGACTTTAAGTATTTGTTTCATCATTAAATCTGCTTTTATAATTTATCAACGTCGGCGTCAAAGGTCAGTGAGGCGGCGAACCTCCGAGAGCAGGAAGGTCGGATCCGTGTCGCCGTCAGAATCGGATAAGCTCAAGTGCGCTGCCCTCTACAGGGTGGAGAAGTCATGACAGCAGCAACGTACAACAGCAATGAAGTAAAATCACTTCAAAAGAAGCAAAGTCATTTTCAATCTTAGAGCCAAAACTACGGTTTTCTCAATAATTAACCGAACTCTGACGTAGACTGACATGGTCTTACGAGGTTTCGGGAAGATCGTGACGGAGAAAATCTACGAAGAGCAGAGACGGCGCCGCCCTGGTGGTTGTAATGTTAAAGACGAGTTTCCCACGGAAACAAGAAAGTTTCTTATTTTCATGCTCAGAAATTCCTGTTACGTGTTAAAAGTGGAAAATAAGGAATAAGTGAGTTAAACACAAACGAAGCTTCACTTCGTCATTTGAGCCAAACCGTACCAGGAGTTTGTAAACCTCAGGATCGGCGTTCAGACGCCCCCTGGTGGTCGGAGCAGTTATGACGAGAGCAATGTAGGAGAGGGAAATTCAACAAATAAAGGCAAAAGTCTTCGTTATAAATTCATATCAAAACTAAATAGAAACTTGACCTACATCTAGACAGGTTGAAGATTTGTTATGGTCGGAAAAATACGCAACTTGTAATTAATTACTTCTGATTTCTGTCCAAAAAACGCGGCGTGGAATATTTGATAAAACTGGGAGAGCTTTTTTGTGGTCTGGGACTCTTTGAGCCTCCGAAAGATCGATTCGGGTTTTTAAACGCGTCGCAGCTGCACAGTGAAAAACACCAAACGTGGGGTCGAAGGTCAAACCCAACGGTCGCCACGGCGACGAGCGCTCGGTTTTCAGCGTAAGGCGTTTCTCCTCCGGTCGGTTTGTTTTTAAGGCAGAGAGGGCTTCCTGCTGCTCCTTCTCCTCCTTCACTTCAGTGTTAGGCAGACGGAGGAGACGCAGCTCCTTCTGGAGCTCTGAGGAGGAGACGGAAGGAGGAGAGGTTAGAGGTTAGAGGTCAGGATGACGGTGGGAGGAGCCTCCTCCTCTGTCCAGGGAGACTCCTCCTCTCCGTCACACGAGGAGAAAGAAGCTGAAGCGGGTTAGAAAGAGCAGGTGGGGAAAGTGAGCGCCTCCTCTTTCCTGACGAGGAGTTCCTCCTCTTCATCATAAAAACCACGTGAGTTTATCTTTCACCTCCTCCGTCAGAGGACAGCGAGTCTCCTCCTCTTCGGGGAAAAGAGGAGGAAAGGTGGAGGTTTCTTCCTCCCCGTCAGAGGAGAAATGAGTCAGATAGGAAAACAGACCACCTCCTCTTCCTCCTCCTCCTAACGTCTGCAGTCTGAAGCTCTGAGGACGAGGAAGAGGAGGATGACAGTGAGAGCATCGCTCTGAAAAGGAGGTTCAGAAAGTTCAGGAGGAAAACAGCGCACCTCTTCCTCCTCCTCCTCCTCCTCCTGCAGTCTTTAGTGTTGGCGAGGTCACGAGGAGTCCAAGGTGCAGGGTCGGCTAACGCGGCTACTGTTAGCATCTCATTTACTCCTGCTGCTCCTCCGCGGGCCTCCTTCTAAACTCCACAGAGGAGGAGGAGTCTGGAAGGGGGAGGAGTCAGGAGGAGGAAGAGGAGCAGCGTCTTAACGCTCATCGACGCATCATCGACCCTTTTCACAGTGACGTCACTCAACTTCCAACTCTCCTGTAGGTTATATTTATAATGTGTATTATTATGTGTTACATAAGAGTTTTAATATCTGTAGGAACTTTTATGAAAGCAGGTGTCACATTCTAATGGTTACTGCAACTTTTTACTGCATGTTATATTTGTAAATATGTATTAGTATGTTGTGTTCCTGCAGACGGAAACTAGCTACGACTAAAATCTGGTACGAAGCATCTTTTCTTCAAGATGAATGTTTTTGCACATGGTCCCTGAAAAACAAACTAAATAATAAGTGGAGTGACGTCACAGTGAAAAGGGTGGTTTGATTTTAGTTTTCTTAGTAGAGCCCGCCTCCTGTGACCTGTGATTGGCTCTGCAGAGTCAACAGCAGCCAATCAGGCACAAGGAGGGGCGGGACTTCACTGTAACAAGTTAATAGTAACCAGGTCATTCATCCAGAGTGGAAGTGATGACTGTTAGGAGGAGGAGGAGTTAGGAGAAGGAGTCAGGAAAGGGAGGACCGGGCAGGAGGAGGAAGATGAGTCAGGAGGAGCAGCAGGAGGAGGAGGAGCAGCAGGAGGAGGAGCAGCAGGAGGAGGCGCAGCAGGAGGAGGCGCAGACCCCCAGGGAGCAGCAGTGTGCACGGCGTGACCTTTGACCACAGCAGACACACACAATCACTTCACTGACTTTGGCAGAAACGCCTCCATCTCCACGCTAACGCCTGCCTGCTCCGCCGCCGCCGAGGATGAGGAAGAAGAGGAGCTGAGGAAGAGCGGCCCGCCGGCCGGCCGGGGCAGGCTGTACATGTACACGGCGCCGATGACAAGCCCCGCCCCCGCCGTGAAGAGCAGGTCCACGTGGAAGGCGAACAGGTAGACGGACATCACCGTGGAGACGATGATGGAGAAGGAGGTGGCGAAGCCCTTCAGGATGTTGTCGGCGTACTTCACCACCACCGCCACCAGCAGCCCGCCGAACGCCTGGTTGCAGATGACGAACCACACCATGCCGGTGTAGCCAAACAGGAAGCCCTGCTGGGAGACGGCGGCGCCGTCGTTCCACCACAGTCCCAGTGTGCCCAGCGCCATGCCGAAGATGCCCAGCTGCACGTTCCTCACCCACACCGAGGCGGCGCTGCCCTTCAGGATCTTCTCGAAGTAGACCCCGGCGAAGCCCGACGACAGGCAGCTGATGACCACGGCCACCAGGCCCACCAGGTAGTTCTGCTGCGACGAGTCCTGGCCCGACGCCTCCTTGTTCGCCTCCTGCTGCACCTGGGAGAGCGCGTCGAGGTGAGAAATTTGACACACAAAGGAAAACATACTCACACACATCAAACACCGGGAACCGGTCGGGCCAGATTGGAGGGTGACGGTGGCGGTTACCTGAACGATGGCGACGCCAGCGAAGAGCAGCAGCAGAGAAACCCACTGAACTCTGGACAGAGACTTCCTGAGCATCAGAACGCTGAACAGAGCCGTGGTCAGGATCTTCAGCTGGTACGTCACCTGGTGGGGGTCGAACGGAACCACATCATTAAAACCGCTCCGTTCTCAGAGGGGTGGTGGAGGTGGGCGGGGACTCACCTGGAAGGAGGCGGCGGGCAGGTTGGAGATGGCGATGTACTGCAGGTTGTTCTGCAGCGTGTAGATGAGTGAAGGGACGGCCATTTTCAGAGTGTCACTGTACTGAAACACCACACAGTCCAACAGGAAGGACAAGGTCTCCTTCACACTGACTATACACACACACACACACACACACACACACACACACACACACACACACACACACACACACACACACACACACACACACACACACACACACACACACACACACACACACACACACACACACACACACACACACACACACACACACACACACACACACACACACACACACACACACACACACACACACACACACACACACACACACACACACACACACGGATAAGCTTCGCAAATAAGGCGAACACACAATACCACATCCTGCATGTCTGAAAACGGTAATCCTCATGGTAATCCTGTTCAGGTATGGACTCGTCCCCCTGAACAGAGAGACCCCCCCACAGCCCTCGCTGATTTGCTTGTATTGCTTTTGTCTTTTCCAGACGGCTTGACTCGTCCAGTAAATGCAACGACAAAAAGCAAACGGAAAAGACAAAGACAAAGCAGGAGAAGTGTTGACAAAATGGAATAAGCAAAGACAAGATAGAAAAGAATGCGACTACCTTTGTATAGTTTTTGTATTATTGATTCTCTTTATATTTCCACATTTATTTCCTTTTAATTTTGGCACTCCTGTGATTCCATAGTCGTCGGGTTTTGTCGCGATGCGTCGTCTCGAGATGCCGAGGCGTCACGTCAAGGGTCGCGGTAGTCGCTCCGTGTCGTCAAGGTCTCGAGGTAATACTCGCATGTTACGTTAGCATCCCGGTGTCGCGCAGAGGACCATCAGCTGCTGCTATGACTCTCTAAATATCCGATAGCGGTTGCGGGCTTAACGACTGATACCTCGGCCGTCGTGGAACTGAGCACAAAGCCCGAGGGATTTGAGCCGCGACCGTGGATTTTACGAACGATTCTCCCGCGATCCGATCTTTCGTCTCAGACGGACGAAAATCGCGCCGCTTGTGGAGCCTTTAAAACGTCATCGTCTTGTCTCGTTGTTGTTGTCGAGTTGCTGCGTCAAGGTCTCGAGATCGTCTCATCGCAGTGTCACGGTGTCGAGGTGATTCCCCAAGGGGTCGTCGTAGTCGTGTAGTTTGCAGTTGTGTAGTGCGTCTGTGCATACGTACATCTCTTCTGCAGCAGGATGATGAAGAGACATGTGGTGACCTTCAGCACCTCCGCCATGACGACGGCCGACGTGGCGTAGAAGCGGTCGCCGGGCAACGTGCGGACGTACCGGATGCTGAGGATGAGCGAGGCGTTCTGCACCACCAGAACGGCCAGGCTGATGTACTTCAACTTCCTGTTCGCTGGAGGACAGACGGAGGGCTGGAGGTGAGCGGACAACCAACAACTGCCCCATGTCCTCCCAACAACTGCCCCAAATCCAAATATTAATCAAACAACTGCCCCATGTCACCCAACAACAACTGCCCCAAATCCAAACACCCACCTGACAAGAATCAAATTCCGTTATTAGTACTCGTGAGTAAACTAGTCTAGCAGGAAGTGACTGTATTTGGCACGCCATAGTAAGCAACAACTAGACCGGCAGGTACTTGATAGAGTGATAAAAGAAAAACTAAATAACTTGAATAGAATAAAATACCTTTGCCACTGGAGCAAGAGCAAGTTTCAAAGTTTCAATTGCCCCACAACCAAACAAACGCCCAACTGTTATCTCAGATTAACCAGATGATTGCCCAATCCACCCGACAGCAGCCCAACATCCACAAGAAAACCAAATAATCTGTCCAGTTTATTTCAGGAAGAGCAAACATCCAGATTATAGAGCATCTTCCTCCTCAAACATCCAGATTATAGAACTTCTTCCTCCCACTAACTGGTGTAACTAGTTACATCTACTTTGCAACTAACCAATAACTCCTGGTGTTTGACTGCTGGGAGCGTCTGAGGATCATGTTTACAGGAGTGTGTGAAGAAAGGAGTGTGTGAAGAAAGGAGTGTGTGTTCTCAGCAGAGGGGTGGGTGGGTGTGTGTGTGTGTGTGTGTGTGGGTGCGTGTGTGTGTGTGTGGGTGCGTGTGTGCGTGTGTGCCCAACCTACACGTCAGCATCGACCTGGCAACAGTCAATATGACTAGTTAATTAGCCTGTAGCTCTGCTAACTGCTAATGTTGACTGTTTAACACCAGTTTATTTCAGACTAGTTAACTTTTTCTGTTTAGCGGAGCAGCTAGTTAGTTCGCTGGCATATTCAGCTGACAGACCTAATTCATTTCAATAAAATATTTTTAAGTTGTTTTAAAGTCCTCCGCAACGCACACGGTCCCCAGATTCAAAGCGCAGGGGCCCGGGAGAGGCTGCTCCGCTGCTCCGCTGCCCGACCCCCGCTGCTCCGCTCCCCGACCCCCGCCGCGTCCACTCACCGTCGCTCTGACCGCGGCTCGCCGCCTTCTCCTCCGCCGCGCTGCCGCGGCTCCCTCCGGCCATGCTGCGCTCGCTGTCCCCGCCGCCCGGACCGTACGAGTCTTCGCCCCGCCGCCTGCTAGGCTAACGCTCCGCCGGCCTGCGAGCTGCTCCCCGTCCCCGCTCTCGGTGGGGACGCCGTGGCAGAAGCTCCACCGCCCGGCTCGCTGTTCGGGTTGGACGCCGGAGGAGGCTGCGGGTCCGTCGGAGCGCGTCCTTGTGTGGAGCCGGAGGAGGAGAGAGGAGGCTGCGGGGAACCGGCGGGACCATGAGAGGAGGGGAAGAGTCTGCGGAGGCTCCAGGTATCCCGGAAGCTACATCCAGGGACTACATGAGCCGAGAGGAGCCGGAAAAACCCGAAAGACACAGGACGAGCCGAGATGAACCGAGAGAAGCCGAGTGGAGCCGAGATCTCCAACTAATAGATACGACCTTTATTCTTGTGCCTCTTGATGCTTGAATTTATTTAGAATTTTATAAAACACATATGTTGCCATGGAGACGCTGATATATTAAGAGATAAATTAGAGAGGCAGGCACAGAAGATTTCCTCTGGAATTTTGTAGTTATCACATAAACTGAGTTTGTTCAGTTTTTATCAACAGCCATTCAAAAATGAATCGTTAAAGTGGGAGCAGTCAGAGAGATGTCTTCTTTTCCTCTGCTCTCTGAATGAAACAATCACTTCCTCGTTTGGCAGGAAGCCATCCTATTGGCTGCGAGGTTGACCACGCCCCTCTCCAGGTTGAATAGAGGATCTTTTGGAGGTCTCACTCCGCTGGAGAATCAGTGAACGGAGCAAGCGTCACAAAAACTAATTTTAAACAAAACTTTACTTTAAAACATTATTGGAAATAATCTCAACAATCATTCATTAAATGAATACTTACTTCTGAAAAAGTATTTGAAATTGTATTCACAATTTCAGTTTCAAGAAAAGGAGAAATCAGAGTTAAAGTGACAAAGTTTTTATTCAAAACATGGGATCTATTTTTTGATCCACAAAACTTCTTATTTAACGTAAATAAACACAAACAAGTGATCAAACGGCCACTTTGACCATCAACTCCACTGTTTTTAGGGCAACGAGGCGTCGAACAAAACAGGACGACAGTGACAACCATCGGTTGGTTTCCATGGAAACTGAATAAAGGGTTCATGTCACTTTTAGAGAAAAGATTTTTAAAAAATGACACGTGCTAAACTTCAGATGTCTTTCTTCAAATCGTTAACGTTTGATTCTTCCCATTTAAAGAACTTCTTCTGGACTCCTACCAGAAACGAGCCCAGATTTAAACGTTCACAGTTTCTCTACAGAGAGAAGCTGAAAATAAGGTGCTGCTTCTATTAACTCTTATAAAGTCAGTAAAATGGCAAAAAAATAAATAAGTTTAAGACCAACTCCTTTGTAAAGCATTAAAAAAAAAAAAAAATCTAAAACAAATAACGGTTGACAGAAAATCACAAACGAGAACAAATGGAGAAAATACGATGCGAAGAGCTTATTTCTCTTCCCGATTCTGAATTTTCCAGTGTGATTTGGTTAAAAACTCTAAAATAACCAGTTGAGGCGTTCAAGTTGTTCCCGGAAATGACAAGAAAGAAAAATATAAAGTGCAAAGCGAAATCTTCAACCACAAAGAGTTTAGAAATTTTCCAGTGTTTGACATCTATCTGCTCGTCGTGGTTCAGCTCCCCTCCTCTTCCTCCTCAGCTCCTCCCTCCACCCAGGGGTGAGAGAGGATCTGCTGCAGGGAGGGGCGGAGGTGCGGCTCGTAGCAGAGGCACCAGCGCAGGAGCGAGCGGCAGCCTGAAAACACGCAAACAAAACACACCTTTACTTTTAGGAGGTTTTCTCCAGAAAAGGTTTTGATTCCTTTTTCTGTTTCCAGGATAAAAATATTCTGACGTCAGGGAGACTGAATGAAACATTTTCTTCTGTTTTTCTTATTATTATCATTTTAAAAGAAACAATCACAAACAAGATGTTTTTTTAAATTTATTTCATGTATTAATATATTTTGCATTAATTTATGATTTTTTTTGCATGAATTTATCTTGCATTCATTAAGCATTAAGTTATATATATATTTTTTTTAAATATTAATGTATTTTTGCATTTTTCTTAGCAGCAATATATTTTTGCGTTAAACTATTTATTTATTGATGTTACTTTTTATAAATATGGATTTATTGAATATTCTCACCACACCAAGACACGATGAACACATTTCTCAGACTAAAAATATTCAGAAGTATTTTCTTTCTATTTTAACCGTCTGTGTTTGTCCCGCTCAGCCTCAGTGACTCTGATGAAGAGGAAACGATGTGTCTTCATGTGTGTTACCGTTGGAGAGGCGGGGGGGGAAGTCGGGCATCGCCCGCACGATGTCGACGTCACTGCCGAAGGGGACGTCCCCGCACACCATGTCGAACAGCAGGACGCCCAGAGACCAGATGGTCAGCGGCTCGGCGCGATACGAGCCGGTCAGGATCCACTCGGGGGGGCTGTAGACCCGAGTCCCTGGAGGGGCGGGAGGGGGCAGAGAGATTTACCCCAGAGGCAGAAAGCTGACAAAAGCCACGTTTACTTAATAATGCTTCAAGTGAGACGGGTTTCGTGTTTTGAAGACAATGTAGTTTTCATCTGGGGCCACAAGTGGGTGCTGCTGTTTGTTTTTTGTCGATAATGTAATAATGTTTTTGGTCAAACCGTCAAAGTCGCTGTACGGCGTCTCCTTCAGCGGCGCTCCAGACCCGAAGTCGATGATCTTGACGTCCAGCGTCTTAGTGTCCACCACAATGTTCTCGTCCTTGATGTCTCTGTGCAGGACGCCGTGAGCGTGCACGAAGAGCAGCGTGTCCACGATCTGACCCAGGAACCTGTTGGGAGGGAGCGTTAATGGCGGGGATCCGGAGCAGATAGCCGGTGGAAGCAGACGGTTGGGGGGGGGGGGGGTCCGACCTGCGGGCGAGGTGCTCAGGCAGCGCTCCTCTCTCCGTGATGAAGTCGAACATGTCCTGGCTGTGCGGCGGGCGCTCCAGGACCAGCAGGAAGCCCCGCCCCTTTACCTGGAACCAATCCAAGAGGCGCACGACGCCACGATGACCCCCAACCTCTGTGAGGCGCTGCAGCAGAACGATCTCTGAGGGAACCGGGTCGGCCTCGTCCGGCTGAGGAGAGCCAAGAACGCACACGCTCACTATTTACACACATATCCCGGGATTTTAATGTCCTCGTGGTGCGTTCAGGTTCGTCTGCTGTCACGGAAATCCCCCCCCCCCGCACCCACACTGATGTCCGGTCTGTCCAGCAGGGGGCGGAGTTTGGCATTAAAACTGTAACTCACCAGCCTCGTCCACGTCCCCACCCGGTCGTTGGAAACCTCTTTGATGGCGACCTGGTGAGACACAAACCAGAAGCTCAGGAAACGAGTGAAACTTTTTGGAGTTAAAAATCTCCGGCGTCTCCGTTTCATCTGACCTGCTGACCGTCCGAGAGCCGCTGGCCTGAAAACACGCTGCCGAAGCCGCCGCTGCCGATCAGAGGCCCCCAGACATACTGTCTGTGGAACGGCTCCTTCACTGAGGACAGACAGACACAACATCACACACTCTGAGACGTCCTGACAAACCTTAACCGCAGGGAAACCAGAAATCCGTCCCAGGTGGATTTCAGACAAGAACGAAACATTTTTCCAGGATTTTGTTTTTCGTCTCGAGACGCAACAGGAGTTCAGATTTAAAAAAATCTATATGGTAACAAATGATTAGTCTTCAATAAAAGAATATATGATGTGGTGTTCCACAGGGATTTAATCTGGAGCACCAGGTTTTCTCACAAAGTCTATTAAAAAGTTTAAACACACTATATTCAGTAATAGCTCTTTTTTTTATTATCCTGTACAAAACCAACACAAATGTGAATTATGGACTTTTTGAACCGTATAAACCTGGATATAAAGTATTTAAATGATATGTTGCAGGAATCATATCAGCAGAAATTTTACAAATCTCAGGATAAACAGACTTAAATGTGTTGTGTAAAATAGCTGCACAAGATTCCTACATTTATGTAAAATCTGATGATTTCTGGACCTTGTAAACATTTTATTTAGGTATATAGTGTCAGAAATGTCCATTAAAATACAACAGGAGGTAAAGTAAGACTAAATATATATCTATTTAAATCCCAAACTGTTTAAGTTATGCTTCAATAACAGTGAATCTAATGTGGCGTTCCACAGGGATTCAGTCTGGAGCCCCAGGTTTTCTGACTGAGTCTCGATCTTGTGTAAACTAGTTGAGAAGCGGGTCTGAAAGAAAGTTTATAACCAACAAACCCCCAATAAAGTCTCAGTGTCTATCTCTTGACATTTCCATTAGACAAACACAGTAGAGACAAAAAAAATTGCTTTAGAATCTCTCACTTTATTTTGAAATCTTCCAAAACCTGAACATTTCTGCACTTTTTTGAACATTTAATTGTTTAAAACATGAACAGAATGAATCAGAGCTTCCCCCCCGTGTGGGATTAAGTGTGTAAAAAGTAGTAATGTGGAGGTTTTCCTCACCATATCTCCCCCTGGCCTCCTCCTTCAGGTGCAGCTCCGTGTCTCTCGTTTCCATCCTCCACCCTCCTCCACTTCAAACCCGCCGAAACTTCCCGCCTTCTTTACTCCCCTCCCCTCGTTGTGTCTTCAGCTCCAACCTCTACGTGAGAAAACTGCCGTGTCGGCCTTTTTCTCGAGTTAAAAACACGTTAAAAACGTTAAAATCTTGGTTGTAGTGCGGTGAGACGTTGCATGCCGCTCCCGCCCTCCGGTGGCCTTTACGTTACGTTACGTTACTGTTTGGATCCTTATTTAGACCCTCCCGCCGTAGCCCCGCCCACACACCCCGGGAATGTCCAATCAGCGTCGAGTAGTGTGCTCAATGTTTTGAGTCGCTCCGCCAATCAGGTGTGAGCTGTCTTCCCACTGAAATGGGAATAATTCAAGAAGTGAAACGTGTGTGTGTGTGTGTGTGTGTGTGTGTGTGTGTGTGTGTGTGTGTGTGTGTTTACAACTAAAACAGAAGTAAATAAAACATCGAAGCAGTACTTTTTTTCATGACAGTGAACTGAAACTATTAGTTTTCTATTAGGACGATTAGTTCTCCATGCTAAATATACAATATCGGCTGAGCATTTTCACACAAAACTCGAAAATGATCTCATAAACAGAAATAAAAATGTATAAATCGAAAGTTTAAAAACAGCGAGGATTGTTACTTCAATAGTCAAATAACTATAACTTTATAGATATATGTCTCTTCGGTTGAATCTAAATGTTAAACAGTAAATCTGAGTGGTATTAAATGATTCTGCCTCAGCAGAGAATATAAGACGAGGCGTTCCACAGGGATTGATTTCGGAGCCTCAAGTTTTCTGACCAAGTTAGAAGATTATATAAAGTAGTTGAAAGTTTAAAATCAGCTTTAGACCGTAACTGGAAAAATCCAAGAGGCTGTAACTTAATGATTATTCTCCTTCTATAGGCAAACATTTGTTTCTTTTAAACAACTCTAAAAATATTTTTAAATTATATTTCGAAGTTTGGGATTTTTCAGTGTAATCTTTTTTTATCATATTGTCTGCAGCAAAAAGCCCAACAAGCGACAAAGATGTGTAAAGGTATGTGTTAAATGATTTACACCTCAGTAACAGATGAGATGTGGCGTTCCACAGGGATTCAGTCTGGGATCCCAAACGTTCTGACTTTCTGAGTCGGAGGCTTGTTCAAATGAGCTGAGAACCGAGTGTATATTAAAAACAAGTTTAAAACCAGCAGGGCTTTTATTTTCTTTGTATTCAAACTTATATGATAATTTTCTTGAAATGAAAAGTCTTGTAAGACGAAGTCACGCAGTGATAATAAAGAAAACCAACAGAAACATTCTTTCAGAAACATTTTCCTCTTTTTATTCCAAGAAAAAAAAAAAAAGGTTTTTTTCATCCCAAACGAGAAAATAAAATAAAACAAACTTATATTATTAATAATAACAACAAGAATCAATCATTAAGAGGATAAGTATGACAATTCTCTAGTTTTTCAGTTTTTTTTTTTTTTGTGGCTTTATCTCTATGATGATATTGGTCGTGATCAATTAAACATGCAGCTAAATAAGTCCGATGATGATGATGATGATGAAGGTGGTGACAGAGGAAGAGGAGGAGGAGGAAGACAAAGAGGAGGAGGGAGGGAGGACACGAAACTGGCGGCAACCATGGAAACTAAGAGCGTTGACACAACATGGCCACCAGAGGAAGGAAGGGGAGGAAATGTTTGGCTGTTGGCGGCTGATAAGCGAGCTGGAGAAAAGAAAGTGGAAGTGATAGCTCGCCCGCTAGCGTCACCCAAACACAGACGGGCTGTCGTTAGCATAGTTGTCCAGTCGGGAGTTTCCGGCTACAAACGGCGGCCAGAAGGAGCTAGCTTCAGAACAGAGTAAGACTTCAGGTTTGGAAGTACAAAGAAGTTTTTTCCAGTTCTGAATCTCATGAGGACAAAAAAAAGAAAAAAAAAAAAAAGAAAAGCTATTAGCAAACATTGACTTTGCTTCGTAGCACGAGAGACGCTTAGAATCTAAGTCACATCTGGCACACATGATGGCAGCCAGAAAAAAAAATAAAAATCCATCAGGCTAGCTTTGTGGGGCAGCTGAGTCAGCAAATAATGCTAACGTGGCATACGGGATGTTGTGTTGGTTAGTTCTGGACAACGGCGGTTATACGAGTAAAATAAGTTAACAGTCGGCTAACAGTTTAGCCTTCTTCTAGGATGGATTAGCGCGACAGCTGCTAACGGGTAAAAAAGAAGCACAGTCCTAACCTTAAAACATGATAAGACTTGAGGTGATGGCTCACTCGTTGGACAGCATGCTAACAGAGCCTCCAGCGGGGCGGACCGGTTACCTTCCACCTGATTAGCATCCTTCATTGAAAACAATGGCCCCGCTAGCCGCAGAGCTAACGGTCCCATTCTGACAAAACGAAAAAAAGGTTCAAAAATATTGAGAGCTGCCCGGAGGGAAACAGAATGTACATGTGATCCCGGATGAGCGTTAAGACAAAGCTCAGTCTGAGCGGTGAGGAAGAAGAGGAGGAAGAGGAGGAGGTGATGAGCTGATGAAGAACAGAAACATAAAAACAAGTGTGCATTTTTGTCGGGAGTTTTATCTTTTCCCTGGTCGATATCCTTCTGTGGATCAGACGTGAGGAGGAGAGAGGAGGAGAGAGGAGGGGTGAGGGCTGGGGAGTGTGTATGTGTGTGTGTGTGTGTGCAGGTGTGTATGTGTTGGCTATCAGCTGCTGTCGGGTGACGGTTCCCTCTCTCGGTGCATGGTGGCGCTCTGGTGTTTCATGCTGTCCAGGTATTCCTGCTGAGAGACGGCCAGCACCGAGGCCAAGATCTCATCGTCCTCCCAGTCCGTCAGGCCTGAAACACACACACACACACACACACACACACACACACACACACACACACACACACACACACACACACACACACACACACACACACACACACACACACACACACACACACACACACACACACACACACACACACACACACACACACACACACACACACACACACACACCAAGATAAATGCTAAAAGTCTAGGAAATGTTTAAAAAAGAAAGATCTTCTAACAAACATGAATTTAGTGGTTTGACATGTCCAACAATGCTGCTGCCATACACGGTTTGTGTCTGTGTGTCTGTGTGTGTGTGTGTGTGTGTGTGTGTGTGTGTGTGTGTGTGTGTGTGTGTGTGTGTGTCTCACCAAACGCTGTTGGGGACATCTCCTGCATGATGGCTCTGTACTCCAAATGATGGCGACTCTGATTACTGGGACCTACAAACACATTCAATAAGTTCAGTATTCACGACAGAGCTGGACCTCACAAAGTTAGTAAAACTCTGTGTGTGTGTGTGTGTGTGTGTGTGTGTGTGTGTGTGTGTGTGTGTGTGTGTGTGTGTGTCTTACCTGGTGCGCAGGGCGAAGGCGGTTTGCTCAGGATGAGGGCGGCTCCCGCGGGGGAGGGGGGCTTGTTGTTGGTCGAGGGGGCGCTTGTGAGGTCGGAGTGGGAGGGGTCAGAGTCACGTTGCCGCGGCGACCGAGCGCTCCAGTCGTCGAGGCCGCTGGAAGCCGCCGCCGTGGCCGAGCTGCAGGTGGCGCTGGCCTTCCGGGGCTGAGAGGGGAGGTCAGAAACATGTTACTTCCTTTCTAAGATAACCAGCTTCAGACCGGTTTGAAGCCGGTTCAGACCGGTTTGAAGCCGGTTCAGACCGGTTTGAAGCCGGTTCAGACCGGTTTGAAGCCGGTTCAGACCGGTTTGAAGCCGGTTCAGCTCAGTATAAACCCCCTGTCAGACATTGTAAACTGATTTCAGACCAATCGTAATTGTGTTCAGTCTGGTTCCAAAGTGTTTTGAAATGGTTTTTAAACTAAATTCATGACTTTAAACTGTTTGCTGCTGTCAAGCTTGTTCTAAGCCGTCTTCAACTGGTTTCAATCAACTTTAAAAGAATTTCAAACAGGTTCAAACTGATTTCCGACTGGTTTAAAATAAAGTGAGACTGACTTTAACTAATTTAAACTGTATCAAGCTGGGTTAAATACGTTTTATGCCTGATTTACTGTAAAATGTTTTTCAAACTGTTTTCTACATTAAAACCAATCAAATCAAAACGTGACGTTTTTGGGAATTCGGAGAAGCTAATATGACGTCACTGTACATCAGCGGTTATCAAATGTTTCTACAAACAGAAGCTGACACACTCAAACTGAACACTGGTCCTGTCGTAGAACATAACCACCTCCTCACCTCCTCAGGGATCGTTACTGATACGAGTCTTAGTGTAGAAGAAATGTGAGCAACGGAGTTCAAAAGGATTAAATCAGTTGTTGAAGGACAGAATCATTGTGAAAGTGGAGCAGCTGTTCCTCCGACCTGTCGGGCCTGTTTCTCCTGGTCCTGCAGCCACTGCAGGTACGACTCGCGGGCCACCTGCTCCTCGATGGCCTCGTTGGTCGCCTCCCAGTCCGTCGCCCTCTTCTTGTCCTCCAACATCTGCTGCTCGATCCATGACTCCTCTGACGTCTTGATGGCCGACTTCATCAGCGACTGGTCGGCGTACTGTGAGGAGGAAACCGTTTTAAAGAGACGGGAAGAGGAGAGTGGCTCATGGTGGTGGCGATTGGACGGTTGGACGGAGGTGTGGTGGGTCGTGTCATGGCGATTGGACGGTTGGACGGAGGTGTGGTGGGTCGTGTCATGGCGATTGGACGGTTGGACGGAGGTGTGGTGGGTCGTGTCATGGCGATTGGACGGAGGTGTGGTGGGTCGTGTCATGGCGATTGGACGGACGTGTGGTGGGTCGTGTCATGGCGATTGGACGGAGGTGTGGTGGGTCGTGTCATGGCGATTGGACGGAGGTGTGGCGGGTCGTGTCATGGCGATTGGACGGTTGGACGGAGGTGTGGTGGGTCGTGTCATGGCGATTGGACGGAGGTGTGGCGGGTCGTGTCATGGCGATTGGACGGAGGTGTGGCGGGTCGTGTCATGGCGATTGGACGGAGGTGTGGTGGGTCGTGTCATGGCGATTGGACGGACGTGTGGTGGGTCGTGTCATGGCGATTGGACGGAGGTGTGGCGGGTCGTGTCATGGCGATTGGACGGTTGGACGGAGGTGTGGCGGGTCGTGTCATGGCGATTGGACGGAGGTGTGGCGGGTCGTGTCATGGCGATTGGACGGAGGTGTGGTGGGTCGTGTCATGGCGATTGGACGGAGGTGTGGTGGGTCGTGTCATGGCGATTGGACGGACGTGTGGTGGGTCGTGTCATGGCGATTGGACGGAGGTGTGGTGGGTCGTGTCATGGCGATTGGACGGACGTGTGGTGGGTCGTGTCATGGCGATTGGACGGAGGTGTGGCGGGTCGTGTCATGGCGATTGGACGGTTGGACGGAGGTGTGGCGGGTCGTGTCATGGCGATTGGACGGTTGGACGGAGGTGTGGCGGGTCGTGTCATGGCGATTGGACGGAGGTGTGGTGGGTCGTGTCATGGCGATTGGACGGAGGTGTGGTGGGTCGTGTCATGGCGATTGGACGGTTGGACGGAGGTGTGGCGGGTCGTGAATTGGCGATTGGACGGAGGTGTGGCGGGTCGTGTCATGGCGATTGGACGGAGGTGTGGTGGGTCGTGTCATGGCGATTGGACGGTTGGACGGAGGTGTGGTGGGTCGTGTCATGGCGATTGGACGGAGGTGTGGTGGGTCGTGTCATGGCGATTGGACGGTTGGACGGAGGTGTGGCGGGTCGTGTATTGGCGATTGGACGGAGGTGTGGCGGGTCATGTCATGGCGATTGGACGGTTGGACGGAGGTGTGGCGGGTCGTGTCATGGCGATTGGACGGAGGTGTGGCAGGTCGTGTCATGGCGATTGGACGGAGGTGTGGCGGGTCGTGTCATGGCGATTGGACGGAGGTGTGGTGGGTCGTGTCATGGCGATTGGACGGTTGGACGGAGGTGTGGTGGGTCGTGTCATGGCGATTGGACGGTTGGACGGAGGTGTGGTGGGTCGTGTCATGGCGATTGGACGGTTGGACGGAGGTGTGGTGGGTCGTGTCATGGCGATTGGACGGACGTGTGGTGGGTCGTGTCATGGCGATTGGACGGACGTGTGGTGGGTCGTGTCATGGCGATTGGACGGTTGGACGGAGGTGTGGCGGGTCGTGTCATGGCGATTGGACGGTTGGACGGAGGTGTGGCGGGTCGTGTCATGGCGATTGGACGGAGGTGTGGTGGGTCGTGTCATGGCGATTGGACGGAGGTGTGGTGGGTCGTGTATTGGCGATTGGACGGAGGTGTGGCGGGTCGTGTCATGGCGATTGGACGGAGGTGTGGCAGGTCGTGTCATGGCGATTGGACGGAGGTGTGGCGGGTCGTGTCATGGCGATTGGACGGAGGTGTGGTGGGTCGTGTCATGGCGATTGGACGGTTGGACGGAGGTGTGGTGGGTCGTGTCATGGCGATTGGACGGTTGGACGGAGGTGTGGTGGGTCGTGTCATGGCGATTGGACGGTTGGACGGAGGTGTGGTGGGTCGTGTCATGGCGATTGGACGGACGTGTGGTGGGTCGTGTCATGGCGATTGGACGGACGTGTGGTGGGTCGTGTCATGGCGATTGGACGGAGGTGTGGCGGGTCGTGTCATGGCGATTGGACGGTTGGACGGAGGTGTGGCGGGTCGTGTCATGGCGATTGGACGGAGGTGTGGTGGGTCGTGTCATGGCGATTGGACGGAGGTGTGGTGGGTCGTGTATTGGCGATTGGACGGAGGTGTGGCGGGTCATGTCATGGCGATTGGACGGTTGGACGGAGGTGTGGTGGGTCGTGTCATGGCGATTGGACGGAGGTGTGGCGGGTCGTGTCATGGCGATTGGACGGAGGTGTGGCGGGTCGTGTCATGGCGATTGGACGGAGGTGTGGTGGGTCGTGTCATGGCGATTGGACGGAGGTGTGGCAGGTCGTGTCATGGCGATTGGACAGTGTGTGACGGGTCGTGTCATGGCGATTGGACGGACGTGTGGCAGGTCGTGTCATGGCGATTGGACGGAGGTGTGGCGGGTCGTGTCATGGCGATTGGACGGAGGTGTGGCGGGTCGTGTCATGGCGATTGGACGGAGGTGTGGCAGGTCACATCATGTACGTGTCTTCCTACCCCGGGTTTGAAGGCAGGCAGGCCCAGGCCGACCCCGATGGTGGCCTTGTTGGGGTTGACCACAGAGTTGTAGTGGATGTTGCGGTGGTAGCTCACTCTGATCGGCTCGTCGTTGTTCTGGTGGATGCCGTGGAACGTGTTGATTGGCTCTGGGGGAGGAGGAGACCGCTGTGATGCGATTGGTTGGGGTGGGGGTGGAGGCATGGGCTGTGATTGGACGGAGAGACTCACCTGTACTGTACTGGTACACCTCCACGGGTCTGTTATACATCTCGGCCATGGCCTGCATCTCAATGTGGTTACCATGGCAATTGTTTTTCCTCTTTCGGTTGATGTATGTGGTGAAATCTTCTGTCACGTAGTTCGAGAAGTAGTCTGCGTTCTTCATCTGAAGGAGGAGAACAAACAGGGTGAGGAGATACAGACACTCTGTCAGGCGGCCATGGTGAAGATGGAGGAGGATGGAGGAGGAAGATCCAGGAGGAAGACGTAGAATTCAGTGACTCACCAGGTAATCCATACAGTGCTTACGGACCACTTCATGCATGTCCTGATCTCCGTACACCTGGTCAGCTGAGAGAGACACACACACACACACACTTCAATCAGAACACTTATGACTGATCCAAACAGAGGCAACGCATGCACACACACACTTCCTGTACGGCTGTAAATGGGGACATGGGTTACCATGGCAATCCTCACAAACCAAGAACCACTCCTTTTCTTTCTTAACTGATTGTGTGCGCGCACGTGAGTGTGTGTGTGTGTGTGTGTGTGTGTGTGTGTGTGTGTGTGTGTGTGTGTGTGTGTGTGTGTGTGTGTGTGTGTGTGTGTGTGTGTGTGTGTGTGTGTGTGTGTGTCCTCTTTAAAGAATCACAGGAGATTCCTTCAGTTGCGTCCGCCTCATGTTTCGGATAACAGCTATTATGTAGCAGCAGTTATGTCAGAGTGTGTGTGTGTGTGTGTGTGTGTGTGTGTGTGTGTGTGTGTGTGTGTGTGTGTGTGTGTGTGTGTGTGTGTGTGTGTGTGTGTGTGTGTGTGTGTGTGTGTGTGTGTCCTGTAAACAAACACCTGTCTTCCTGTTGCATATTAAGTAAATGACGCGTCTCAGCGTGTTTACGAAGCAGCAGCTGATCTGTATTTTTTTTACTGGTTTTTGCTCAGATGAGGATTTCATGTCGGCTGGTTTCACGATGGTCTGCGATCAAACTCAATCAAACCACCGTAGTTGCTTTGTCCAATACCGCCACGGTGACTGACTGGTAGATTGCATGCGCTTCAAAAAAACAAGTATCTGATGTAAAAATGATCTGTCCTCCGCTGACCCCGAGGCGCCATTAAATTCACTGACTTGTTGCGTCACTCTCTTACTGTGGACAGATGCTATGTGACGTCACATGTCAGCAGTACAGTGGGTTTTGCAGTGTTTGCCGCTTACGATGTTAAAATTAAAAAAAATAAATAAAAAGTGAAGGTATCACGTAAAAACACGCCACAGAAGCCAGATTTTGTGTTCCTACTGTAATTTAACTGAACAAAATAGTAAAACGTGTAATATCATTTGAATCTTTTAATTTGATTGATGTTAACTGGACCAATCAGGACGTGAGCACACTATTGAAATAACGTGTGGGAACTTTTACTAGGGCCACGTGTGTCTGAGTACTCCGAGTATTCAGTGGTACAGACACTACAGTGTGTTTCCTGTCATCAACTAACGTCTCAAGGCCTTCCCATGCGCTCCGCAAGGCGCAGTGACGTCAAAATGGTCTTGGGTGCACACAGACCCCTCTGCGGTCGACTGCTCATGCTCAAGAGCTACTGGGCGATTGTGTGAGGAGATCCTCCGTCTCCCCGGCTGAACAATCACAATTTAAAAGCAAATAAAGAGCCAGAGGCTCAGAACTCCTGAAGTGAAACATAAACTACTTTAGGAAAGGTGGAGAACGCCGGGCAGCAGAATTGGAGATAGTTTCAGGATCGTTACGTTACATTATGGAACGTTAAGGAAGGGAACCCAGAGTGGAGAATGGATGCAATCATGTGCGCCCCAGCGGCCTGCGCACAGCCTACAGAAGCACCTTGCAGAGAGCATGGGAAGGCCTATAGACTCTATAGACACCTGCTGGTCTCAAGAGGAACTACAAGGGGTTCACTTAATGTGTGTGTGTGTAGGTGTGTGTGTCAGTGATAAGGACTCACCTACGGCTCTGAACAGACATGCTCCGTCCTCCTTCATCTTCTTAATGACAAATCCTTTTTTGTCTCTCAGAGCTTTTTCAAACCAGTGCTCCTGCTGGACGCACACAGACACACACAAACACAGACACACACACACACACACACAGACACACACACAGACACACACAGAGTTAGAGCCATTCAGAGTCTTGATATGTTCTGAAAGATGTTTGTGTTCTTGTGTTGCTAACCCTGACCTGTCCCGTCATACAGTACCACTTTGTACCACAAGGTGGAGGAATGAGGTCATACAGTGAAGGAGGCATTAACACTACAACTGTAGAAGATGTCAGAAGCTCCAAACTGTGGAGGACAGGTCAGGTACTGCAGGGACTCACTGCCGCCACCTAGTGCACCGAGCTGGAATCACTTCAATCTGACAGACGAAGTGAAACCACGATAAACCTTTGTTTCATCTGAAATCATTTCTCAAATTAATAGAAAGCCGTCAGTAACGGCTAATACAACAAAAGCAAGTCGGTAACTAGTAAAAAACCACCCAGTAACCAGTCATCAACCACTCAAAAATAACCAGCCAGTAACGGGTCAAAAAGCAACCATAAGTCAGTCAATGAGAGGTTAAAAAAAAAAATACTTGAAGCCAGTCAGTAACTTGCCAGAAAAAAAACTAAACTAAAACAGAAGTAGCACACACCAGTCAGAAACAACGTTAATAAACACCCTTGAAACAGCCAGTAATTAATGAAATAACACATTTAAACCCATCAGGAACTAGCTAAAAAATAAAATGCATCAGTAGCCTGTTCAATAATAATGACAACCGAAACCAGTCTGTAACTAGTCAAACAAAACCCTTCAGCCAGTCACTAACTAATGAAACAAAGTTTTCACCAGCTGGCAGCTAGTCAATAAACCAGTAAATCAATATTTCAATACCCTACCTAAAACAAATCTATTCAAAAGTAACATAAAACAATCAGTAACTCGTCAAATAACTAAACCATTTACTAGTAAAACGAAGCATCCTCAAACCAGTCGGTAACTAGTTAAGCAACCTTTAAACAAATATTCAAAAGAAAACCATAACGCAAATTCGCAAATATTTTATTTTTTTTTTTTTATAAAATTCAACTCAGCAAAAACTTTCTCAAAACCACACAAACAACCAGCAAATAGTAAAAACAACTGAAACAGTCAGCAGCCATTTCTAAACAAACCTTAACCCTGACATAAGGTGTGAGAGTTGGACAAAGTATTTTTATGTTTATGAGCAAAACTGCACACATTTGAGAATTTATGACAAAATCATCACAACACACTCAAACGTTTTTCCGAACTCGCTCACGTGGGTGTGATGAGACACTTTACTACATTTTAAAGATAAAACCAGGTCAAAGTAAAGAGTCAAAATGCAGCAGTGTTTGTGTGATTAGGAGAAGTTTAAAGCAGAAGTCGTCGTCTCTGGAGAGCAACACCTATTTCACTGTACAGAGCAGCTGTTCAACCAGGTCCGTCATTACCCGTGTGTGGTTAGTGTGTGAGAAAAGAACAACACATCGGTAACACCAAGAAATTATTAATTAGATGTGTCAATTAAAATTGGAATTAAATTTAGAAATGTATCATTAATTCATTAAAATACCAAATTTATGTAAAAAAAAACTATTACTTCACTATTTAATTATATCATGATCCGGTGTTGCTTTATGAAAAAAAAAATTTCTGTTAAAGTCAGTGGGCGGGGCTAACGCTGATCACGTGGAACCCTTTGCTTAGGGAGTTTCTAAACATGGCGGCTCCGTTACCAGAGGATCTGCAGGAACTTTGTCGGGAGTCGGTGAGCAACGCTTTAGAGTGTGAAACATGTTTCACCACTGAGGCGTTTAACTCAAACTAGTCACACAGTCAGTCAGTCAGTCGTGGTAGTCCCAGGTTGTCCAAATCTCCTGATGCCAGATCTTTATAAATAAACTTGGATGTGTTTGTCCGTCACAGAACTCTGCAGATTTTAACCTGCTAGTTACTCGGTTTAGAGCCGGTCAGTCAAACTTTACTGACCTGACGGTTAAAATTCTCTCTACCTGTTCACAAAATGTCTGCAGTTACTTTAATACACTTTTACCTTTGGTTCAGAGGTTCTATTTTTCGGGGTCCTCTGTTTATCTTACAGTAACATTTGATCTCAATGAGCTGCACCAGAATCTGGGTTTGATCCCAGCGGGTCGCCCACTGAGCCACACACAGCAATGACTACTAAAGTATAAATGGAGTGTATTTGTGTACCTTGGTCAGTAGTACTGAATGATGTGGAGGGAACCCACCACATCTTCATGACTACTTTCATTTCAGGGAGTTTTGGCCTGTAACAGTTAAATTTCTTAAACTGGATCATTATTGGTACTTTTTTTTTTTTTATCTTCATTTGTATTTCCTGGCCACCGAAACAGATTCCCTCTCATTAGATGTCAGCATCTTTGAATATCGTTCATTTTAATAAAGTTTATTTACTTCACACTTGTCAGGTGAGTGATTGGTCCGCTGTTGCCATGGTAACCTGAGCGTTAATGAGTCCAGGTCTCGATATAAACTGATTTTATTGGAAAGATAATTCAGTGTAAACACGTTTACTTTCCTGTTTAAACGTGGTAACGTATTAAACGTCACCTTCATTAAACCCTCCGACAGAAAACGTGTTCTGTAGGTGTTTCAAAGCGCAGCATTTCAGTGTTTTTCTACAGGTCAAACCTCCACACAGCCCGACATCCCTCCGTGTAGCCACATTAGCATCAACGGGGCTAACTAGCCTCGTTAGCTCCGTACCTGCTCCACGGTCGCCGGGTCCATCGACTGCAGGCGGGCCGCGTTTTCGTACTCGTCCTCGCTGTTGTTCCCGGCTCCCTCCTCCGTGTCCTGACTGGAGCCCACTCCGCCCGGTCCGGTGACCCCGGGCTGGCCGCCCCCGGCCAGGGCTGCTACCACCCCACCGGAGCAGGTGCCCGCCTGCCGCCGCCTCTTGCTCAAACCGGGCCCCGAACAGCAGCTTCCGATGCCTCCGCCGCAGCCGACCACACCGGCCGACACCACGAGCTCCCCCCGGGACCCGGCCACCATCCCGCCGCTGCTGTCCCGCCCGTCAACGGGCCCGACAGGGGACACGGAACCGACGGGCGGCGGAGAGGCCTGCTGCGGCCGGGAGCTCGCCTCGATGCTCCGCCTGTCGTCCCTGGCAGAGGGCGGAGCGGACTGATAGGACCACGGCGGAGGGGAAGCCCTCGGTCGAGCTCCGGCCCTCCCCGAGTGCGGGTGTGGGTGTTGGTGCGGGTCGGACCCGCTGCGACGGTCGCTGTCATCGGCGTGGTCCGAGACGCCGACCCCGGAGCTAGGCTTCTTCTTCGGGAGAATCGTCATGGTGGAGCGAGGGAGGCAGGGAGGGGGTCAGCGGGTGACGAGTCCTCCCTTTTCTCGATCAAATGTTCGGTTGTGTGCGCCCTCCGGCCCGGCCGTTCGTCTCTATTCACCGAGCTAAGGCTCTTACCGAAGCGAAGCGAGGCGCTGGAGCGGCGGCGCGGCGTCTTTTCGACGGTTTGACGGCGAAAAACAAGAATCGGCTCCGTGTTTCTCCTCCAGCGGCTCCGCTCACAAAACATCAACACAGCCTGACGGCGGCGTCACTTCCCGGGGCGTCTGACGTCACCGCGCACGCCACGACGCCACTCCACGATTACGTCAGAAACAGAAAAACCCAGTATTTACCGATTATTATTATTATTATTATTATTATTATTATTATTATTATTATTATTATTATTATTATTATTATTATTGTTGTTGTTGTTGTTGTTGTTGTTGTTGTCGTCGTCGTCGTCGTCGTCGTCGTCGTTGTTGTTGTTTTTAATGTTATTATTATTATTCATAATTTTTCTTAAGTAGTCCTGCACTGTTGGGACCACAGACACAAAAAGCACATCAAAAGTGGATTGGAGAGGTTAGCCGAATGCACATCATGGAGGAGATTGCAGGGGGAATTTTCTAATTATTGTGCCTGCCTCTTTAAGAGGTGTTAGTTTTAAAAAAAAAAGAAGAAATTCTACCTTTTTTATGCGGGAATATGTTGCTGTGACTTTTCTTAATGATTTAGATGGCTGTTTCTGAATAAATGTCCAGAAAAACTGTGAAAAAATATCCCATACAAATTGGATGGGAGAGGTTCCTCATGGAGGAGAGGCAGGCACACAAAATGTCCTCTGGAATTTTCTATTCTTATTCCTATTCCTATTCTTATTCCTATTCTTATTCCTATTCCTATTCCTATTCTTATTCCTATTCCTATTCTTATTCTTATTCTTATTCTTATTCCTATTCCTATTCCTATTCCTATTCCTATTCTTATTCTTGTTCTTATCAAAAGCCGAACAATAATAAAAAAACATCGGGGGGTATTTTTCATTTAATTTTAGACCGAATTTTAAAAAACCTACTTTTTATAATCACACATTCAACCTAACATGTAGTTTATTGTCACTAAAATCTTTGTTTTATGATCATATCTGAAAGAAAAAAATTTGAAAACTTAAAAAACCATATCTTCAGTTTGTTTGTTGTTTGTTGTTTGTTGTTTGTTGTTGGTTGGTTGGTTGGTTGGTTGGTTGGTCAGTTAGTTCATTTATTTTTGTTCTTTTATTTTGGTTTCATTAGTAAAATGTAACATTTTTATTATTTCTGAATATTGCATTTAATGATGAAAACCATTCATTTCGTTAAAGTTTTCAAAGCTTTTGTTTGCTTGTTGTTGTTTTATTCAAACGTGACGTCATTGTATTAGCTGAAACTAAATACTGAAAACAAAAGGAACTATAAAGTTTTTACAGGCTTTTTTCTTCCTTCACCGTGTTGTTGCCTAGCAACGGGAGGAGAGGGCTGAGGCAGGGATGGAGAACAAAGAGGCTTCAATCGCGCGCAAACAAACACACACACACACACACTGTCTGTTTGGCGCCTCCGTGTGGACAACATGGGATATTGCAGTTAGACTGTTGAAGCGGTGGAGGAGTTCATATTTGTCATACGTTTGTTTTTCTTCGTTTTGAGTTGTTTTTATCACTTTATAAGCACATCAAATGGAATATCCCCTAAAAACTGTCAAGAACGTCATAATTTCAGAAATTTCTCATGTAATGAAACCCACAATGTAATAACCTTCCAATAGTGTAATAGTGTAAAATAATGTCACACTACATAAATACTGCTGCATTTCTTGGAAATAAAAGTCTTTTTGCTTGTAAAAAATATGTATATTGGATAATATATTTATTTATTGAGGAAATTCTGCAACACTCAATCATAGCTGTATAAAATCTTAATGCATAACCTTTTAATATATGTATAAAATAGCCACTGTGGCTCAAAACTCTATAAAATGTAAACAGAACAAAAGAAGCAAAAGGGTAAAAAATGTTCTTATGAAACGTAAATGTGATATATTTAGTTGAAACTGTGCAGATTTCTAAACCACATTCTCGTTGTAAAGGTTAAACATGTTTTGTGGCTCGAGGCAATATTTTTATTTAGAGAAAAAGTGGCAGAAACGTCTCTTTTGGTCATAGAGGTTGTGAGTCCTGCTCTGAGCTGGACTCAATCAGTCGTTTGATTCGGTGTGTTTGTTTTAAATCATCTTATCAGAGTCTGCAAATGTTGATATGTGTGTGTCTGTGTTTGTTTGTGTGATGCAACATTTAAAAAGTAGCTTTTAAAATGGATTACTGATATTAAATAAAAGTATTAAGAAATATGCACATATTGTTCCAAATAAGATAAAAAAAAAAAAAGACCAAAAGTTCCAACTTGTTCTGAAAGATAAAGGAAAAAAATCCCCAAATATGATGCGAAATGTTGAAGCTTAGAAAGAATAAAGACACGAGAAGTTGTGGAGTGACAAAGTGTATTAAGATCATCTTCCTCACACACACACACACACACACACACACACACACTCACACACACACACTCACACTCACACACACACTCATACGAACACACACGCACACGCACTTTTAGTTACAATTGGTGCTCAGTGTCGATTAAATAATATGAACAATAACAATATAAGCAACTCTTCAAATATAGAGCGAAACACTTTATACAAAATACCCTGCATATATAATATTACTGTGGAGTGAACCGGCTGCTGCTTCCTTCTGTGTGTGTGTATGTGTGTGTGTGTGTGTGAATGTGTGTGTGTGTGTGTGTGTGTGTGAGTGGACTGTGAAAATGGCCGACATCGACAGAATGAACCCTGACCTCAAGAAAAAGTTGGGACTGTATCAAAGCAGATGCAGTCGCGTACAAACATTCAAAGGAACGACGTGTCAAATCTTCAGTGATTTTCTCATTTCCTCCTCTGGGGGGCGCCAGAGGGATTTAGCAGTTTAAATCCGGGATCATGGGGGATCTTTTTTCCCCAGAATTTAATCTTTTGATCCTGATGAACAGAAATATATGGAAGGACAACTATGAATTGTTGCCAAAGTTTGTGTATTTATCTATTTATTTTAGCAACTTTACATCAAAAAAATTGTTATCCGAATTGCATGAAATATTCAGGGATGATTGGTCATCATCCAAGTACCAACTGATTAGCTTTTGAGAAGATAACGGCTAATCGTTTCAGAACAAATCTCAAAAAACAGTGACATAATTTCTTGGAGGAGATCAGCGTCTGTTGCTATGGAGACGCTCCCTGCTCAGTGTTTCACACAGTGATGTAGCTACCTGACAGGCTAGTTAGCACTGATATGAGCCAACGGCTAACATGCTAGAGATGCTAACTCGGTTCTGCAAACAAATGTGGCGGTGGCGAAGGACTGCGCTCTGCCGAGTGTGGCTCTAGTTATAAATGTAATGGGGAGCAACACAATGAATAAAATACACTTTAGCTCTGTTCATACATTTTCCAGTGAAAGCGGAAAGCCTCCGTTGTGTTTAGGGATCCGTTTACAGGCGACCGTGATCAGAGCCACCGAAAACAAACGTTTTGGGAAACGGCTTCCAAGGTGGAACTTTTCAAAAGCGCTCCGACTCCAGGTAAACGGATGAAAGCACAACTTGTTAGTGTTAATAGTGTAATGTCTTGTGGGTGACTGTGTGTGGATTCATTACAAAAACAACCAACGGCGCCAATTCATGGCCTGCCACGCCGACGACATCATTGTCAGCGTTTCTGCCATTTCCAAAACATTGCCGTGTAAACATGAAGGTTTTCTGAAACAGACGCATTTAACTGGCAGGAGTACATTCTTACTCACTGCTGCCACCCGGTGCACAAAAGTGGAATTACTTAAATCTTTCATGCTGTACCTTTAAATAAAAACAAATAAAACAGTTAAAAGTGATTAAATAGAGGAATGTACCCGCAATAAATGCAGCTTTCATACGTCTGCATTACATTTACGTCGCAGGAGGTTTATTTACATACCAAAGTGTCCCAACTTTTTTGGAAGTGTTTGTTTCTTTGCTACATGTGTGAGTCTGAGCTGACATCAGTGACCTGTGAGGTTTCTCCGAGATTGTTGTGTGCGTGTGTCGCAGAGGTCTCTGGTCTTTGGTGTGTGTTGGGAGTGAGCGGGTGACACGCCGGAGCGGTGGAGCGTGGAGGCGGAGCTCCTCCAGCATGTTGCAGGTGGTCACACGGACGTGGTTTCATACAAACAGTCCTAAAAGTGTGTGCAAAGGCATGCAGCAGCAGCAGCAGCAGCAGCAGCAGCAGCAGCAGCACCCGGACGGCGGCGGCAGGACGGTGCGCGCTCGCACTGCTGGGAGTCGAACCGTGAGCGGTTCGGGATCGTCCTGAAAGTGAAGTCCGTGGAGGGTTAAAGGTCCTGCCTTCAGACAGGAAGTGACAGCTCGGACAGGAAGGTGAACATCAGTGCAGTGTACAGGAACATAGTGACTACAGTTACTTTAAAAAGAAGTGGTGGAGTTGCTCGACTAGTTACTGCAGAGCTGTGAGTAACTTAGTTACAGTTACTTTAGTCTCAGTGAGCTTGTCAATTCATTAACATCCAGATTTCAGAACTCATGTAACTTCAGGTGAACTTGAGTGAATCAGCCGTTAAGCTGACAGCTAATGCTAATGCTAACACTACAAATAATCGGGAACTTTACCAAGTAACTAGTTACTTTTCATCTGCAGTAACTTATTTTCGTTTGCTTCTTCTGAGACTGGAATTGCACGTTTCCGTTGGTGTTTGTTTCACTGAGCAGCTTCGAGGTAAAAATGTGAGGAAACCAGCGGGTCAAACTAAACGTCTGCTTAGTTTCTACTTACTTTCAGTTCATGCGTTCGACACATACGAGATCGGAATATCAAAAATGATGACAAACTGAGATCAGACGCTTGGTAATTGAGTGTTTGACACTAAAAGTTCAGACGTAAAGGTGCTACAAATGTGCTTGTTAACAGCCGAGGAGGCTGAGCTGATCTGAAACTGTAACGTGACGCCGTCTCACTTGCTCATCTTCGGTTTGTGGATCAGAAACTGATCACTGGAGGTGTTTGAGAGACATGCCGGGGGCCACGGAGACGAAGGGACTCCCCCGAGGACGAGACCTTTGAGGTTTCCCGGCGGAGCGTTCATCACATGAACTCGACGACCATGGCCAGGTTTGTGTTGTGACAGTGCGGCTACAGTCAGTGTGCTCAACAGACGGTGCAGGAAAACATCCAAACGTCCCGAGCCACAGTCCCGCTGCTGAGGTCCGGCTGAGGAACGAAGAACCACAAACTCTGCTTCACTTCGACCAGAGTCCAAATCTAAAAGGGAGGATTTGTCCAAACTGTGACGACGATCGTCTCCATGTCTCCGGACAAAAACAAAAGGGAGAAAAATTCTGGATGGATTTTGGGCCAAAAAGAAAGTCTACTGTCGCCTGATTGGTCCTCCCAACAGCGTCAGCCAATCAGAAATGTCTCCATTTGTGAGGTTTGTCTTCAACAGGCTGAAAGATTTAAAACAAAACAAAAAACAAAAAACAGTGGACTGGCCCTTTAAGAGTGGGCGTGTTTGCATGTTATACCCTCCCCCATGTCAGTCAGGCTCCTCCCCTCCTCTAGTGTCTGTGGGTTCGAACCTCGCACGTCCTCCAGCTACCACATGTAGGTCTTAGTGGTGTCGATTGGGCCGCCCCCCGCCGCCCCCTCCTCCCCCCGGCCGCCCCCAACCGCCCCGCCCTCCTCCTCGTCCTTGTCGTCCTTGTCCTTCTCGGCCTCGCTCTCCCACAGTGTGATGAGCGGCGGGTACAGCTCGTTGAGGGGGATGGAGGTGGCGTGCTGCATGTACTTCTTGAGCGAGTGGCCGCAGGACTTGTGCTGCTGCACGCGGCGCCCCATGTAGACCACCAGCAGCGCCATGATGGACAGCGCGAACATGGAGCCCATGACGGCCGCCAGCGCCACGCTGCTGCGCTGCGACGCCACCAGCTCCACCGAGAAGCTGGCCTCCTTGGTGGTGACGTTCAGGCAGGAGGTGTGGACGGGGGCGGAGGGGGAGGCGGAGGAGGCAGGGGGAGGGGCCGAGCTGGGGGAGGAGGAGGAGGAGGGAGGGAGGACGAGGGAGGGGGGAGAGGAGGAGACGGTGAGGCAGACGTGGTACTCTGTCGCCGGGAGGAGGTGAGTCAGGTTGTACTCCTGAACGTCCACCGGGACCTGAGAGAGAGAGAGAGAGAGAGAGAGAGAGAGAGAGAGAGAGAGAGAGAGAGAGAGAGAGAGAGAGAGAGAGAGAGAGAGGCGGGGGGGTGGAGCAAAGTGTTACGCACTCTGTCAGGTCATTGACACCACCTCCAGAGATTTTACGTCGCCCGACGAGAACCTCCAAACATTTGTAACGACACGTCGTGGCGAAGCAGAACATAAAAGCTGCAATTGTTGCGCCCGACTACATCATTACTACTCCACTTTTACAGTTTGTCGACATGAAATAGAACGTTTATCGTCACTGTCCAAGACAACACCGTCTCGTAGCGAAACGTTTATATGGGGTCTGGATGTGATCAGGCATATTGGGAAGGGGAGCACTGTGTCTGAATGAATGTACATCAATACATCAATTTTGTGTTTATATATGGGGTAAATATGTATACGTGTGTATATTGTATGCGTATATATCTATATTAGATAACGTCCTTACGGTTATATTTACATATGTAATCGTAACTATTCTTAATACAGAAAGATAATTATATAATATAACAATTAAATATTTGAGAACGTTTAGGATTTGATAAGTTTACGTCTTCCTACCCCTTTTCAGGCGTGTTAATCGGATATATGCGGTGTCTATGTATGTGTGGTCATACTTAATTAATTTTGCATAACTATATTTTCACAAGCTATAGTTTAATTATTTATTATCATCAAATGGTGTATATATTTTTGGAGGTGTGTGTGTGTGTGTATAAGGATATTGATATCAGGATATGTATGTGATTGCGCAAAGTGTTTGAAATATGCCACACCTGAAATGACAAAAAAAAAAGAAAAAGAAAAGTAAACGCTACTGATCCTCCAGGAACTCGACGCCCCCTAGTGTTATGACGCTGAACTGCTGACGCAGAACTTTAAAAGGTCCATGACGGCGTCGAGCCAACAGACGGCCATTTTCGTTGAATCGACAATAATAACAATAATAACTCGGGATTGAACAGGCGTCCCGACCAGGACCTCCAGTGGAGCTCACCTTCGCCGTGTAGCTGATCTGAGGGTTGTCGATGTGGACGGTGGCGCTGGTCCACCGGGGCAGAAGGAGGGGGGTGTCCGGCTGGTTCTGACCCCCGGATGGGGCTCTTCTGCTGGGATACAGCTTCCACTCCAGCACCACCGACTGAGCGTGAACCACCTGCAGAGGGAGCAGCGGACGAGTGTCAAAAAATCCAACTGAATCATTAAAAACAAAGATAAATACGCCCATACTGATATTTGAATTTTACCAATCAAAATACCTTAATTTGCTCAATAACGGAGCCAGAAATAAAAATGCAGCTCGCCAAAATAAATAAATAGAATAAAACAAATACGCTGAATTTCAATATTATTAATTGTCAATATAGTTAATCTAATTATCAATAGTGTTGCTGTGGTTTGCTTGTATGTAAATGAACGTTTCAAAACGTTTTCAAGGGATGGAAAACTTTTGTTGTGTTTCGGAGGTTTGTCCACACGACGATGCTCAGAGTGACAGAAAACACAACTTTTTGAAAAGGCTTTTCTGAAGCGCTGCCACCGAGCCGACAGGAAAACCACATCGCTTTCAGTGCGTCTGCCGTTTCCATGGAAACAGGCATTGTTTTAAACACGTTGCCGTGTGAACGTGAAACGAAAACGGAATTCAGATGCATTTTTCACTTCATTCGCTGTCGTGTAAACGAGTCCTGACTGAGAATGAAACAAGAGAAATGTGAAGAACAGTGGTCACCTTAGCGAGCACCACCAGCGAGGCTGTCGTGCCGGAAGCGTTGCCCAGCCAGGGCTGCTCTCTGTCGGACTCGCCGCCCGTCCAGCTGCCGCCTCCGGACCTGAAGCCCCGCGAGTCCACGAACACGGAGACGCTCTTGGTGTCCGCTCCCTCGGCGGTCCAGGCCACGCAGGTGTACACACCTGAGGGGGGTGGAGGGGGTTAGAAGATAGCAGGGGAGTGGGGGATGGTGGGGGGGGTGGGGGGCTGGGCGGGTCGGACTGACCTGTGTCCGACGGCTCGGCGTGCTCGATCACCAGCGCGCCGGGCTCCGACAAGCGGTGCTTCTTCTTCGTTCTGCTCAGGCCACGCCCCTCCTCCGAGATGATTGGTGCAGCCACGGCCTCTGAGCTCACCTGAGGGAGCAGGTGAAGGAGAACAATGCTTCTCTGACTTCAGAAGGTAAGGGTGTAGTGGTCAGCTCTGTCGTCCCTGTGCGTACGGAGGATTTCACTACAGAACATGGATGTATGGACACCTTGGCTGTGTGTCTCAGATCTGTGTCTCCTCACTGAAGAGACTTTTTCTCAGTCCTGACACCTGATTGGCTGACAGTGTTTGGGGACCAATCAGAGGGCAGCATTGTTGTACCTTGAAATTTTTTTATTATCTATATTTTTAATCATCTATATGATGCTTAAAGTTACTCTACCAGAAATAATCTTTAAAATATACTTCCCATGAAAAGAATCACTTCTGCACAGAGGACAAACCAAAACACCAAAACAAAACCATCAACACTCATTTAAAAAACGCAGTTTCCCCAAATCGAACATGTTTACAAACCAACCGGAATCTGTAGCCATCAAACTGTGTTGGTGTTTCACTAACTGACGTCATCTTGAGAAACCTGCAGCGTAGGTTTCTGGGAAATCAAAGATGGCGTCGCGGCAGCGCAAGTGAGTCTTCAAGCCACTAGAACAGTCTGGAATGTTGTGAAAATGATTGTTTTTCTAAAGTGAATCGAGATCACGAGTTTACAAACGGGAAAGTTCGGGAGTTTCCGTGGCAGTAACACGTCAACAAACCCGGGGTATGTTATGAGAGGTTAAAATGCTGGAAATACGTGTTTTTACAAGTGTAAAGATGAATTTCCAACAGAAAGGTGTCGACGACGTACATAAACAACTAAAACTGGGTCCTAAATTTTTCATTTTTTACTGTGAATTCTCGGAGGGGACCTTTTGTGAGTGTTTATTTGATTGACCCCGCCCACCTTGTCTCCTGTGGGCGTCACCCAGTAAAACTGGGGGGCGGGGTCAGCGTCCGCCCAGCACTCCAGCGTGATCGGCTGCCCGCCGCTGACGTTCATGGCCAGCGGGAAGGCGTGGGACGAGATGTGCGGCAGGCAGCTGTCAACTCCGTCCCCACCCCACCCAGCCGCCACCACCTCCTGTAGCTCTCGACCAATGAGGCTCGGCGGGGAGGAGCAGAGCGTGATGGAGGACTCCAGCAGCTTCAGGTGCGACTGGTTGCCGAGGTGCGGCCCCCAGGAGGAGAGGCAGTCGCAGCGCAGCGGGTTGGAGTGCAGCGACAGCTCCTCCAGGGACGGCAGCGAGGAGAGCAGCTCCCCGGAGAGGAGGCCCAGCTGGTTGCTGTGGAGCAGCAGCGTCCGCAGGGAGGCCAGGTCACTGAGAGAATCACATGACAGGAAGTGGAGAGTTTTACACTGAAAACCAAGGCCGCGGTTACACGACGTTTCGAGTGAAAATGTCTTTACATTTTAGTTTCGGAAAAGTTACACATTTACACGGCCTGAAAGCGATGTCCGTTTACAAGGCAAAGGCAGGAACAATGAAAAGAATGTAGTTTTCATGTTGGGCCACTAGAGGGTGCTGTTGTTTGTTTTGTAATGAAACCACACGCATGCAGCAGAGAACAAAATGCTCTAAACATTAACAACGGGAGAACACAAACATTCTAGTGGACAAACGACCAAGTTGGCTCGTTATTACGGTGACTGTCAAAATAAAAGCACCAACTCCCAGGAGAATATGGACTGGGAGTCATGACACCATGGAGGAGACGTCGTCCATCTACTGAGCATGTGCAGAAGAACCGTCAACTCCGTGCGAAGTAGCAGTCGCAGCGTTTCTGCAGTTTTCACCTATTTGCACGCGACAGCAAAGGAGAGTTTTCGAAAACTTCCACCTGGTGAGTCGTTTTCAAATATTGCGTGTTCAGTGGCTTTGAGCACCGTTGTCATGGAAATGGACACGTCGTTGTACATTTTAACTTGAAAACGGGGCTTTAGACTGATCAGCATGCATAATGGTCGTACGTAGAGAAAATATTTTTTTAAAAAGTAGAAACAGAAATAAAACACAGCTGGCTCACCTGAAGGCCTGCGGGTCGATGTAGGACAGTTGCGGATTGCTGCAAAGCTCCAGTTTGGCGATTTCCGGAAGGTTCCGGAAAGCGCCGCGCTCCACCATCAGCAGCTCGTCCATGTTGTTCAAACTGAGGTGCAACAAAACAAACAACAACAACAACAACAGTCATTACAACACACAACCTGACATGACAGTTTCTCCTTTCCACCGTCTCATCGACCTGCTCATGTGGAATTGTTGGTTTTTCTCTGTAAAAGTCCCTTGAAATGTTGTTTTTTGGTGCTATAGATATAAACTGAAGTGAATTGAATTGAATGTTCAGGCACGGCGGAGGTATCATCATCATTATCCTGTTTAGTTGTGTTAGGCCACATTTACACATACCCGGGTTTTTAACCAAAAAATGGATATTTCCCCCCTCTACGTTTACAAAAGAAATCTTCATTGACACGAGCCGCATATCCACCTGGTTCAGAGCTGCTATGAGCAGCCAAACCTGCAGGGGGCAGTGTAACGAGAAGTATGAAGCCATTATAGCCAATCAGAATCCTGGAAAAAAAACAAGTCACCAATTGTGACATAAATTTCCACCTCCCTCTTTAGATGCAACCGGAGAAACAGAGTTTATCCAGATCTCCACTGTGGATGGAGTTTTCAGGAATCCTTGTTTGTGGTGAGTCAGAGCTGGTTTATGTGTAAATGCAAATACCGGGGTACGTGTAAACGTGGCCTTAATTATCAATATGTCCAACATCAGTGGTTGCTGATCACCAGAGCAGTTTCCCAGAGCTGCTGTAGATCCTAGAAAGTCTCTTCTTCGGGTTTTCTATAGTCGAATCTACTTTCAAGACCTCGAAGCAAACAAAGCGTTTGGGTGTTCAGACTGACCTGAGCTCCTCCAGGTGCTGAAGGTTCTGGAAGTCTCCCTGCTGGACTCGGCTGATGGGGTTTCTGTTCAGGTCCAAGAACTTGAGGTTGGGGAGAACGCCGAGAGCGTCACGAGGAACCGACCTGCCAATGAAAGAAGCTTTCACGGTTCAGTACCGGGCCCCGTCTTGTCCCGGGGAATAGAACCAGCGACCGCACGCAGACCCACCTGAGCCGGTTGTCATAGAACGACAGGCTCTCCAGGTAGTCGAGGCCCACGAAGGCGGCCGAGGGGACGGAGGCCAGTCCCATGCCAGCCAGGACCAGGCTGTGGAGGCGGGACAAGGGCAGGAAGTTCCTCTCCTCCAGACCGAGGATGGGGTTCTCCCCGATCATCAAGATCTCCAGCGACGGCAGAGACTCGAACCAGCGGCTGTCGATGGCCACCAGACGGTTGGAGTTCAGGTGCAGCCTGTGAGAAACAAGACGAACGGGGGAAGCAGATGTGCCGTGACGAAGTGCCTGAACCGTCTCGCCTGGTAGAAACCACCGGTTTCTACTCAACCCAAACTAGAGCGACACTCGGTAGAGCGCAGACCGAAGAAAACGAGTTGGCATTGCTAGCCTGATAGCTAACTAGCTAGGTCAGGCAGCTACATCACTGCGTGAAACACTGACTAGGGAGCGTCTCCATGGCAACAGAAGCTGATCTCTGTTGATCTCTTCCGTGAGGTGCCTCTCTCACCCGCTTTGTATGGGACATTTCTTTCCGCAGTTTTTTTATTCAGAAACGCTGAGACGTTAATTTCCTGCAATTCGGTTCAGTAGTTTTTGCTAAAAAAGTTGCTAAAACACAAACAAACAAACAAACAAACAAACAAACTTTGTTGGAGAAATTAACTACAAATAAACCAAACCGTGTGACATCGGTGGAGCTGAGCGCGTACCTCGAGCTTCTGGAGCCAAAGTATCACCAGAAACAAAACCACAACAATCATGTCTATTTTTTTTTATTTATTAAAATTTTTTTAAAATTCTTCTTTGCATTCCAGTGCTCGTTTTGATCGCGTCCTCCTGCAGACAACCCGGTCTTCAGTCAGCTTGTCCGCTGACGTCCTTTATATGGTTTGAAGCGTTTCTGGAAGGTTCTAGTGAATCAGTGTGTCGACGGGTTTTTTTTTGCTGTTGTATTTTTTGTGGTTCTTCTCCTTAAACGTTGATTCTTTGTGCGGTTTAGATTGGACGATCCCATTCCAGTCAACATACATCAAAACCAAACATCTGGTCAGGCGGTAACGGCCTGATTATGGAGGATCTGAGGACGACGTGGTTTTTTGTTCTAACCATCTTGTAAAAAGTTCTTGAATTGTTTGTTACAGATCTCTGTGTTGGTCTGGGTGCTGGTGTGGAGGTTGGAGGTGAGTGGTCCAGGTCTGACAGATTGTTTTTAATGGTTGCGTGTTTATGATCCTGGCGAGTGTTGGTGGGCGTTACCTCAGCAGGTTGAAGAGTCCGGCGAAGGCTTTGGGTCCGATGGAGGAGATCTGGTTGTGGTTGATGTAGAGCTCCTCCAGACTGGAGAGGTTCCTCAGACTGAAGTCCTCCAGCTCCTCGATGTGGTTCTCCTCCAGGTACAGAGTGACGAGGCGACCCAGCGAGGACAGACCCATGGAGCTCACCTGGACCAGAGCCAAACCGCCACGTTAACGCTGAGCGGGCGTCTTACGGACAGGCGGGCGGGGCAGAGGCGACTCACCTGCGTGAAGTGGTTCTGCGACAGGTCGAGCTCCGTCAGGTTGGTCAGACTCTGCAGCTCCGTGGTGATGGAGGAGATGTTGTTGCTCTGCAGGAGAAGCACCTGAAAGACACGACAACAAACACGTTCACAGCAAATTTACAACGGCGTTCGGTCCCTGATGATCCTGCTGCTCTTCGGATCGAACAGCTGAAACACGTCCAGAAACACAGCCACACTGAGACCGCGGGACCAGCGTGACGTCAGCGTTAGCATCGTTAGCATTAACTGTGTGACGTCAGCGTTAGCATCGTTACTATAAACTAGAAACTGTACGATGACAGTCTGTTTCTCACTTGTGGGACAAATAAAGGTTTATGTGATGTGATGTGATGTGATGTGATGTCATGTCATGTCATGTCATGTGATGTCATGTCATGTCATGTCATGTCATGTCATGTCATGTGAATTTAAAGTTACAGTTACAGTTACAGTTACCTGTGTGTCTATGGAGATGTTTGGCGGAATTCTCTGCAGGTGAAGCTCGTTGCAGTCGACCGTTCTTGCCTGGTGATACACAGACTGAGGAGTGTACCAGGGCCGCGTCTCACACACGCACTGCAGAGGACACAGCACGGCGCCACCTACAGGACACATACCTGTTAAAGAACAAACCTGTACGCAACCTCAGTGTCTCTCTCCTCCGGTTAAAACACTAAAGATGGGCGTTACCTTGGCCGGCCACGCCCAGTCCAGCACACACCGACGCCTTCACCAGCGAGAGGAGCAGCAGGAAGAGGACTGCAGCTCCCATGATGCACTGGGGTGTGACGCGGTGGCAACGTTGATAAAGGTTTTTCCCTCCACAGGTCAGCAGACGACAGAAACACTGAAACACAGAGTGAAATAAATCGAAAAATGTAATGAAGTTCAATACCTTGTACAATAAAGAAATAAAGGGGACCTAAAATGAATCCCTGAGGAATCCCAAACCTGGACTCTTTATTCAAAGATGTGACAGAAAGTCAGATCATATGTGGATGACGAACATATTTACATTTCAGATTGAAAACTAAAAGAGATGAATGGTGGATGATCATGTGATCACAACATTGGAAAAATAGAGGCTCGATTGAAATCTACACGCCTGATTATAGTATTATTACAAATATGAAATACGTGCATAAAATACAACAGATACAAGGTAGTCATAACGCAGCTAATGCTAACAACGCAGCTAATGCTAACAACGCAGCCAGGGCCTTTATTCGTCTTACAGCAGGAGAGCCTGCGCGGCCCGGCGCTGCTCATTAGCAGAAACTGTGTCAAACTCGTGTTGCGGCAACGTCAACACAGAGCGGCAATTAACCTGACAACTCAGAGGAGGGGCGCACACACACACACACACACACACACACACACACACACACACACACACACACACACACACACACACACACACACGTTTCCCGCAGACTTGCTGAAGCTAAAAATAACATCTGTCATCTTCAGCTTCTTTACACTTCTGATTAATCTGAAAATGTCAAATCTAATAATATGATTATTATTATGATTATTGTTTAAGCTAACACGTAGGCATTGTATGAAAGGCGCAGCACAGGTAAATTCATATTGATAAAAAAAACAGTTTGATGTTATTTGTTGATAAGAAAAGACTGATACTGTTGTTGTTGTTGTTGGTGTGGATTTAGGTGCAGTAGGAAACGGGAACTCTCTGCCTCTGGGTGCATGGCAACCAGCCAGGAAGAGACACGGCCGGACAAAATGTGTTTGTGTGTGTGTGTGTGTGTGTGTGTGTGTGTTCCTATTCTACCCTGTAGGAGTGTGCATGAGGACAAAAGAGTGCATGTGACTTGAAAAAAAAAAAAAAAACATCAGCAGACAAACAAAACAGAGAGCATCATGGGAAATTAAGTCTTTATAGAAATACATCTGAAATACCTGGGAAAGTCCAGTGTGTGTGGTGCGTTCACTGTCTGTGGTTACGTCACTGTCTGTGGTGCGTTCACTGTTTGTGGTTACGTCACTGTCTGTGGTGCGTTCACTGTTTGTGGTTACGTCACTGTCTGTGGTGCGTTCACTGTCTGTGGTTACGTCACTGTCTGTGGTGCGTTCACTGTCTGTGGTGCGTTCACTGTCTGTTGTTATTTCACTGTGGTGCGTTCACTGTCTGTGGTGCGTTCACTGTCTGTTGTTATTTCACTGTGGTGCGTTCACTGTCTGTGGTGCGCTCATTGTCTGTTGTTATTTCACTGTGGTGCGTTCACTGTCTGTGGTGCGCTCATTGTCTGTTGTTATTTCACTGTGGTGCGTTCACTGTCTGTGGTGCGCTCACTGTCTGTTGTTATTTCACTGTCTGTTGTTACTTCACTGTCTGTGGTTACTTCACTGTCTGTGGTTACTTCACTGTCTGTGGTGCGCTCACTGTCTGTTGTTATTTCACTGTCCGTGGTGCGCTCACTGTACTTCGTCTCTGAACATCCGTCTTGCTGAAATATTGATGAGATGATTTTAATAATTTAACGAGCTGCCGAGCGTCTCGTTAACTGTCCCACAGCACAGCTGAGATTGGAGGAGTCTCTCACACACACACACACACACACACACACACACACACACACACACACACACACACACACACACACACACACACACACACACACACACACACACACACACACACACACACACACACACACACACACACACACACACACACACTTCTTTGATATTTTTCAGTTAAATTTCTCACGTTGGTCATTTTGGTCTTTATAATCCTGTGAAGATCATCAGATGATAAACTGAGGAAATGAGCGGATGAACTTCACCTGCGTTGGATCCATCGGTTCTTATCCGTCACGCCTCAGAGCAGATTTCAGATTTTCACGAATGTTCACGTGTTTGAAAGCTGCGACTTTAAATTCCCATGACACTTATTTCCCTCTGTGAGGTCAAACTTCGAGATCTGACTGAGCAACAGAAACAATAATGCTAATGAATCCACGTTGCCAATGATGATGTGTTTCACGTTAAACCATGACAGTTGAGGAAGTTTTAGAAAATCGGTTTCCGTGGGGCCCCGTCTACACCACAACATTATAAAGTGAAAATGCAAAAGTGTTTTGTTGTGACTTGTGGGACCGTTCACACGAGTCACAGACAACGCAACTTTTTGAAATTGGCTCCCAAGGTGGAACTTTTTGAAAATGCTCCGACTCCGACATCGTGTAAAGAGGTGAAAACGCAACTTTCTGGAAACGCTGCTCCTGCTCACCTCGGCCATCGGAACTAGTAGTTCTGCACATGCTCAGTAGAGACAATCAGAACAATGCGTCCTCCAGAGTGTCGTGACGCCCCGTCCATCTTCTCCTGGACTTAGTACCTTTTTGTTTTCACTGTAATAAAAATGCAACGTGGTCGTCTGTCCACTAGAATGTCCGTGTTCTCCCGTTGGTAATGTTTTCGAGCGGATTGTTCTCAGCAACCAACAACACCAACTAGTGGCCCAACATGAAACTACATAGTTTTCAGGATTTTGGTTTTCAAAATGTTGTCTTGTAAACGTAAAACTTTTCTGAAAGGAAAAGGTGAAACCTTGACATGTAAATGAGTCGTCAGACTGATTATAAACACACAGCCTGTGTAATGGATGCTGACAGGTATTGTTTTCAGCGTGGTTATGGAAGTCCACATGTATTTTTTACAGTGTAGTGATGGAATTTCATACGCATTTTTTACAGTGCAGTGATGGATACTTACAGGTAATTTTAACAGTGTAGTGATGGCTGCTCATATGTATTTTATGCAGTGTAGTGATGGATGCTGAGAGGTCATATTCCCAGTGTAGTGATGGAGTTTCACACGAATTTTCTACAGTGTAGTGATGGTTGTTCATATGTATTTTATACAGTGTAGTGATGGAATTTCACACGCATTTTTTACAGTGCAGTGATGGATACTGACAGGTAATTTTAACAGTGTAGTGATGGCTGCTCATATGTATTTTATGCAGTGTAGTGATGGATGCTGAGAGGTAATATTCCCAGTGTAGTGATGGAGTTTCACACGTATTTTTTACAGTGTAGTGATGGCTTCTCTTCATGCAGAACTTAAAGCCTCCAGAACCTCCGGAGCTCCTCAGCGGGAGAACTCAACACATCAAGCCGACTTTCAGGTTCAGTGAGCCGCAGAGGCAGAGCTCCGAGCTCCGGTCTCCACGGACCCACGGACCCGCTGCTCATGCAGCAGCACCTCCTCCCTCCTCTTCCTCCTCCTCCTCCTCCTCCTCCTCCTCCACCCAGACGCCCATGTTCTCACCTTGCAGCTCCTCCTCGTGCAGCTCCTCCTCGTGCAGCAGGCCGCCTCGCTCCCTGTCGGATCCAGTGCAGGGTCGCAGAGTCCCGGGACGATTCCTCCGGTTCCACCGCCGGTCTGTGGATCCGGATGAAGGCGGACTCAGCGCTGCTGCTGCGGCCGCTTTTATCCAGCGCATCAGCCCCCCAACCAGCCTGTCTTCCTTCAGGTCCGCAAGCAGCTGACTCGCAGCAGCCAATCAGGAGCTCAGGAGCCTAGCTGGAGGACCAATCAGAGGCCGGATGCTGCATCGAGGGGAGGGGAAGAAGCATGACGTAATGGTACAGATTCACATTATGATGACATCATCATCATCTTCATCATCAGACTGTGTTTACTGTAAATGATATTATTTGAAAAATATATAATAATAAAATATGTATTGAAGTTCAAACTATAAATATTATACATTTTATTTATTAATTATATTTTTCTGTTTCTTTTAAAGGTTTAAATTATTTTTTTTATTTTTTTTATTATTAAAGTAATTTTGTTTTCACTTTTTGTTTCCACTAAAATATATTTACTTTATATATTGCCTCGTTTAGAGTTTGAAATAATTTTATTCAGGATGTTTTCTAATATTTAGTTATTTACTTATTCATTTACTTTTATTTTCCAATCTATTTTATCATTTGTTATTCTTATATATATATACGTACACATATATACACATTTTTCCAATTTATTTTTAATCTCTCCACGCTCCTCGCACTTATCATTATAAGGTTAATTCATTCTGTTTCAAGTTTGATTTTTTAATAAATCAGTAAACAAACAACAGAATCATGAAAGTGAAGAAATATGCTCCAAGTGTTATTATATAGTCTAATTGATATTGATTTAGTTCATAAATAAAACTAAATAACTAAATATATACAAATATATCATTTCATTTACTATGATATAATGTATATAAATGAATGATTAAAAAAGTAAATAAAATGTCAGTAAAGTGACTGTTTAATCAGAATAGAGTTTATAAAAATATATATCAAATTGTCTTCTTACAGTCTCTCTGATGTTTACATTTGTTCACATTTTGACCAGCTGATGTCATCAATTCCGTCATTGGAATCCTGTAAACCTGACTCATCCTTTCTGAGATGAAGAGAGGAAGAGGAGGAGGAGGAGGAGGAGGAAGAGGACAGATAAGGACAACAAAACAAATACTAATATGGGAAAAAATTGACTGGTTTTGTTTTTGTTGAAACTTGAAAATGTGAGGAAACTAAACTGGGAAAAAAATAAAAAAATTTGTAAAAACTAGTTGTTTTTTTTAATCTAATACTTTTCAAAAATATATTAAAAATAAGTTTTTAAAACTCAAAAATAGATTAAAAAAATAGGAAATAGTATTTTTAAATTTGACTTTTTTAAATTAAATATAAAAACTCATTTTCATTTAAAAAACATAAAAAACTACAAATGTAAATGAGGAAAAAAAATATTTTGAAAATGTCTTAAAAGCCTTAAAAGTAGATTAAAAACAAAAAGTTTGAATTCATTTATTTCCTCGTGTTTTTGTTTCTTAAAAAACGACTTCAATTTGATTTACTTCTGAAACCTAGTTTCACCTGGAGTTTATGTTTAATTTAAAAAATAAAATGAAATATAAATAATGTTTGCTTTAGATTTTTCTTTTTAAATGACGCATTTTACATAGTGGATCTCCACGACGACGAAGAATAAATTCAGGAGGAAAAACATATAAACCACAAAAAAAAAAAAAAAAATATTCAATAAAGTGAAGATACATTTAAAGAAGATTAGAACAGAAACATTTAATCTCTCACACACACACACACACACACACACACACACACACACACACACACACACACACACACACACACACACACACACACACACACACACACACACACACACACAGAGAGAGAGAGACACACACACACACACACACACACACACACACACACACACAGGAAGATCATGGTCCTTCATGATGCCATAATGACAGATTATTCCAGAAAAAACAGGTCAAAGGTCAAAGTTGACAACAGAAAAAACTTAATGTGTGTGGGATGAACACACACGCACGCACACACACACGGGTGAGTGTGTGCGTGTGAACTTCCGCTGAGTGAAAACAATCTCGCTGCCTCTGAAATCCAGATTAGTTTGGATTACACTTAAACACTCAGATCACTGCAGTGTGTGTATATGTGTGTGTGTGTGTGTGTATAAGTGTGTGTGTGTGTCTCTGAGAACTGAAACTGTCCAAAAGGTATTTCTAACTTTTTTTATTTAATCCCAGGATTTGATGTGGACGGGTATGAGCGGTCGTCATGGTGACGGCGGTTGATGAAGCAGGTTGAATCATCTGAAACCGACACACACACACACACTCACACAAACCTCCAGAGAGAGAGAGAGACACACACACACACACACACACACACACACACACACACACACACACACACACACACACACACACACACACACACACACACACACACACACACACACACACACACACACACACACACACACACACACACACACACTTACTGGATATTTCAAAGTCAAATGGATGAAACAAGAAAAACCATCAGAACATTAAAAAAGTTTCATTCTGTAAATCAGTTCAGTTTTTCTGACAGATTCAATGATTGAAGGCAACAAAACCAGGAATTGTACCCAACAAAATAGTTTTATTACCGTCCTCCCACCGTGTGTGTGTGTGTGTGTAAATATGTAAATAAAAAAACAAGAGGAATCATCCGTAGAACATTTACACGACAGAATCTGAAGTCCATAAAAAATAGCTTTTCTTTCTTCTCGAATGTTTCCAGTAAATACCAACGCGCAGAGCTCCGTCTCAGGGAAATAAAGGCAGGCCCCGCCCCCTTTACAATAAACCCCTCCCACCGGGAGGAGGGGGCGGAGCCTGGAACAGCCCTCTGCACGCACCTTTTCCGCGCTCAGGTTAAATTTATGTACAAGAAGATTTCTACATGCTCGCCTGCTTCCAGAGCCGTCGGTCTGGCAAAGCATCATGGGACACCAGAGTCCCGGCGCCACGTCTGCAGGTCGTTACTGCGACGAAAATTACAAGATATCAAACAGTCACATTTTACTGGAAAACGTTAAGACAAGTATTTAAAATTAAAAAAAAAAAAAACATGTACGTTTAGTCTGTTTGACCTGCGGGTGGCGCCGTCACAACACACAGTGAGTGGATGATGGATCCGTGCTTATGTCCAATTCAAAGCTTTTCTAGAGGTGTGATGAGCAGAAAAGACTGTTTGTTTTCAGAAAAAGGGTCGAATCTCCAGGCGAGAAACAGATAGAATTTCTCAAATCAGAGAAAATAGCAAACTTTGAAAAAGTAATACAGAAAAAAAAAATAAAGTCAGAAATGGTTCAAATTGCTAATATAGCTAAAAATATTCTAACCATTAAGAAACAAAAGCAAAACTGCTAAAACAGAAAAATAATTCTGAAAAAAAAAAAAAAAAACTAAACTAAAATTTACTACAAAAAAGTAATAAAAAGCATCTAACGTGTAGCTATAAAACATCCGTTTTTAATATTAAAGGAATTTGAGATTTTTTTTTCTTCCTGTATTTGAGATCATTAAGAAGCTTTACGGCTCCAGACAAATTTCATTTGGTGGAAAATCGTAAAAAAAAAAGAGTCTCTTTTGGTCATGAATGTCGCAGAGCGCTGATGGAGAGAGCGTCCAGCGAGATGGAGAGAGCCTCCAGCGAGATGGAGAGAGCCTCCAGCGAGATGGAGAGAGCGTCCAGCGAGATGGAGAGAGCCTCCAGCGAGATGGAGAGAGCCTCCAGCGAGATGGAGAGAGCCTCCAGCGAGATGGAGAGGAAAACAGACGCAACACTCCGCAAACTAAAACTCCTCCAACTCGTCAAAATGTCCTGAAACCTTCTAGATCCACAAATGAACGTGATGAAGGTCACAGAGAGAGAAAAAACCAAACAAATAAACATTAAGACTTTCTTTAAAAAACATTTCTTCACTTCTTAAAGGATTCAGACCTTTTTTTTGTTTTTTTTTTGTTTTTTAAAGTTTCCCACAAACCAAACCTATTTACGCTGTAAACACGGAATCTGTCGACTCATCAATATTTAGTTTTTTCTAAGTTTCTGGACGTAACAGAAAACTTTTTTAATGACAGAAAAGCTGCATGAATTTATTTTTGACGTAAAAATGTGACTTATTTTGTTTTAATGTAAAAGAAAAAAAAGGCTAAAAACTAAAAAAGAAGCTCGTTGAGTTTTAACGTCAAAACAATTATTTATTTATTTTTAACAGAAAATGAGGGGAAAACAGCCAAAACGTAAGTTGATAAGGTTTGAACAAAAGAGGAAAGAGAAAACAAGTTGCTCGCCAAGTTCCAATGTTGAAAATAGAATTTTTAACCTTTCACCTTTTAAAGGGTCGTTCAAATTAAAATATGCCGAGTCGTCAGTAAAGAACACGAGTCATGCTCTGCTGGTGAGGGAACCATGCGGTCGTGATTTCCTCCGATGGCTTTTTGCTGCTCGTCATCGCACTTTTGAAAAATATTATTATTTTTTTTAAATGTATTTATTTATTTTTTTTAAAAACCGATGACGTCTTTAAGGCTTCGTCGCTCTTTAAACTCGATACACAATATAAACACGACGCCTCTGGTAGAAAAATAGAGTCATGCTGCGAAGGAGAGAACAGTCCACCACGGCGATGGCTTGGTGCTGCGTTCACGTCGCCGCGCAGGCTGGGAAATCCCGCCGCCGGGAGCCGCAGGGAGGCTGAAGGTTGTTTTGATTCCTGCTCCTCGTCAGTCCCGGAGATTGGCGTCTTAGTTTTATCTTAATCTAGAAACGTTTGAAGATTGTGGCGGGGAAATAAATTGCCAATTAATGTGCAATGTTAAACCAAAAAAAAAAAAAAAGTTGCTATTTCAGATTTTTAATTTTTCAAAAGTTCACGCCAATGCTGACTTTAAAAAACAAGACTCTTATTTTGGTTTAATGCTACAAACAAACAAAAAAAGTTGGCAATTCAGATTTAATAACTTGTTAAAATTGGGTTGAAAATTGCCGGTTTAAAGTTGTTAAAAAAAAAAAAAAAAAAGGTGAGTCAGATGCAAATTTTTTTAGCATGAAAGTTAATTTCCCAACATAAATACGAAATTCAAATCTGTAAAAATATTTGATTTGTTTACATTTTTCAATCTCCTCGTGAGAATTTAAAACCTTAAACTTTCAGTTCTTGCGTTAAAAACAATAAACATGCTGTGCCTTTTTTTTTTACCTGATTAAACATTAATAGATGATTGTATAACTTTGTTTTTCCCCATATATTTGTGTCACCAAGGACTCGTAGGTGGGTTCAAATCTTCATATTTCCTTCCTGCCTCCCTACATTGCAGCTGTAATAATTGGCATCGCCACTAGAGGGAGACAAACGTGAGCTTCTGGCTCCGACAGGACTCTGCTAATGCAAATCTATGGGACGGAGGGAAAAGAGATTGTTTTGTTTGTCATTACAAACGTTGAATTTCAGCCTCACTCAGCTCCTTGGACGGGGGTGGGTGTGTGTGTGTGTGTGTGTGTGTGTGTGTGTGTGTGTGTGTGTGTGTGTGTGTGTGTGTGTGTGTGCGTGTGTGTGTGTGCAGCCTCGTGGTCAAACGCAGAAGCATAAAAAGACATTTACAGCGTCGGCAGCAACAGCAACAACGACAACAGCAGCAGCAGCAGCAGCAGCAACCTGCAAGTGGGCAACAGTCGGGCCAGGTTACCGTGGCAACCACAGCTAGCATCAAAGATAACAACAACAAACACAACAACAACAACAGTCATGTTCAGTTGGTTTTCTTGTGTGTGCGTTCGGTGTTTTGTCGGTTTCAGCAGGTTTGTTGCCACAAATTTCCCCATCAGAAGATTCGGCATAAACTTTCAACGTGCCGATTCGTAGATTTAACATAAACCTTTACCGCACCGATGAACTTTTTACATTTGATGGTAAAATAGTGACATTTCCGAGAACGCTGATGTCACAACATACGTAGATATTAATGATTAAAAAAAAAACCTGATGAATCGGGTTTTAACAACCAAAAAAAAAGTCAATAATCAGTCAGTTCCTACGTTACAAATGAGTCAATTGCTAAATTTGAACTCAAATAAGTTACTAATTACATTTTGGCGTCAAAAACCAAAAAGTCATTGACTTCAGAAAAAAACGTAGAAAACTTAAAATTGGCGAATCCGTTTTTAACATAAAAAAGTAGCTAATTAAGTTTTAACGTTAAAAACAGAACTTTGATTCGGTTTTCGCCGTAAAAAACGACACAGTTGGTAATTTAGGCTAAAAAACAATAAGTTATTAACTATGTTTAATGTAAATAAAAAGACATGTTTATCTGATGATGTGTGAACATTAAAACGAGGAAATGAACAAACAGTTTCAGATCTTTTAACGAAGCTTCTGCTGAACTGGTTTGAAACTAACTGAGAGTTTTGGATGTGTTTGACTTGTCGTAGCTTTCCGAGGCTTCGCGGACAATAGAGCTGATTTTTCATCTGCAGCTGCAATAACAATAACAATAACAATAACAATAACAATAAAAAAGAAAACAGCAGCTCCTTTCACCGTTCTAAGTGCTCGAATGTTTCAGAATCGTGGCAACAAACAACCTGCAGGTTCACAATCCGAGGCTTTCAGGGAATAAAAAAATAAACATTCATTCGATCCAAAACCTGCTGAACGTCTGGAATGAAGCTCCGAAGAGAAAACAGTTCATCGACGACTGTGAGAAAATCTACAATCCGACAGATTCCAGCCTGTCCAATGTCGGGCCATGCATAACTGGAGAAAGGCGGGGCCTTAAAAGTGGCCAATAAGAGCAAAGCGACAAACTCCGGACGAGGCTGAGAGTTTCTAAACCGCGGCCCCGGGGGGGGGGGGGGGGGGGGGGGGGGAGCACATCCAAAACAGCCCGTCGCCATGGAAACCACCAGCGGAGGGCGACGCCGAGCCGCAGTAAACACGAGCCGTTCGGAGAAGCTTCCGAGAGAGAGAAGGGGGGGGCGGGAGTCCGTGGTGCCTTCGTGGCCCTCGGGAAAACTCAGCGTTTCACCTTCTCCTCCGAGTCGCAGCAGAAGTTCGCCTTGTTTGTGCGAAGAAATGAGGCAAAGTCTGCAGAGCTTTTTCTCTGCTTCGCTCCGCGGCGAGGCGAGGCCCCCGCCTCACCGTGAAGACAGGGCGCCCCCCTGCAGGAGGCGTGGCCCAGCGAGCAGCAGCGTGAGGCGGCGTCACGGTTTGTGAGGTCCTGGAGAGAGAACCACCGGCGTGGACAGACCGTCCACACTCAGAGCCGGGATGTGCATCTGGTTACTGCCGTTAGACGGAAACTACACAAGGAAGACACACACACACACACACACACACACACACACACACACACACACACACACACACACACACACACACACACACACACACACACACACACACACACACACACACACACACACACACACAGTTGGTGAGTTGTCTATTTGTTGTTGTGTGTTCATGCCTGTGTGATAACAATCTGCAGTTTTCAGGTTTGTGTGTTTGTGTTTTGTTGTTGTATTTGTTGCAGGGTTTCTGTGTAGTTTGTTGTGTGTTTTCAGGTCTGTGTGATGCGTTTCTACATTTGACCACCGGGAGGCGACACTGATCTGGAGCAGACTGACGGCTGCTTCAGTAAAAGCCAGAGTGAGAACTGTGGTCAAATATTAAGAATTATTTCATTATTTTCAGAGACTTTGAATTAAAATCAAAATATTTTAAAGTTTTTCATGTTAAATAGTTTTTGTTTTTTTTAACCTTACAATGTTTCTACACTGAATAGGTTTATGTTTTCCTTCTCAAATGGGTCTTGAACTGGTTCTGGTCTTGATGGTGCTGTGTTCTGGTTTGAGAAGACTCACTGTTGTTGTTGTTGTTGTTTACAGTCTTACTTAAGTAAAATGTCAGCAGGTAACAGATGGAGAGAAACACGAGCCAGAAACCTGCAGCCTGTCTGTTCTGGATCCAGTTCAATAATGTGCAGAACAAAGAGCCTGTGTGTGTGTGTGTGTGTGTGTGTGTGTGTGTGTGTGTGTGTGTGTGTGTGTGTCACCTGGAAGGAGAGCTTGGCTGGCGAGCGGGGGGCAATGGGACTGAGCGTGCTCCAGAAGTGGATGGTGGAGGGCAGCGGGCTGGGCGTCAGCAGGACGGGAGTCTGCACCAACAAACACACAAGCAGCTCAGAGGGTGAAGGTCAGAGACCCACATGAAGACTTTTATCTCTGTTGTCCTTGAGAAGACCAGGAATTTAGTTTAGACTAAAGTCTCAGAAATTGCCTTTAATCGTCGCTGTTTTCCAAACTTTGCTTTCCCTTGAGAGCGTCCCGAGAGGTTCCACAGACCGTTAACTCAGGCCCACGCTTACGCCACCATGTTTTCAAGAGGGAACGGAAAACTTCTGTTGCGTTTTGAGCGTCTGTTCACATGACAACGGTGCTCAGAGGCACTGAAAACAACGGAAGCGCTGCTCCCGCACACCACAGGTGTAGTAACTAGTAGTTCTGCACATGCTCAGTAGAGACAATCAGAACGTTTCCTCCAGAGTGTCATGACTCCCAGTCCAGATTCTCCTGGACTTGGTACTTTTATTTTGACACTCACCATTATAACAATCTAACTTGGTGGTCTGTCCACTAGAATGTCCGTGTTCTCCAGTTGTTATTGTTTAGAGCTCAGTGTTCTCTGTGTGTTTCATTACAAAAACAACTAACTCCTATTCCAACATCCTAACGACGTCTTTTTCATGCTTTTCTTTTTCAGCATTACTGCCGTTGCTGCATAAACGAACATCGTTGTCAGAACGTTGTCGTGTAAACGTGGTCTTGTGGGACCCTCCAGTGATCTCTGGCGCCCCCTACAGAGATCCAGAACGCCCAAACGTTGTCTGCAAAGAACTTGACGTCGTCTGGAAGTGACAAAGAATGAAGAAGAAATATAAAAGGTGCGTGTTTACCAGAGCGTGGGAGGTGATGACAGTCGGGGTGAGCGTGTTCGTGGCTGATCCAGGAGCCAACAGGCTGTTCACGGCTGCGTTCACCTGCAAGGGAGACAGGAAGTGATGTCACACACGGGGAATGAAGCTGCTCGCTCACACACGAGTGAAGAGATACACACCTTATCCAGGGAGAGGCCGGGGGGGAGCGAGGGGGAGGACGGCAGCTCCAGGCCCCGCGGCTTCTTGGGCTTGGGCGGAATGGCGTCCGACGTGGAGCTGACGGGCGGCGCCGGCGCCGACGACGAGGAGGTGATGGAGGAGGAGGACACGGGAGGGACGGAGGGATCTGAGGAGGAGATTAAAACACAGCATCATCCGAGGCTCCACTGTATAATCAGCCTGCTGAACCTGTCGGTTCATCGGTCCAGTTTTACCTGCCAGCGTCTCCTTCGACTCCCCCGCCAGGCCGCTCTCCCCCGTCTGCTGGGGGGCTCCTCCCCCGGGCTCCATGCAGGGAGGAGGCGGGCTCTCCACGATGGTGAGAGGAGGCTCCGGTTCTCCTGAGCCACAGATGAGCTGTGGGACCTGAGGAGAGGAAGAGGAGGAGGAGACGCACTCAGTCACACGATTCTTAATCCTACAAGTAGAGATGCACCGATACCACTTTGTTAAAGGACGAGTACAAGTACTACCCTTCAGCTACTTGCCCATGAAGTACTGATAAGAGTACTTATTAAATACAATCAACTGTAATTTATACTCCATGCACAAACAATACACGAAGCCTTGCAAAGCACCGCGGCACAGCCTCACTGTCAACGCTACACAAAACGCCAACAAGCTTGAAGGCTCCAGTATACGACGTAGTGTATACTGCAGTACTGCGTAGCGTCCATCTACACACTGCGCTATGCTACGGTAGACCGAGCTGTTAATGATAATCAGTCAGACTTTAATGAAGTTTAGCATGTAGCATCGCTGGTGTGTGAGCCCTGAAACTCTTTAGCATGTAGCATGTAGCGCAGCTTGGAGTTATGTACTGAGCAGTTACACTAATACACGACACCTGACTAACTGTCTCTGGTGATGAAGTTGCTGGTGTCTTAATAAATATCTTTCTCCTCCTCTTGATATTCTGTCAGAACATAATTTACAGCCGGTCTTACTTTTCTCATTAATATTAAAGAATCTCCAACCGTGAACATCAACAGCTCATGCTCTCGTCTGCCCACTGCTGACATAATACTCGCCAGGTTGTACCGGATACTGGTATCGATATCGGTGCCTCCCTTCCCACAACCTGTACATGCAGCACGGCCTCACCTCCTCCACCTGCTTCCCCTCCAGGGTCACCATCTCCAGCAGCTCCTGCTCCGACGGCAGCTGCTCCTCCTTGATGACGTTGGGAGGAGGAGGAGGAGGACGGGCCGCAAGGGAAGGAGCGGGAGCCGCCGCCTGCTGGTGCTGAGGGGGGGGAGAAGGGTTGATGATGACAAAGACGGGTGGGGGGTGAGTCGGGGGGAAGCTGCCGGGGTTGGGGACTCCTCCGCAGTCCTCCTGCGGCGGCGGCGGCTGAGGGCCCACGGACACGTGGGGGGGAGGGACAGGACTCACCGCCCCGCCGACGGGGCCCAGCGGGATGAGGGGGGTGAGGGAGGAGGGGTCGCTCACGTTGGTGAGGTAAATCTGAGGGGGGTCACTCAGAGGACGAACAGGAGGATTCTGGGAAATGAAGGACAGTGGAGAGTCAGACTGGACCTTCCCAGTTTGGACCAGTTTAACCAAGACATGGGTTATTGGCGAGGGGCGGAGCTTCGGACTGACCTGTGATTGGCCGGTGCTGCCGGCGGCAATCTGAGGACTGAGAGCCGGAGTCGGACATGGAGACGTCTGAGTAACAATCACCTGCAGAGACGCATCCACTGCCCCGCCCACCGAGGGAGGAGACTTCGAGTCTGATAACACACATATCTGAGGAAGAGGAGGAAGAGGAGAAAGACATGAAAGAGAAGAAACAGGAGGAGAAAGATGATGAGGATGAGGAGGAAGAGGAAGGTAAATCAGTGATCTTGTGACCCTGCAGCCTGCGTGTCGCCTCCTCACCTCTCGCGGCGTGCGGTCCATCTTGGGGGCGGAGTCCTGCTGCAGCAGGAGCTCGGCTTTGATTGGCCGCGGGTTGGGCTGGGCCTGCAGTGATTGGATGGTGAAGGTGGAATAGAGGCCGGACTTCATGTAGTCGTTCCTGGAACTCTTCTGAGAGACGCTGGGCGACGACCTCTGTCAACGAACACATCGTCGTCTTCATCATCATCATCATCATCATAATCATCACGGCTGTCGATTGGTTCTTAATCTCCATAGAAGATTGCACACCTGTGGTAAGCCCTTTGTCGGAAAGGTGGAGGCCCCGCACACCAGGCCCTTGGATTGGCCGTTTGTGTCATTGACGTCCCGCCTCAGTCCGTCCTCTGAGGAGCGCATGACGTCGGGCAGCGAGGCGTCGGGCTGACTCACGAACTTGTAGACGAACTTCTGGCCGCTCACCTTCTTGATGATGTTCTGGAAGACGAACACGACACTCAGCGGGAGCCTCTGACCGACGCCTTAAGGTTACTCTACCAGGAAAAATTCTTAATAATGTCCTTCCCATAAAAAGGTCTCACTTCTTCACAGAGAATAAACCAACACAGTCTAGTACTCGCGTTTGTGGGTGCACCTCTACATGTGCGACTTGAGCGGTACCTTGTCGTAGTAATAGCGCAGCGCCCGGCTCAGCTTGTCGTAGTTCATGTTGTGTTTGTTCTTGCGGAGCCCCCACAGCCGGGCCACCTCCTCGGCATCCAGCAGCTTGAACTCTCCGTCCTCGCCCGTCCACGAGATGAGGTGCCGATGCTGCTGGTCCTCAAGGAGGTGCAGCAGGAACTGCCACAGCGTGATGGACGGGTCCATGGCTGCGGGGCGCACATTAACACGCAACCATTGTTTAAAATTTAAAAAAAAAAAAGGGTGACAGCAATGAGTTAGCAGCTCTAATGCCAACGTGCCGAATAACGGTGGAGCGGTTCTGCTGCTTCACTCAGCATTAACGTCATGTAATCTATGAATGCCGGTTCTCTCTACAAGGTTTTCAAAAGAAAATGGAAAACTTTTGTAGCGTTTTGGGTGTTTGTTTACACGACAACGGTGATTTAGTGGTTTAGTTGGGTTCTGTTGTACTCTATCATTGTAAGAGCGCTTTGAGATGTTTGTTGATGTGATTTAGCGCTTTACAAATAAAATTGAATTGAATTGAATTGATCAGAGGCACTGAAAATGCAACTTTTTGAAAATGGCTCCCACGGTGGAACTTTTTTACACTCCGACTTCCTCCCGTCGAAAAGGGGGGAAATGCAACTTTCTGAAAACCCTGCTACCGTGCATTCGCACCACAGCCATAGTGATTAGTTCTGCACATGCTCAGTGGATGGACAATCAGCACAAAGTTTCCTCCATCATGTCATGACTCCCAGTCAATATTCTCCTGGGACTTGGTACTTTTATTTTGACAGTCACCATAATAACAATCCAACTTGGTGGTCTGTCCACTAGCATTCTCCCATTGTTAATGTGTAGAGCGGCTTGTTCTCTACAGCATGTGTGTGTTGGTTTCATTACCAAAACAAAACAAGAGCACCCACTAGTGGCCCAACATTAAAACTGAATTGTTTTTCGTGTTTCTGGCGTTTCTGTGTAAACGGACATCGTTTGCAAAACTCAAATCATCGTCATGCAAACGGGGCGTTAGTCACACGACCACGATGTGAAGCCGTCACTACAGATCCCAGACTCAACTCGTGTAAATGCTCATTAACATCAGCTGACCTGTTACATAACCGGCCCATCGGACGCCATGGAAACCATCGCTATGGTGACAGCTTTCATTGTCAACCAGTGGCGAGAGGCAGCCGCTGCTCAGAGGCACTTCAACAAAAACAGCTGCTGAAACACACAGATTCTACAAGTGTGTTGCCCCTCATGGTGACCTCTGTGAATGTCCAGGATCAATACACTGACAGTCTGATCCGGGTCGTCACATTATTCCAGCGAGTTATCAGAGCTTCAGAGCAAATGGCTCCGGTTTACTCGTCTCTACAAAAGGTGGTGTGATCGTGAGCTTTAGTGTTTACAGTTCAAGGTTTCATTAGTTTGGGGCTTCGGTTACAGAAATCTTTGACAATAAAAGAGAAAGAAAGCCGAAAACGTATGACCTCATACACACCGCATAATGTGAGTGTGTGTGTGTGGCTTATCCATGTCCTCAGGCCTTCCTACAACAAAAGGTAGTGGCTTTATTTCCACAGAGACGCTGGAGTCAGATTCATTACACATACACATCTAAGGCTGGTTCTAATGTTGGACAGATCATGGAGTGTCAACAGTTGGGATGCACATCAACACCTTCAAGTCTGAGTCCAGGACGGATCCTGACACGAGCGGCACTGATGCTCCTTTCTTTAATTTCTTTGTAAAGCACTGAATTGCCTTGTGTATCAACGCTGCTCTATAAATACATTTGCCTTGCCTTTACAGTTAGATCACAGAGGTTGTGTTGTGGGGGTCCGTTTACACGACAACGGTGGTCAGAGCCACTGAAAGTGCAACTTTTCAAAAACGCTTCGGCTCCGTAGCGTCGATGGTGGAAATGCTCTCACTGCTCGTGAACCACGGCCGGAGTGAATAGTGCTTCTGCACATGCTCAGTCGAAGGCCAATCAGAACAATGTTTCCCCCAGAGTGTCATGACTCCCAGTCCAAATTCTCCTGTGACTTGGTAGTTTTATTTTGACAGTCACCGAATAATGATCAATAACAATTCAACTTCGTGGTCTGTCCACTAGAATGTCTGTGTTCTAATTCCTTCATGATTAATAATTGAAGAAGTTTTGTTTTTGGACTGAGGGACATGAATGAGACCAAGAGTTTCATGATTTTCGGGCTTCAAGGAAACGCCGTGACGACGTCTACATTTCTCGTTACAATTTAAAAGGTCCATTCACTCACATCTATCAGACCCATATCCCCACTTAAGCTCCACAGATTCACCGTTTTCTGACATTTGAGCGAGAAGTGAGTGACGGATTCATGCTGATGAACATGACGCGGCGCTGCACTGTGACTCTCCATCTGTCAGCACTTTTTGTGGCTCATCAGCACACATCACATCCAAAACATGTCACATCTCGCAGCAAATCACAACGTGTCAGTGTAGCCATGACAACGGAGGAAGATCACATCGGTGGCCTCAAACTGTCCTCGCAGCGGCAGAGACGTTTGCCAGGAGGGAAAGTCACCGTCTCTTCCCCCAAAAACTCATTTTCAGACCCTGTTGAAAACCTCTGTCGTTAAGTAGAAGCTTTGTAATTACTGATCACATTCTCATTTTGTCGGGAAGTGAAAGAAACTTTCTCAGATGCACCGAAACACTGTAGAGCTATGGCGCTATTACAATCTTTCAACCTTTAATGTGGTTTTACATCTGTCAGTTTTAATCAAATTTAATGCATTAAAGTCCCAGTTGAATAAATACGATGGAATCGATACCATTTACTCAGTTTTATTGGAACTTGGGTTTTCAAATGTCCAGAAATATTAGCCTGTTTTATTCATGTACAAAAGAGCCAATTAAAAGTTATGCAGCGGCCCGACACTAGTCATCAGATAGCAGTACCCCTCCGAGCAGCAGTACTCAAGTTCACTGCAAACAAATATCGTAAGACATCAACCAAAATGGGTAAATTAGGAAAATTATTCAGTTTGTATGTACAGAAGGCGTTTCCCCTTCAATAAAAGAGCACTAGCAGCTCTGCTTTGCTTTTAAAACACTTTTATTTGATGTGTTTTGTTCCATCTTATTAGAAAATAATGCAGACATTATACACGGGTGCCACAGCCGTGGAATTTCATTTGAACAAGGAATTTAAAGGGTCCTAGAGTGGATCCCTGTGGAACACCTCGTACTGAACTTTTACATATGAAAATGACCAGTAACTGGACAATAACTACAATGTTTACTCCGCTGTGGCATGACTCTGTAGTTTTATTTTGACAGTCACCCTAATAACAATCCAACTTGGTGATTTTATTTTGACAGTCACCCTAATAATCCAACTTGGTTGTCTGTCCACTAGAATGTCTGTGTTCTCCCGTCATTAGTGTTCATAGCGAATTATTCTCTGCTGCATACATGTATGGTCTCATTACAAAAACAAACAACAGCACCAACTTGTGGCCTGGCGTGCTAACTCCACCGTTTTCAGCATTTCTTCCATTAACATGTTAACTGACATTGTTTTCAGAACGTTGCCATGTAAATGCAAAACTTTTCTGAAACGAAAGCGCAAAAACGATGCAATTTCACCTGAAACGTTGCCGTGCCAACAGGGCCTCTGTTGTCAAGTGGTGCAACTGGTCACAATAAGGCACTTTCCCCCCGTTTGTCCCTCCTATTATGAACGTCAAGGCTCCAGTTTGGCTGTGACTGTATCATGAGGTGCCGCAGCATCACAGAGCTAAAGATCCAGTGAGATCTGACACTGTGCCGCAGGCCTGATACATCACTGTTTACAAGCAGAGTGTGAGACTGCGTGAAGGGGCCTTCAGTGTGTCTGCAAGTTCATACATGCGCCAAAATACCTACTTCAACACACACACACACACACACAGAGAGAGACACACACACACACACACACACACACACACACACACTGAGGGGTGCAGGCCTTGAGCAGCTTCCGCACACCTGTTGCAACACTGCTGCTTCCCTCCAAACCACACACACACACACACACACACACACACACACACACACACACACACACACACACACACACACACACACACACACACACACACACACACACACACACACACACACACACACACACACACACACACACTGCAGCATCTCTCACCATTGATCAGAGTGTTGGACTCCATCTTCAGCTCCGTGTTGTTGTTGTGTCCCTGCAGGTTCACTCCTCCTCCATGCTGCTGTCCTCCGGTGCTGCTGCTGCTGGTTGTCCTGTTGTTGGGGGGTGGGTGGGGGGTGTGGTGAGTGTGTGTCGGAGCAGTGTGTCGCTGTCAGAGCCGGGCTGAGGAGGCTGAAGAAGAGGAGGAGGAGGAGGAGGAGGAGGCGTTCAGCGGCTGCTCCGCCGACCTGTTGGCGTTACATAACCGCTCGGAGCCGCTGCCAGGCTCCCCTGCCTCCATGATAACGACAACAACAAGACTCCCAGCATTCAAAGTTATCTCCCTTCAAAGCGCACCTGAAGCACCGCAGCAACGTGTCCCGCCCCGGTTCTGTCCAGCCGCTCCGTCGTGAGCGCGGCTCCGGGAGTCGGATCCCCGCTGCGGCTCAGCCTGTCACACAAGCGCTGATCCCCGCTAACCAGCCATGCTAACACCGCTATTCCGAACAATATTTGCGGCTCTACGTGTGTGCTGTTTTTTACCGTCCCGGTAGTTACCGGAGTTTCAGTTAAAATCCCGTCCCGCTGACGTTAGTTGGTCCTTAATGACGATAAAAGTTTCCACAAGTTCAAGGTTTTCAGTAGCTGTTAGCCTAGCCTGCTAACTAGCCTAGCCTAGCCTGCCGCGGTGACGGGCTCCACAGCGCCCCAAGAGAGGCGCCGACTCCCGGGCTGGAGTTCTGGGTTTCACCGGGGACCGTCCGCGGGCCTCCGGGGCGCAGGAAAAGTAGTTTTCGAGGTTGGTGCGGGCGTTTTATCGGCCGTGTGCGCGTCTAACGGCCGACTTCATCACTTGTCGGTGGTTCCCCGGTTTCTTCCTGCTTGGTCGGACGCTTCCTCACTACTTTTCATCACGGTCAGACTCAGAGCGAGTCACCGGGGAGAGTTCCGCCTCTGCCCGCCAACGCCGCCGTCAGTCACCGCGCCGCCACCGCAGGGTGCACGACAGGATGTACACACAACAACAATATACACACATTGTACACACGACAGTATACACACAACAACAATATATTCACATTGTACACACAACAGTATATACAGAAAAAAATATTTACACACACAAACACTTAACTAGTGAAATACACACACACACACACACACACACACCCATATATATAAAGCATGGCTCAATTGGTAAAGTGATCGCCTTCCAAATCGGAAGGTTGCAGGTTTGATTCCCATTCCCACCTGTCTACGTGCCATAGTGTCCTTGAGCAAGATACCCAAATCCCTCCCATTGGATTGACAGCGCCTTGCATGGCTGCAGCCTCCATAAGTGTGTAAATGTGTGTGTAAATGTGTGTGTGTGTGTGTGTGTGTGTGTGTGTGTGTGTGTGTGTGTGTGTGTGTGTGTGTGTGTGTGTGTGTGTGTGTGTGTGTGTGTGTGTGTGTGCGTGAATGTGATTGACCTTGTAAAATGCTTTGGGGCTGCTGAGGCAGTTAAACAGATATTACACGTGAAGTCCATTTACCACACGTACTACGGAAGAGTTTTAGGGCCACTGAAGAAAAATAAATAAATTCGGAGGCTAAAAAAACCCAAAAAACCTCCGTGGCCTCAGAAAAAGTCGAAAATCAAAGTTGCGATTTTTTTTTTTTCACGGTGGAAAAAAAAGTCCGTCCGTCGACATGCAAGCGCGTGACTGCTTCCTCAAAATGTATATCAGGCGGTTTAATGAAGTGATGAAAAGATGCTTCAGGACAGAATCTAGCTCATAAACACGGTCAGTTATTATCAGTATCAGGACTAAAAGATATATATATATATATATATATATATATATATATATAATATATATATATATAATATAAGAGACAGAGCCTGCTGCCTTGTTCCGTCGCGGAAGTTCGTCGAGTACGAAGGACAAAGGCTCGGATCCCGGGCTGCTTATTTAAATGTGCTCTTATTAATCAAGAAAATCCTGTGTAAAATCACACGTCCATAAGCAGTAAGCAACCCGATATAGTCAGAATTAAGTGATTTAATGTGAATTCACATCTACGGGTAAATGATGAGGGACGGACAGACGTGTCTCTCCGTGAGAAAAAAAAAAAATCTCGACTTTGATTTTCGACTTTTTCTGAGGCCACGAAGTGTTTTTTGTTTTTTTTAGCCTCCGAATTTTTTTTTTTTCTTCAGTGGCCCTTAAACTCTTCCGTACACATACATTATTGCTCCAGGCGTCAGATAATAAATCCACTTGTGAACAGCAGGAGACGTCGACGTCAAGCTGTAAACTGATGCTCAAGATTATTGAGACTGTTTATTGTTCCAATAAACTTTTTGAGATGAGGAAATCACCATCATCGTGTGCTTCTACTTTCATATACTTTCATGATATAAGATCACTGTAGCATGAACAGCGTTTATTCCACGTTTATTATTCCACGTTTATATAATTCTCAAATGTCATTGATTTTTAATTGTCTAATCAAATGTGATTAATCACCAGTAACTTTCTCTGTTCTGTTCGGTTAATCAATAAAGTTTCAATGTGAAAGTTGATTTTTAAAATATAGACTTCGCTCCTCATTCTGTCTCTATGGCAACGGGCTGCCGCTGAAGGCCCGCCTCTTCTTCAGTGGATCTTCATATGAAACAGAAACGTAAACAAACATTTTCACTCACACCATTTATTTTAAAACGTAACTTTTTAAAGGTCGGTTTGAGTAAACAAAAACAAAAAAAACAATGAGGAAAAAAGATGAAAAACCCGCTGCAGATTTGTTTATTCACAACTTTTTCTGACAAAACGTTTGAATAAGACGAGTCTGTGGTGGCGCCCGACAGGAAACGACTAACAAACGTCTCGGGTTTTTTGTTCGGGCAGATCCTCCAGTCCCTGCAGCTCCCGCAGACACTGCCGGAACACAAAACAAACAACGTAAACAATCAATAAGACAAACAATACCACTAAAAAACAGAAACCAATGAAATTATTAAACGACACAAGCATAAAACAAACAATATTAAAAGTAAAAAAACTATTTAACAATGAACGAACAAACAAATATAAATGACGTAATCAATAAAAACAAAACAATAGAAACAAAACAATAGAAACAGTGACGATACAACAGTTCAAACAATACGAATGATAAAAACGTCTCAAAAGATAAAAACAGAATAAACAACAAGAAAACAAACAAATGAGTGAAGGTGAGTGAAGCTGAAGTGAAATCAAACAGAATCAGTAGGTCTGTAAACATGTTGTAAACAACAACAGCAACAACAACAACAACACCCCCCCCAAAAAAGAAAAGAAAACAAAAGAACAGACCTCGAGTATCAAGCGGATGTTGGCTTTGATTTTGGCCGAGTCTTTGGTGAGCTGCTCCGTGAAGCTGGAACAGAGAGTTAGCATCGTTAGCAACGAGCGAGAATGTATTTTTTCACGATGATGATGATGATGATGATGGGGATGATGGGGATGATGAAGGACTGACGCTGTGAGCTGACTCGTCTTCTTCTCAATGAATCTGAGAGCTTCGTCGTGAGTCATCTCCACGAAGAAACCAAAACCCACCGACACCAAAATCCTGGAGGAGTCTTGACTGGATGAGGAAGAGGAGGAAGAGGAGAGTGAGTGAGGTCAGTCAAAGCTGCAGTTAACAGTGAAACCGGAAGATGGCGCTCACACTTCAGCCTGAACGAAGAAGTTACAGCCGAGATCCACATCAACCTTCAACTGCTGAAGCCCGGACTCCTGCACGCACACACACACACACACACACACACACACACACACACACACACACACACACACACACACACACACACACACACACACACACACACACACACACACACAATATCAGTTATCAATGTCCGTAAAATTTCATGAAACTCAAGATAAAAGAGAATTAAAACCTGTGACATTTGATCACATTACTGGAAGTGTGTGTGTGTGTGTGTGTGTGTGTGTGTGTGTGTGTGTGTGTGTGTGTGTGTGTGTGTACCTGCAGACTCTGGATTGTGTTCTTCAGTTGCAGATATTGAGAGATTTTCTCATAAACGTCATCACGCTGCTCCATCACCTTCCTGACACACAAAGTAAACAACACGTTCACACAACAACACACAGTAAGCAACATGAATAACATCTGTAGATACGCGTCTGTGTGCCAGTACTGAGAGTAAATTGTAACGAGTAACGGAGTCTCACTGCAGGTCTCTCCTTAGGACTTCGTTGATGAAGTGTTCGTACTCCAGAACCTTCCGGTTCACCGCGTCGGCGGAACTTTCAGCGGCCGGAACCATCTTCACCGGGTCACCCTGCAGAGCGGCGGCCCGCCGGCCGGGCGCCCGCACTCCTTCCCTGGGTATACGGTGCTGCTACTGTTGGTCAAACAGGACCGGAGAGGGCGACGAGGAGCGCGCGTGCGAAACGTAGAACACAACCGGAAGAGAAACGCCTGTCAACAAGGGAACTTCCGCTTTCAAAATTAAAGGCATGCACATAGAGATAGATGTAATAGATATAAAAATTAAGACTATTCAGAGAACTGTCAAAACACTTTATATATTTATTCTTTCGAGAATTGTCAAAACAAATAGAATGAAACAAAAATAAAAACACATGAAGTACATTTATTTACACTAATATCATTTTATTGTTAGGGTTCATGGGGGTCCCAGAGAAAGACCCAGCTCCCCCCCAGCACTGCTCTGTGTGGATGCTACCGATGGGTTAATTTGGGAGGGAATTTCCTCTCTGGGGATTGATAAAGTGCTATAAAAATATAAATATAAATAAATAATATACGTATATATACTGATAGAGGCCAATGAGACCAAGATGTGGAAAAAATGTGGCGAGTTGTTAGCAAGTAATGACTTCAAATGTTGAATTTACTAATTGTTTTCTCGTTATATCTTAATTGTTTTCCAATGTTTTATGTTCAGAAAAAGATCTATTATCTGTGGTGTTCCTAAATATGGTTCTATGTACTCTTGCTCTATGATTAGCCTCCTGCAAACATGGCGGACAGCAGCGGCTCTGTAGACAGGTTCGCTCCATTAAACATTTTTAACCACGGAGCAGGACTAACATTAGCACGGAAATAAATACGCTTTTTGTTTCGTAGTTTCAGCGACGCAATTTTCTTATTTTAAAAAGTGAACTCGTCGATCTTCAGCCGCGATAGCTTAGCGTTGTGTTACCAAGGCAACGCGGTGCGTATTTTCTAATGTAAAAAAGTGAATTTCTCTTATAAACTTTCTTGTCTTGTCGAAGTTTTTACGGCCGGATTTAAGTACAAGCTCCCCTCTTCCTAACCGAATGAATGATATCTAATAACCCTGTATTTTGGATGAATAATTGACTTAAATATTTTAAATTACCTGAATTATGAACAGAGTTTGGTTTACTTCGAACTCTCTGAGGTGTGTCGTCCTGAGTTCTGATCCTGGGCTTAGCTCTTGTGGATTGCTCCTGGTCCTCTGCTCAGATATTGTTTGTCGCTCCAGGTTCTTGTTGCGTTTCTGCTCCTGGTCTTGATTCTGGTCCTGGTGGACATGGAGCAGTACAGCCTCCTGGGGCGGATCGGAGAAGGAGCTCATGGCATCGTTTTTAAAGCCAAACACATCGAGGTGAGTCCACAAAGTCTCACTCTTGCTCTGGTTTAGTTTCTCACGACCTAAACTGTTAACCTGGTTAGTTTCCAGTAGCTTCCAGCATTTTTTACTGTGAAAAGTCGACAAAAGGAGGAATCGGTCTGATTTTATTGTGAAGAGCTGCACAGGTAAAGTGGGCGTGGTCTGTCAGACAGGTGGGGTGGAGGAGTTAAAGTAGGCGTGGTCTGTCAGACAGGTGGGGTGGAGGAGTTAAAGTGGGCGTGGTTTGTCAGACAGGTGGGGTGGAGGAGTTAAAGTAGGCGTGGTCTGTCAGACTGGTGGGGTGGAGGAGTTAAAGTGGGCGTGGTTTGTCAGACAGGTGGGGTGGAGGTATTAAAGTAGGCGTGGTCTGTCAGACAGGTGGGGTGGAGGAGTTAAAGTAGGCGTGGTCTGTCAGACAGGTGGGGTGGAGGAGTTAAAGTAGGCGTGGTCTGTCAGACAGGTGGGGTGGAGGAGTTAAAGTGGGCGTGGTCTGTCAGACAGGTGAAACGGTGGCTCTGAAGAAGGTGGCTCTGCGGCGGCTGGAGGACGGCATCCCCAACCAGGCGGTGAGGGAGATCAAGGCTCTGCAGGAGATTGAGGACAACCAGCACGTGGTAAAGCTGAAGGACGTCTTTCCTCATGGGACCGGCTTCGTCCTCGTCTTCGACTTCATGCTGTCAGACCTCTCCGAGGTCATCAGGAACTCGCAGCGCCCTCTGACCCCGGCCCAGGTCAAAGGTTACATGATGATGCTGCTGAAGGGCGTGGCCTTCCTGCACGACAACGACATCATGCACCGGGTCAGCTCCTCCTCCTCCTCCTCCTTTCAATGTCCCTTGAAAATAGAATGAAGTATAAATCTGTGTGTGTGTGTGTGTGTGTGTGTGTGTGTGTGTGTGTGTGTGTGTGTGTGTGTGTGTGTGTGTGTGTGTGTGTGTGTGTGTGTGTGTGTGTGTGTGTGTGTGTGTGTGTGTGTGTGTGTGTGTGTGTGTTTAGGACTTGAAGCCAGCAAACCTCCTCATCAGCTCTTCAGGTCACCTAAAGATCGCAGACTTCGGTCTGGCTCGACTCTTCACCGACCAACAGGATCGTCTCTACAGCCACCAGGTGGCAACCAGGTAAGCTCACCGTTACCATGGTAACCCATCCACGTCTGTTACCACGTTAACCATTCTTGCTCTGCTCTTGCTGTAACTGTAGAACAGCTGCGAACACTGAATGTTACAGCCGAATACAGCTGTGTGTGTGTGTGTGTGTGTGTGTGTGTGTGTGTGTGTGTGTGTGTGTGTGTGTGTGTGTGTGTGTGCGCAGGTGGTACAGAGCTCCTGAGCTGCTGTATGGAGCCAGAAAGTATGACGAGGGTGTCGATCTGTGGTGAGTGAAACACACACACACACACACACACACACACACACCACACACCACACACCACACACACCACTCTGAGCAGACTGTGTGTGTGTGTGTTTCAGGGCGGTGGGCTGTATCTTCGGGGAGCTCCTGAACTCGTCTCCGTTGTTTCCTGGTGAAAACGACATTGAGCAGCTTTGTTGCGTCCTGCGAGTTTTGGGAACGCCGACACAGGAGAGCTGGCCTGTAGGAACCGAGAAAGATTTACTGTTTGAATCCTACACACAGCTGCAGCTGCTCAGAGTGTGTGTGTGTGTGTGTGTGTGTGTGTGTGTGTGTGTGTGTGTGTGTGTGTGTGTGTGTGTGTGTGTGTGTGTGTGTGTGTGTGTGTGTGTGTGTGTGTGTGTCTGTGTCTGTGTGTAGGAGATGGTGGAGTTGCCCGACTACAATAAAATCGCCTTTAAGGAGAATCCTGCCATCCCATTAGAGGAGATTGTTCCTGACACATCGCCGCACGCCATCCAGCTCCTCTACAAGTTCCTGGTTTACTCGTCCAAACAGCGATGCTCTGCCAGACAGGTGTGTATGTGTGTCGATGTGTGTGTATGAGCGTGTATGTGTGTGTATGTGTGTGTGTATGTGTGTGTCTCACAGCTCTCCTCCGGATTTGATTAATTGGTTGGTTGCTTAAATTACCGATTGGTTGATTAGTCAGTTGGTTAGTTGGTGCATTGACTCAGTGTCTCCCCCTGCAGGCACTCCTCCACCCGTTCTTCTTCTCCCCTCCTCTTCCCGCCCACCACTCGGAGCTGCCCATCCCTCAAAAGGGGGGCAGACCCCCCCGCCAGCGCCTGCAGGCTCCGCCCACTGACTTCTCTGTGGACCTGCCCCTGCAGGAGAGCCTCGTCGACCCCGTGCTGCTGCAGGGACACGCCTCCTGCCCCTGAACAACCGCTGCGACGCATCGGCATTGCAGTTGTGTATTTATTTTTCCAGTCTGGACACAAACTGGATTTCAGAACAAGGTGGAAAACAAATCCAGTTCGAAAAATTCTACAAGGGAGGACCGAGACAAATCGAACGGGAAAGACTTTTAAAAGTTTGTGGGGTTTTTTCAGCAGAAGTCGTTTCTTTGCAGACGAAACGTCACACTTCCATTAAAAACCTGAATATCTTGAGTTACACACACAGATTGTCCAATATGTTGACACTTGGTTCATATGAAATTACTCACGTTAAAATATTGTATTTTTATTTTCTAACATTCTGAAGTTTTCAAGATTTTTAATTTCAAAATAAATTTGTTTAATCATTTAGCTACATACATCTTTGTTTCTTCAGGGTTTTTTTTCTGTGACGATCTTAATGACTGAATTTGAAAATAAAGCTTATTATTACCATGTTTTAATTCTGATCTTGGACATTTTTTGTGATGCGTGAAGATTTGAGTGTGAATTAGGCTTTTAATGTAACAATCAAACATTTAACATGTGGTTGTATCGGTACTCGTATTGACAAGTAGTATTAGTAGTATTAGTAGGTTTGTATTTGTTCTTTAAACAAACTCTTATCGGTGCATCGCTAGTATAAACTCTGGCTGTGAAAAAACTCCCAGGATGCATCAGCAGCGTCCTTCTCGCTCTTCCTCGTGTCACGAAGCCTTACAACCTTGACGTGCGTCAATGACTCGAGTGATAAAACCTCCACCTGTCGTTGAACGGCGGCTCGCTGTGATGTCCTGGAGGAAGAAAACGGCAAATATTGAAATAGTGGAGAAGCTCCATCAATAGAAGTAACTGTAATGAAATGTTGATTGTCAGTTACTTGCACAACACTTCATGACTCAGACTCATCATCATCAGTCGAAAAGTGAAGAAATCGGTTCAGGGTTTGCAGGAGGAGCAACATACTTCCTCATCTTCGTCATCCTCTTCATCATCGTCATCCTCCTCTTCTTTAGATAAAACTCAACTGTTGTACTGCTCACACTGCGGCGTCACGCTCCTCCCAGCACCATGTCACAACAGTCGCAGGAAGCCGCTTCCATCAACTCGTCAGAAAAGGTTTGAATTTACCCTGAAATATACCTGCGTGTGATCCTTAAACAAATAAAACAAATGTTTCATGGTATATATCTGACAGAAAATTATTTAAATGGATCTGAAAGTACATCAGAATTTCTACTAAAATAATTTAAATTCACCCTACATTTACTGCAAAATGTATATCATTTATTTATCCTGTGCAATAGTAATCTTCAATCCAATCAACATAAAATACTCTCTTGTTTGTATATTATAGTTACTGTTTTTAATATTTAGTATTATTGTTTGTATTATTTTTTATCACTGTTCACTCACTTCTGCAACAATGAAACTTTCCCCATTGTGGTAAAAATATAGAATCATCTAATTGATCGAATCTATTATCTACATTTATCCCAAAATACATGTGTGATTTTTTTTTGTTTTTTTACTGATATAACTAAAATTGTCCCAAAATGGATCTGGAATTGATCAATATATTTAAATTCAGACAAATTGAATTTACAATAACACATATCTGAATTCATGTGTTTAATCTGCTGCAGCTGCGAATAGTGGTTTTTTTTTATTTTGCATTTTTATTTATTTATCTATTTACTTTCTTGTGTTTGATTCAAGCAACAGCAGATTTTAACGTGTAGAATTCAGTGTCCATCATTGGAATCAAATCAAATATTGCTGGTGACTCTGTCGCTAATAAACAAACAAATAAATAAAGTGTTTAATAAATGTAGTTTTGAATATGAAAAAAACAATATGTAACCAAACTAGATATACTTTCAGGAAGAAATATTCTAAATAATTAGTTTTAGTCAAAAAAGTTTTTTTTTTTTGTTCTTCAGAATGTCAGGTATGTCAAAAAAAATTTTTTATTGAGAAAATAATTGTAAAAATTCTCTCCAAACATAAGAAATTATTATTTGTATTGGAAAAGCTTCAGATAATTTCAAAATGAATAAGTCAAGTTTTGAATTTAGACTCTACTTTTTCATTTAAATGATCTGAAACATTCGTTTTACAACAGAACGACGACTGATTGAGTGAATTAATTTGTGGTTTGTTTTGAATCAGTAAATATTAGTAAAGTTTAGATCGAGTTTTCTGCCCTTTCATATAGAATTCTGTATTTCCAGGTAGGCCCCGCCCCTTCACACTGTCTCCTCCAATCAGAAGGCCTCTTTTGCGAGGCCGCCCCGCCCCTCCCAGGTCCATCTGACTGTCAATCACTGACCTGGGCTGATGTCCCTTGTCCCGTGGTCCCGCCCCGTTCCAGCCCCCTTAACGCTGGGTGGAATGGTTACTATGGCAACGTCTGCAATCCCCAAGCCTTTGCTTCTGGTGATTGGTCGTTACCTGGCTGTCTGTCGAAGGGGCGGAGCTATGGACCAGGTGAGTGTGTTGTTTTTCTTTCACTCTGTGTGTGTGTGCGTGTACTGGTGCTGATCATCTTCAGAGACCAGAATCGCGTGCGCGCGTGTGTGTGTGTGTGTGTGTGTGTGTGTGTGTGTGTGTGTGTGTGTGTGTGTGTGTGTGTGTGTGTGTGTGTGTGTGTGTGTTCAGAGCAGTTTGAGTGTATGTGCTGCGGGACGAGCAGCACCCCCTTGTGGCGGAGAGACGCTGCAGGTCGACACATGTGCAACAGCTGCAGCTCTCAGGAGAACAGTGAGGACACACCGCTGCTGAAACCCCGGAGAAGAGCTGTGAGACACGCACACACACACACACACACACACACACACACACACACACACACACACACACACACACACACACACACACACACACCTCACAGTTTTAGGTGTGTGTGTCCAGGTTGTGAGTCAGCAGAAGTTTTCTCAGTGTGTGAACTGTGAGACGGAAACTTCGACTCTGTGGAGAAGAAACTCTGCAGGACAGAAGCTCTGCAACGCCTGTGGACTCTACTACAAACTACACCAGGTAATCAGATTACACTAGGTACTACAAACTACACCAGGTAATCCAGACTAGACCAGGTAATCTAAACTACAACAGGTAATCCAGATTAAAACAGGTAATCACAACTATACCAGCTAATCCATATTCCACCTGGTAATCCAGATTACACCATGTAATCCAAACTACACCAAGTAATCCAAACTACACCAGCTAATCCAGATTTCACCAGGTAATCCAAACTACACCAGGTAATGCAGATTACACCAGATAATCCAAACTACACCAGCTAATGCAGATTACACCAGGCAATCAAAACTACACCAGGTAATCCAAACTACATCAGGTAATCCAGATTACACCAGGTAATCCAGATTACACCAGGTAATCCAAATCACACCAGACAATCAAAACTGTGGTGAAGTGCAGTACAGTGTGTTGTACTGTGTGTACTCAGTGTGTGTACTCAGTGTGTACTCAGTGTGTGTTTGCTGTGTGTCTGCAGGTGGATCGTCCGCTCTCTCTGAAAAAAGATTGGATCCAAACCAGAAACCGTAAAATGACCAATCAGAAGCAGAGCAGGAAGAAAACCAGCCAATCACAGAGCAAAGTGTTGAGGCTGACCACGCCCACTGAGAATTGTTTGTCTTCGGGTTTTTTCTAAAGACTGTTGTTTGTTCCTGACTGTATTGTAATGACAACAATTTAATAAACACTGGTCATCAACCCCCCTGTGTCTCTGTATGGAAGACACCTGAACGCACCATAGAGAGCTGAACACACCATAGACACCTGAACACACCATTTAGAGACCTGAACACCACACAGACACTTGAACACACCACAGACACCTGAACATCACATAGACACCTGAACACACCATAGACACCTGAACACACCATTTAGAGACTTGAATGCCACACAGACACCTGAACACCACAAAGAGCCCTGAACACCTCAAAGACTCCTGAACATCACACACAGACACCTGAACACACCATAGACACCTGAACACACCATAGACACCTGAATACCACATAGACACCTGAACGGAACATGGATACCTGAACACACCATTTAGAGACTTGAATGCCATACAGACACCTGAACACACCATAAACACCAAAATGCTACACATAGACACCTGAACACCACATAGACACTTGAACACACCATAGACACCTGAACACACCACAGACACCTGAACACCACATAGACACTTGAACACACCATAGACACCTGAACACCACATAGACACCTGAACACACCATAGACACCTGAACACACCACAGACACCTGAACACCACATAGACACTTGAACACACCATAGACACCTGAACACACCATAGACACCTGAACACACCATAGACACTTGAACACACCATAGACACCTGAACACACCACAGACACCTGAACACCACATAGACACTTGAACACACCATAGACACCTGAACACCACATAGACACCTGAACACACCATAGACACCTGAACACCACATAGACACCTGAACACCACATAGACACCTGAACACACCATAGACACCTGAACACCACATAGACACCTGAACACATCATAGACACTTGAACACCACGTAGACACTTGAACATCACATAGACACCTGAACACACCACAGACACCTGAACACCACATAGACACCTGAACACCACATAGACACCTGAACACACCATAGACACCTGAACACCACATAGACACCTGAACACATCATAGACACTTGAACACCACGTAGACACTTGAACATCACATAGACACCTGAACACACCACAGACACCTGAACACCACATAGACACCTGAACACCACATAGACACCTCAACACACCACAGACACCTGAACACCACATAGACACCTGAACAGACCACATAGACACCTGAACACCACGCAGACTGTGTTAACCCTCACCGTTGATGACAGTACAGTATGTGCAGCAGAGGCCTCCTCCGCCTGTCACGGTGCATCATGTGTGGGGGGCTCCCCTCCTCACTCAGCCCCCTGCTGCCTGCTGGAGGCCGATGTTGCAACGCAGCAGGAGGTTTCTGGTTTTCCGGACCCAGAAAAAAAAAAGGCCAAGAGAGGAAAAAGGAGCTGGAGAAGGCGGTTGGTGGTCGGAGGTCAACCTGAGTGTGTGTTATTGGGAGTAACGGTAATGATGAATGACACTCAATATTCGAAACCACAGCTGAGGCACACACATATATACAGTTTCAGTTAGTGCCACACACACACACACACACACACACACACACACACACACACACACACACACACACACACACACACACACACACACACACACACACACACACACACACACACACACACACGGTTCTGGTCTCTGGAGATGAGACGTTAGAAACATACACTGTGTAAACAGGAGCGTGGAGGCCCCGACATCCTTGCCTGAAAGTTAAAGAGTGATGTACAGTTTGGAAGAGTGTTTAACAGGAGAAGAAAACCTTTCTGAACCCTGAAGGCGGCGATTCTGGCATTGACTTGTCATGTTATTTCATCTAAAAACACAAAATCAACATGGGAACCCTGGAGCCTGGAGATAATTGATCTTTTGTGAAGCCCCGACCCCAAACGACCCCAAACACAAACAAAATGAACAGCATTCAACTACCAACCACTTTTGTTTTCAGCTCAGAAGCATTAGCGCTTGCTGGGCTTTTGCTGGGAGCTGACCTACTTCAATGACGATACGATGGAATCTTTCACTGTCTGCACCGACAAGACGCCGCGATTCCCCCTCAGAGTGGAAGCGGGGATCAAACAGATCAATACCTTCACCGTTATAGCTGCAACTTTTTGCTGTTAGCACACGTGAAGAATCCCAGGTCATGAAGAACAAAATTCTCTGATCTGATGAGACGAAGATTGAGCTCTTCGGAGTGAAGGCCAGGCGTCATGTTTGGAGAAAACCAGGCCCCGCCCAGACTGGAATCCATTAAACATCTCTGGAGGTCTGAAAATGTCCATGCACAGATGGTTCCCATGGAGCTTGAGACATTCTACAAATAAGAAAAGACCAAACTGTCCAAAGGGAGGCCTGTCGAGCGTCACATTCAAAAAGACTTGAGGCGAGTAACTGCTGCCAAAGGAGCATCAACAAAGTATTGAGCAGAGTCTGTGAATAGTGATTCACATGTGATTTCTTGATGGAATCAAGCACCACTGTGCCCATTGGGAACCGATTCTGGTACTCTTCCAGAGGTTTGTGCCTCGAGACAATCCTAGGTCAAGATGTCTACAGACAATTCCTTTGACTTCATGTTTGGTTTGTCAACTGGGGACCTGATATGGACGGTGTGTCTGTCCATGTCCAATCAGATGGAACTACCACAGGTGGACTCCAGATGTAGAAACATCTCAAGGACGATCAGTGGAAACAGGAAGCACCCGAGATCAGTTCCTGCCAGAAACTGATTCCCGTCCACCTGAGCGCACACTGACTGGCTGTCGCTGGGGACGTCTCTTCTGTTCCAGCTGCTTTTATCAGGATTTACAGTCACAACATAAAAACATACTAAACTGTATGAACATGGTAACAACTAAGATGAGTCTCTGGGAAAGTCTCATGTTTCCTGTACGCAAAAAGAAAAAACAAAAGGTGATTTAAGAAGGAATGTTTTGCAGCTCATGGCTTCATCTTGCATGTCATTCACGTGTCGATAATTGTTGTTTACAGTGTTTTGATGTTTGAGTTGTCTGTTTTCCTTGTTTGCACTTGTAAACCAAATTGAGATGATTTAGCAATGTGTTACATGTAAAATCACGAAATTATAGATTTTAAAGCGCTTACATTATTAATATACATACGTGATGCAGTTTATAAAAAATTTTACTTTATGGCTGTAAATCCTGAAAAAAGCCGCTGGACGGGAATCCGTTTTTGGCAGGGAATTACATTTTGGCACAAGACTGGTCGGCACCAGGGTTGCCAGATGTGACTCACTGCTTTCAGCCCAAACAACGTAAAAACCCACACAAACAATAAAAACAAGCCCAAATCTCAGCCCGTGTAGGAATCATGTTAAAACCGTGCAACTACTATGTGTAAAAATGAACACGCCATAAACACACAAGTGGACGAAATAAACAAGGTTATAAGGTGTTTGGCTCCTCAAATGGGGGACACCGCCATATCTGGCAACGCTGGTCAGGTCATGTAGATCCATTTTCAAGTGGTTGTTAAATACGAGCAGACAGAATATAGATAACATGAAGAATGGGGGGAAAAAGAGCGATGACGAAGCAGTCGCATGTAGAAAAATATCAGAATTGGTTCCACATATGAAGGAGGCCTGGGTCTGGTGTGACAAAAATCAGAATTGGTGTTTTCACACGGCCACAAAACAGGTCGTACATGAGTCACTGTGAGCAGATAATCTGAACTGGGCGTGAACGAGGCCTTTAATCCGTCTTGGAATCAGGCTGCAGCACAAAATGTGTAAAGAAAGTGATGCATGTTGTTGAGCTAATCTGAAAGGAGAAACAGAACCAAGCTAAGGCACACGGACTCGTTTAACCATTTGCTTGTTTATTAAATGAGGCTGTTTGACCAGTTAGCCTGCAGTCAGCGCCGCTTAGCTCTGTTAGCTAACGGCTTGTCTGAGCCGTTATTTCGTCGTTCGGAGTCAAACTGATCATCACTTCAGTATACGGCCGAACGTTGCTTATAAAAACTTCACTGAATCAACGTGTTCGTCCGGCTAATGGAGCCGTTTGGTGGGCTAGCGGAGCCGTTCAGCTAACAGAGCTGTTTGCTAACAGAACTGTCGGGTCCGGCGGGACCTTCCCGGTCGTCACCTGAATAATAACAATAATCCGAGCCATCCTCAGAACGGTGAGAGTCCTCCGATAACCAATCAGAGTCTTAGAAAATGCATAGAAGACAAAGATCCAAATGCCCTGAAAGAGAGCAGGCAGAGGGGCGGGGCTAAAGGGCAGCGCGGGGGTGTGGTCAGGGGTGTGGGATGGCAAATGGAAACAAACATGATCAAGTCACGCAAAATAAGAGCGATGTAATGGGTGATCGGAGCATTTGTTACGTATTTACATCATTACATGCTACATTTTTGGGTGTCAATGAAATAAAAACTATTATGAAATATAAGTAAGAAGTAAGCAGTGCCCCCTGTGGTCTACTTACTGACTCCCTGTGATACGAGTCGCTCACAAACCAAAGGTTTCACATTAAAGCTACAGTCTTTAACATGTTTTCATGGTGAAAATAAGGCAGTCACTAACAAAGTCTAATGACTCACTGCTGCCACCCAATGCACGGGAGTGGTATTACATTCACCTGACTTATTGTTTTTTGGCGGCGACTCCATCATCAAACTGTTTGTTTTTAGTGAATCTTCTTTAAAAGTTGTAAATGTAATAAAACATGATTATTTAATGCTAAGAAAATAAATTATTCCAAAGTAAAAGCATCTCACTATAGCACCTGTTGGCTCTGGCTGACATATTTTTTTACAATGAAAACCCAAATAAATTTTTACACCCTCCTTCGGGAAGAATAAATAAAACTGGATTGTAGTATCACTATGTACAAGATGGGTGCATGAGTCCGCAGAAGGATGGATAAGACGCTGCATTTTACTTCCTTAAAGATATATTTATTTACGATGAAAGATATATATATTTAAAAAAATAAAATAAAATTAGACTGAGCAGGTTGGGGGGGTATGGTGAGGTGCATGATGGGAAGGGGCACGAAGGCTGAAACAAAATGAGGCACTTTGTTATGATCCAGAGCTGCAGGTCGTCTGGCTCCGCCCCTCCTCCTCCGCCACAGCTGGACCTGACATCTGTGTGAGTGTGTGTGTGTGTGTGCGTGTGTGTATGGCTCTGTTACATCTTCATCATCATCATCATCATCAACATAAAGTTTTCTCTTTTCTTATATTTCTTTTTACAAGCAGGCAGGCAAATCAAATAATCTCTGCTTCTATTTCATCTCTAATAATCATAATATTAATAATAATAACAATAATAATAATGTTTGTTTACATGTTCAGGTTTATAAAAATAAAAAATCATTCCAGTCATATTCACATGCTCAGATTACAGTCACAGAGCAGAGTCCCGCCTCACTGCTGCTTGCATCCAATCAGAGATGAGGAGGGAGGGAGGGAGGGGCGGGGCTTATGCAGGGTGGGGGGAGATACCAGACACAGAGTCGAAATCACAAAACTGTGAAATCAACCCAAACACGGCTGCGACCATGAAGCTCAAAGTAGCAAACGATAAAAATCAACAACCGAAATCATGGGCGTGAATTTAAAATCATGACATAGAGATGGTGGATTTTCACGTATGAGGCTGAAATCATGATGCAAATCGTGGATTTAAAAATTACTTTGATGCCAAAATCATGAAGAAAAAATCACAAAGGAGTTAAAATCATGAAGGAGTTGAAGTCATGAAAGTATAAAGTTCAAAACTGTCGAACTGAAATTAAGATTAAATCATGGAACTAATATGAAGATGAAATCTGGAGGTTAAATCTATGAAGGCGAATCCAAGATGTAAAAATCACGGAGTAAAAACATACATTTAATATTCTGTTTCTGAAATCAGTACTTGGGAATCTTTTACACTCGAGTTATTTGAAGTATGTAACTTTCCTCATAACTTATGTAACTAGTGTGAAAGAATTATCAAATGTAACTTAGTTACTTTGATTTTAATGTTCGTCTCGGCCTCAATATTTGTTTTCTACTATTATTCATTATTTTAATCAGCAGAAAATATTAAAATATTTAAATTACATACATATATCAAATGTTTTAAAATATGAAAAAGCCCCAAAATTATTTGAAAACAACAAAATGCTATTAAAATGTGTAAGATATTGAATGAAAATTAATGAAACATGTTTTTAAAATCAAATCCTCATCAAATAAATGTTAACGATTATCTTGACATAACTTCTAGAAAAATAAGTAAAACATAAAAAAACCCATACAATTTAAAAAACTTAATAAAAAAACACTGAGAATTTTTTTGAAATTAAAGAAAAAAAAACAAACAAATGAAAAAGCAGTGAAAATCTGTTGATTTCCTCTCTTTTCTCAGTTTTTAAGATATATATATATATATACTAAATAAATGTTCATAATGTGAAAAAATGCCAACGTTACTAATGAGATATTCAAAAAGACAAAAACATTTTAAAAAAATCTAGAAACGTTTAAAATATATATATATTTTAAAAGAAAAATTATAATAAATAATCCAATTAAAATAAAATGTTTCTAAGAATTGAATAAAAAAATGGCATAATAAAACATATGTGGAAAAAATGAATAAAATGTTGGAAAAGTATTTCAAACCAGTTAAAATAAAGATAAAAGTGCAAAATCAGACTCAGAATAATATCAACGTAAAATTTGAATAATAATAAAAGTAATTTTGGGGGAACCAAACGTAAAGTTAATCAACTGGCAATAAAACATCTTAAACTAAAATACATCTGAAAAATTAAAAAAGTATTCCAGGAAATTAAAATTTTTTAAATCTCAGATCTGAAAAATATTGAAAAAATCTTTACGTACCCCCCAAAAAATGTAATCAGAAATAAAATCAGTGCCAGATTAAAATGAACGTAAAATACGAATATTAATAAGTTTGATTTTCAAAGCAGTTTTCAAATTCAGTTATAAAGATCTTCACAGAAAAATAAACGTCTAAAGAAACAAAGACGTATGTAGTTAATGACAAGAATGATAAAATTTTCAGTTTGAAATAAAATACCTTGAAAACTTTAAAATGTTGGAAAATAAAAATACTATATTTTATTGTGAATAAATTCATGTGAACAAAGACAACAAATCAAAAATAAAGTTTAAAAAATATTTTGTCGAGAAAATATTGCAAACAAGTTTCTGTTGAGGATGGAGACGTGAATGAAAGTGATGAATGTAAATATGCAGATGACCGTGTTGTTTCTGTTGAAGAGAAATGATTCCTGCAGCTTCGGGACGTCAGCGTGTTTGAGTGGATTCAACTCTGACGTGGCTTCACGGTGGCGCCCTCGGGACGCACTGAGGCATGATGGGAAACGTTAGAGTGAAGGCGGTGATTTGGTAAGCTGCTCTGTGTGGAGTCATTGGCCAATCACAGGCCTTAGAACCCGCCCCCCAGCCAATGAAAAGACAGAGACAGTCTGAGTCTGCTGCTGTCGTCCAATGAGACGCAGGCAGGGGCAGGTCTTCTTTCAGCAGGCCAATCGGTAAAGCCCTTAGTAGGTAGCCAAATCAAAACAAAAAAACAAAAAACAAAAATCAGCGAATGAGAAACATCCTCTCAGCTCAGCCGGCCAGTCACAAGGAGAGCCCGCCCACCAGGCCCCGCCCCCTGACCTGACTGCCAGTTAGAACCTGCGTCAGTTTCTGAGAACTCGGCTTCAGCCAGGGACCCGGTGTGCTCCCCTGTTGCCATGACAACGACGACTCGGTAGTTCTCATCCAATCAGGCTCCTTCCTCCACCCTACGGTGGCGATGCTAGCTGCTGATTGGCTGGCCTCTGAGAAGCTGGCTGCTGATTCGCTGTCGGATGGACGCTCGTCATTTCCGTCCATCGGCATGAGGAAGGAGAAGGCTCCCCTCTGAGAGGAGCTCCCAGCATGCTTTGTGTCCCCCCCTTCCTCCTCTGTCACCTTCCTCGTGCTCTTCGTGGTCCTGGTCTCATTCCTCCTCCTCCTCCCCTCCTCCCTCCCTCCTCCTCCTCTTCCTCCAGACTCCTCCACCCCCTCTCCGGGCTGCAGGGAGTCCCAGGAGGGAGCGCCATTCCTGGGGAAGCTCCTGCTCCTCCTCCCCTGCCCCTTTTGGTCGTCACGCTTTTTCTGCCTCACAGTTTGACTCCTCCTCCTAATAGCTTCCTCTTCCTCCTGTCTTCTCTTCTTCTCCTCCTCTTCCTCCATCCTCCTCCACTCCTCCTCCCGTGCTTCCTCCTCCACAAGGTCCAGGTCCAGATCAGGAGGTCCGACCCCTCCTCTCCCTTCTCCTCCTCCTCCTCCTCCTCCAGTTCTTTGTTTTATTTCTCCCTCTCCCTTTCTTCCTCTCCTCCTCCTCCTCTCTCCTCCACTTGCACCTCCTCCCATCTGGCTGAGAGAGGCGGTTTTCATGGGTACCGTATCTGCGTCCTGCTCCTCTGTGGGTGAAGAGGAGGAGGGGGAGAGGGCTCCTTCCTCAGGGCCTGAAGGAAGAAGAGCAGATTGTTATTGTCATTATGGAAGTGATGAAACCAGAACAAACCTGTTCTCAAACTAGTTCAAACCAGCCTGGACCAGTCTAAACAGTCTCCACCAGTCCAAACAAGTCTACAGTCATCTACAACCAGTCTGAATGAATCTACAACCAGTCTTTACTACCAGTCAAACCCGTTGAAACTGAATCTAAACCCGTCCTTAAAAGGTATACCAGTCCAAACCATTCTGTACTGGTGCCCACCAGGTTATAACAACATAAAAAAACAGTCTGCACCCATGTAAGATGAGACTTAACAAGTCCAAACCAGTCTGTAACGATCACAAACTAGAGCTACACTCGGTAGAATGCAGACCTTCGCCAACACCACATTTGTTTTCAGAACCGAGTTAGCATCTCTAGCGTGTTAGCCGTTAGCTCATATTGATGCTAACTACCCTGTCAGGTCGCTACATCACTGTGTGAAACACTGAGCAGGGAGCGTCTCCATGGCAACAGACGCTGATCTCCTCCACGAGAAGCCTCTCACATCTCACTCGTATGGGATTTTTTTTTTTTAGTTTTTGGGGATTTATTCGGAAACAGTTAGTCGTTAACGTCCCAAAATCTAATCGATTGGTCCTTGGATGACGAAAAATCATTCCTGAAGATTTCATGCAATTCGTGAGAAGTTTTTGTGAAAAGTTGGTAAAATACATACGTAAAACCAATAATGAATAAATAAATACACGTAGAAGAAAACAGAACCTTCTAGGCAAACTTGCTTTGGGCGCAGGTCATCAGTGTACAGCCAGTTCAAAGCTGTTCATACTGAAATATTCCGGACGTATGAAACGGGTAAGAAAGAACAACATAGGTAAATATGTGGTGCTTTGTGTTTCTGATCATTTGACTGGTGTAACTTGAGGTTTTTTCACAAGGAGAAGGTTTGTCACATGCTAACACACCAACATGTCTTTCACATGCCAACATGTTTGTGGGATAGATTTAAAGGACCTGTGAGCAACAGGTAAAGTATTCCTGCTGCTGTCAGTTGGGCGGCACGGTGGAGTAGTGGTTAGCTCTGTGGTCTCAGAATGACGGGGTTTGAACTGGGTGTGTTTCCTGAGTGAAGTTTGCATGTTCTCCACCCGCCTGTGTGTAGTTTTCCACCAGGAGACAGTTGGACACTCTGGCCATGTTTTGCTGAAATGAAATCAGCTGGAATAAATCAATGGTTTCATTGGCCTGCAGATTCTCCCCAGTCACCACCAGGGGGCAGTAAAGTCCACACACTGGTCCTTTAAAGTGAACACCGGACAAACAGATGGAATGTCTTCTGCAAATTGGTGAATGAAGCCGAGTGGTGAAGAGAAGATGAAGTGAAGGAGGAAAAGAAAAGAGGGACAGGAAGTTACCGACCGCGAGTTCTCAGTGCGTCCAATCACGTAGAAGCACGGTTCACCCTGTTTGGAGTTTGTCATACACAGAGACAGGCTGGACAGCTCCACTGAGGAGGAGGAGGAGGAGGAGGAGGAGGAGGAGGAGGAGGAGGAGGACGAAAGAACAGGACGAACAGAAGGAGGAGGAAAAAGAGAGAGGGAGGAGAAGGAGCAGAAAGTAAAAAACAGAGTCAGACAGCAGGAGGAGCAGCAGAAGTTCTCTGACAGGTTCTTTGTGTATTTTGTGTTTTCTGAGGAACCGTTTCCACCCAGAGCCTCTTTCACCGGACACAACTGGACACAACCGGACACAACCGGACACTCAACGTCATACAAAACAGAGCGGCGTCAGAGCGAGGCTAACGCACACAGCAGCTCTCAGGGACTCACCGTAGTCCGGAACGTATCCGTTTCCTTTCTTCAGGACGAGGTGGATCCGGTGTCCTCCTCTCCGGATCTGCTCCACCGCCTGACTGTGAGTCATCCCCGCCGTGCTGTCACCGTTTATCTCCACCAGCTGGTCGGACACCTGCACGGAGTCCACGGTTAGCTTCGGCGTTAGCATTGTCTGGGGCCTTTCACATTGGGATAGTCCGGGACTCGGTTCACTTGGGAGGAAGGGGGAGCCCAGAGACTTCACGCCCTCATTTGGTTCGGGTGGCGTCACGTTCACTTTTGAAACCAGATAAAACCGCCTGGAAAATATCACGCAATTACACCAGCTGCTGGTTTTAGGGCGCTGTCACCCGAAACGAACACTGACCAGAGAGGAAGAGAAGAAGAAACGAGGCTCATTGATTGGTCCAGACCGAAACAGGAAGTCCTGCCGCTTTCGCCTGTGGTGGCCAGGCTAGTTAGCTTGTGGCTAATGGGTAGCCACAAACAACTGTGATATAAAGACTTTAGACCAGATATCAATGAGTCTTCCTCACTACTCCATGTCTGATCACAAGATATTTATCAACTTTTTCTTTCTGCTTCTTCTGCTTTGTTTGTTTACGACCCAGAATGCATTGCTCACTACGTCACGTCCTCTCATTGAGGTTTTCAAGGGGACCAGAGATCTCGTTAGATCCGGTTCAGAGTTCGTGGGAGATTTCTCATCACCCAAACAAAACATAAGGCTGCTAAGGCCTCGCTTACATCACGTTTCAAGTGAAAACACATTGTTTTCACGATTTCGTTTCAGAAATGTTCTGTGTTTACACGCCAGCGATTTGAAAATGATATCTGTACAAAGCAGAGTTAGAAGTTGTAGTTTTCACGTTTGACCACTGGTGGGTGCTGTTGGTTGTTTTTGTAATGAAACCACACACACATGCGCACAAAGAACAATAAGGTACAAACAGCAGTGGGAGAACTACGGATGGGAATTGATAAGATTTTTCCGATTCCGATTCCATTTTCGATTCTGTTTAACGATTCAATTCTTTATCGATTCTCTTGTCCCCCCCCCCCCCCCCATTATTATTATTATTATTATTATTGTTATTATTATTTTTAAAAAGGAGAATTAACAGGTAGATTACTAGGGGTGGGAATTGATAAGATTTTATCAATTCTTCTAACAATTCCAGAGTATTGTTTTGAGGGGGGGAAAAGTAGTTTTACAGTCTTCTGCACCAAAAGGAACAATTAAATTTTTTCCTTAGATGAAACTCGAATTATAATTTTTCCCTTAAAAAAGAACAGTCAAATGTGTATTTGCCTTCATTGGATGCCCCCTGGAATTTACACTTTTTCAAATTTTGTGCTGTTGACACGTTAACCCTCTCTGGGAGGCTGAGCCTGGAGAGGAATGAGGAAGTGACGTAGCAGGAGGAACGAGTTCTCTCGGTCTGCAGGGAATGCTGTTTTCATATTGTGTTGGTGCTTTTTGTGAAGGGATTTTCAACACTAAATGATCTAATACATAGACATACAGTAGTAGACCTCAACTAGATTGTGTATGTCTACACAGTAGACATACTCTAGTAGAGCGTTTATACTGTGACAACTCGGGGCTCACACGTATAGTGAAGTTCTACTAGCATATGTCTACGCTGTCGGCTCGTTGGAGCAGACATTCACTACACGGGACAGATTGACGGCAGAGTTCATTTATTAAAAGTCCCTCATTAGTAGGAGAGAACACGGAGAGAACATGAAAACTCCACACAGAAAGGCTCCTGCCGGGATTTGCACCGAGACCTTTTTTTTTTTTTTTATAACTTGGACCTTGTGGCTGCGAGGCGAGAGGCTGTGGACTCTGTGGATTCAGGACGTGGTGAGTGGAACATGTATTAACGTATCGTATTATTTAGTCGTTTATCGTCTCCCACTTTAGACCTTCTTCCTCCATGTTTTCTCCTGGTTGAAGGAGGTCTGCGTCGCAGTGTGTGACGTCATGCAACGTACCGCAACGCGACTTCACGTCGTGCTGGAAATGAATCGTTAAGAAGAATCGAACACATATAAGGTGTACGATTCCCATGGAATTGATCAATTGGAACCGGTTCTAAGTCAGAACCGGTTTTCGATTCCCATCCCTAGGGAGAACGCAGACTTTTGTGTTTTAGTTTGACTGTTACTACGGAGAATGTCAACTATAAAACTACCAACTTGTAACTATCAAGTTTACTACGGTCGTGGCATGCGTGCGCAGTAGTAGCGTTTCTGCCGTCTACACAGAGTGTTTCCCCCCGTTTCAACAGCAACAGAGTTGGATCTTCTTCAAACAGTTTCATCATGTTAAATTTTGACTTTTATGCTCCGATTTCAAAAAGAAAAACGAGAGGAATACTGGGAGAAATGGGATAACATCAAAAACTCTTAAACTGTGTATATTGGATTGCATAATCTAGCGGAACCTGTGCTTTGCTCCTGGTTACAGTATTTTGTTTTATTGTAAATATCCCTTGCCTCAAATGTTTTGTATGTTCGTGCATGATCTTCGAAAAAAGCAAGAAAAGGTAAAAAAAAAAAAAAAATAAATAAAAAATAAAAAATAAAAAATTACACCAAGTGAACTACTTTCCGAAAGTTGTGTTTTTAGTTGCTCCGTTGTCGTGTAAACAGGGTCTAAAAGTATCTACAGTGCTTTGAAACTTAGTTATTGTATGTATGTGTGTGTGTGTGTGTGTGTGTGTGTGTGTGTGTGTGTGTGTGTGTGTGTGTGTGTGTGTGTGTGTGTGTGTGTGTGTGTGTGTGTGTGTGTGTGTGTGAGTACCTGTATCTTGTTGCTGCGCTGGGCCGGTCCTGCCTCCATCAAACCCAGAACGTACAGTCCCATGTTGTACTCGCTGCCTCCTCTCAGAGAGAAACCGAACCCTGTGGGACCCCGTTCCAGATCCACGCTGTAGAACCGGGTCTCCTCCTGTCAGTGACAGAAAACACACCTCCTGACACTCCGGAAACCGCAGCCCTGCGCACGAGCGCTGGGCAGATTACAGAAGTGACACGGTAAAAACAAGCTGAGGTCCACCTTTGACTTCCCTCTTGATCCCTTCATCAGTCTGCCGTCCAGGTCCAGTTCTGCTCCGTCTGAGTCTGAGGAGCAGAGGAGCTCAGGTTAAGAGGAAGTGATTATTAGTTAGACGGAGAATGACGTAATGCTAATGCTAACAGTGCAGTTAAAGTAGAGGGCATAGAGAGCAGTTCTGGATGATGCTCCTTCTAAAATCAACCAATGAGCGAGACATTAAGTTTGGAGGATGTGGACACGAAAGGAGCACAGTGTAGAGATTCATCAGTTACGTTGGGTTTCGGCAGCCTGACTATGAATGCTGATTAATAATGATCAAAGATAGTTATTGATTATTTTATTAAAAATAGAATCTGATCGGTGTCAGATACTTCAGGGGCTCCACCTACTAAACAGGAAATGATGGCCAATTCAGTTACATCAGTCTCATGAGATATAATAAACAATTAATTCAGAAGTTGAATAAATAGCGAAATTAATTACAAAATAAAAAAGTGCTTTTATCTGTTGGTTTAGTTTTCCTGCGAATGTATATTAACGAGAAAAATTGACGGAGAGCTGTTAGCTTTCGCGGCTGCGTCTGCAGTGATAACTTTATAGCAGAAAGTGTGACTGACTTTGGTCTGACAATTTTTGTGTTGTGGTTTGAAACCCAGAGTGTGTGTGTGTGTGTGTGTGTGTGTGTGTGTGTGTGTGTCCGTACGGTGTCGCGGGGTGATGCTGAGTCGCAGCGTGTTGCCGGCCCTCCTCAGGATCTGGGCGAGGTCCCGGTGCTGCAGTGCGGCGACCGGCCGCCCCTCCACCGCCTCCAGCTGGTCTCCGGGCTGAATCTGGCCGCTGCGAGCCGCCGGGCTGCCGCGACGCACCGTCACGAACCGGTGGGACATCAGGGAGGGGGCTGCCGAGAGACGAGGCGGTCACACTCGGTCACACCTGTGCCCACGGCCATGTCTGACGACCGAAGCAGGTTGATCCTGCAGGTCTGTGAGCCACTTCCCCTCCACTCTGACAGCTCGGCAATAATAAATGTGCTTCACTTTTAATAATTGAGGCCTGTTCGGTCTGCTTGGCTGAGCCTCCACAAGCTGCTGCAGCCAAGGGCAAAGAGTCCGGCTCAAACACCTGAAACATCCTGATGCAGGCCTGGTCCACCTGACAGGGACCTCTAGTGGTCACATGAGGAGGCCAGGGCGGATGGATGGATCAACACAACAGTTTTCTGACACCAGAGCTTCTAAAACACACTTATTCAATTCACTGGTGTTACAGTCAAGCCCAAGACCAGAGCATCTCCAGACCAAGACCTTGAAAAGACCACTATAAAGATACCACACTATAATTCACTACTAAAAAACGCCGTCTGTGAACAAACTGAAAACCTTTTCCTGGTGAAATCAAGTGCTTCTGTCTGACAGAGGAATGTAAAGGTGCTATCGCCCCAACACACACACACACACACACACACACACACACACACACACACACACACACACACACACACACACACACACACACACACACACACACACACACACACACACACACACACACACACACACACACACACACACACACACACACACACACACACACACACACACACACACACGCGCGCAAAAAATGAAATAAACAGAATGATCATAACTAAAAAAGGGAGAAAGAAATGTAAAAGAAAAAACTACAGCACAAAATGATGTTAAACTCCAGCAGCCGTCTGCGTTTCTAAAATAAATATATTTATTATAAAACAACAACATTAAAAGTTGGAATTCACATTCACAGACACAAGAAATGATGGTTTGCGTTGCTGCTTTCAGTTTTCGTTCGCTTGAGTGAGTTTTTAATGTTTCTAAAGGCCTTAATATGCGCAGAGTGTAAACTGTGTCATCCCACAGGGCTCCACACTGGGTCCTCTACTTTTCTCGTGATAAAAATCTGATAAAAATGTGAGATGCAGGTGGATTTTCTCTTAACATGAGGAAAGTTGTTGTTTGTGTCATTCTGGGCAGGAGGAGGAGGAGGAGGAGGAGGAGGAGGGAGGAAGAAGCTGATGTTTTCCAGACTTAAACAAACTCCCACACACCAGAATGAATGAGTGCAGATTTTTTTTCTTCTTTTTTTAAAGTAGACAAGAAGAATAAATTCAGGTTTAATTCACAGCTGTAAGGTTTCTTTTTTATCATTTTTCACGGCACGTTTCACATAAGTCGGCCAAATAAAGACACAACTATCAAGATTAGGCCGTAACTTGCCGTTAAATTCCAGACGCTATGAACAGAGGGGCTAATGCTTTGCTAACTGACCAATATTTTGCTGCACAGGAGCGCTAACTATGAGCTAACTGAACAAAGACGTTAACTCTCGGCTAACTGAACAGAAAAGCTACGTGATTAAAGAAAATGACTTCCTCAGAAATATTTTCACAGAAAAATGTATACACTTTAAAGCAACATACATGCTAATGTTTTAAAATGTGTGCTAATACTCAGCATCACTGTGATTTTAGATTTTTATTTTTATCCGTTTGTCTTCTGTTCGCATCTTCCATAAAATTCTGCCGGGATTAAGATGTGTGGTTAACGGCGAGAAGCCGCACGGCTGAATTTCACCTCCGCGGGTTAATATTTGATGGGATTTTCATAAGCAGACGACCTGTTCAGGAGGAGATGTTTCAGCGACCGTTAGCATGCATGATTCATTGAGGACGCAGACAGTGAACGCAACACGAGGACGAGCTCACAAGAAGCTTCATATCAAACATTTAAGATCGGCGTGAAAGCTTCTCACCGAGAAACTTTCATCCTAGGGAGTAAAAAAAAAACCCAACCCATTAAATGTGTTAATTTCTTTGACAAGTTTTTTTTGGGGGGGTTGTCTATCGAAATTAATGCGTTAAAATCCTAGTCTTATTATAATCAGAAAGAATATATAATAACCTAGCGTCTGGATGTTGGTTGAAGTTACATCAGTTAGAAGGAAGAAGCTCTGTAATCAAGCGTCTACTTATATTTACAATATTTAATGTTATTCTTTCTTATTTTCATTTCAGGGTCCCTGAACGCATCATGTCACTGAGGGTCCTGACCAGTATTGTGAAACACACAATCGTGTATGTGTGTGTGTGTGTGTGATATTTCACCGTACAGTAAGCAGCTGAACTCACCTGCTTTCCAGTCAAACACTCCCAGCTCAGCCGCTTTGCTGAATTATGGATTGAAGTTACTAATAATAGAAAGTTTAACATTTCTCATTCAGTGCTCTAAAACTGCACAGCTAATTAAACGCACGCACGTACGCACGCACGCACGCACGCACGCACGCACACACACACACACACACACACACACACACACACACACACACACACACACACACACACACACACACACACACACACACACACACACACACACACACACACACACACACACACACACACACACACACACACACACGGGGTGTGGTTGCGTTCTCAGAGCGAGTCACAGCTGGAAGCTGACGGCACATCTGGACACAAACCGACGGCTCCGTCGCTGAAATTTACAGGCTCGTGTCGCCGAAGCGCACGCTTACATAATTCCCATATACACAGACACAATTCATTCTTTATAAAACCGCTGAACAACAATCCACGTTTGGAGCGCGAATTCTTCTCCCGGTCGAACTGAAGCTCGACTAGGATGAAAACAACAATCGAGACTTTTTAGAGCGAATGCTTGGTGGCGATGCTGTAAGTGTGTGTCAGCCTCCAAAAACCAAATGATCTTTAGTGTAGAGACATTAATACAAATTATTCGATTTCCTTATAAGATGTTCTATTTTCTAATATTACTCATATTTGTGCCGTTTGTCCTCCTGATTCCCTCAAAATGTGTCCTGCAACTTTAACAGTATGTGAAACTGGTGTGATACCACCTCTGTAATCTGAGTAGAAGTAAAGACGCACAGGCTGGTTCCTGCAGATTTCTCTCAAACCAGGTCTGAAACAACGTATGAAACCAGGTCTGAAACCAAGGCTGACTTCAAGTCTGAAACCTGGTCATCCACCAGATCTGAGACCAGGAATGAACAAAGTCTGACACCGGGTTGGAAACATATCCTGGAGTTTAAACCAGTCTAGAAACCAGATCCAGTATGAAGAGTCTTGATGTGTCCAACAGAAGCTGTCACATCTCCATTTCAGTAGAAACACTACAGAACTCCAGGATCCCCAACACCAGTTTGTGTCACTCACGCTGAAAAAACTTTGTGCTTTTACACCAACAACCTGTTTCACACTGTTTCCATAGTCTGTCTGCCTCAGTCTCCATAGCAACCAGCTGCTTTTCTTAACGCAGAGCCTCAATCTCAAGACAAATTATGACACGTTTTGGGTTGTAGTGCTGATAGTCCTTTAATCTGGACTCACACAGTCGTACTCTGATACACTGACAAGCCGAGAAAGGTTCAGTGAAACCAGCTGCTGCTCCACTGCACACACACACACACACACACACACACACACACACACACACACACACACACACACACACACACACACACACACACACACACACACACACACACACACACACACACACACACACACACACACACACACACACACACACACACACACACACACACACACACACACACACACACACACACACACACACACACAGCTTCAGGTTCAATGAGGTGGAAATATTTCAGAAATTCCTGAGAGCTGATAAAGGAGGAGGAGGAGGAGGAGGAGGAGGAAGAGGAGGAGGAGGAGGAGGAGGTTACTTTAGACATGAAGTAACGTCATGTGATGGTAAACACAATGTGAGGAAGGAGGTGAGGAAGTTTGCTTTGTGTGTCTGTGTAGTTTCTCATCTTGGTGTGTCTCTTTGAAGTTGGAGCTCCTTGGTTTCTCATGGTGGTGTTTACTGTTCTGTAGTTGTTTTGGGTCATTCGGTCATCAATCCATCCATCAATCCATCCATCAATCCACAGACCGTCCAACTGTCCCAACATTCATTAAGCCATCCATTAATCCAACCTATCACACATCCATCCACTCATCCATTAATCCAATCACTCAATCATCCAACCAGTTTTGTACTTTATCCATACATGTATGTATAAATCCCTCCAAGCCTCCACAGCAGTAGAAGAGCCTGATGACTTACGTTTGGAGTCTTTAACAGTTTTCAGAGCCGACTGCAGTCGCTCCAACATGATGAAGGGTTCAGAGAAACAGGAGACAGAGACCGAACACACAGCGTCCCCGCTAACGTCCACTCCAAGGTCCACACCAACGAATGAACCACTGTCCACCTTTCCGTCACCTCTCCCTCTCTCTGCCTCCCGACTCGGAGCAGCAGAGTGGGGCAGTTGGAGGGGGCGTGGCCTCCTCAGATAAGCGAGGGAGGGGACTGAAACTCACACACACCAGGGGAGGAAGGCTAACAGTGCAGATGATTGTTATGTTTTCAGCGGGGGAGGAGGAGAAGGAGGAGGGAGGAAGGAGGGGGAGGTGATGCTTTTGAGGGCTTTTCGTCAGCGTTGTTCATTCCAGCTCAGGTGCTGCTTCCTGCCGTTGTAAAGCTGCACTGTTTTTTTGTTATCGTTTATCAGAGTTGATATTTTCATTCAAACAATACGTTTATTTTCTCTGGGCTGCTGCAGGAACAGCGACAGAGAAACAGTTTGTCCCGATAAAAAGCTTCATTGTCCACATGTGCAGATATGAGAGTTTATCTCAGATAAACTGAAAACAAAATAAATCCACAGACTGAGCCTGCTGTTCTTTTTTTCCTTCCTGCAAACAAACAAAGCCTCCAGCTTCTGTTCAAACTCCGGAAATCATCAACTCACTGAACCTTCACCCACAACAAACACATTTGTGTGTCCGAGTCCTGCCGTCACGTGTCCGTCCTACAAACATCTCTCACACTTTGATCCACAGGTTCAGGATTCTTCTTAACGGAGTGTGTCGGATCATATTGGGTCTTATGGCAGGTCTCATCATGGAGGATCAGGACATGCTGCATCTTGTCCAAGTGCCATGTCGTGAAATATCATGTACTTTATCATGTCACGTCATGTTGTATCACTTCATGTCGACCCATACCGTGCTGCAGTATTCAGACTCGGTACGGTACGTACAGGCAACAGTTGTCAACGTTCACACATGTTGCTGATATCAACCTACCAAGCCTACTAAGGCACTATGGAAGAAAGATCCTTGTAAGAAGACGACAACTCAAACGCTTGTGTTGATTCTGACAAAGTTGAAAACAAATGTTAATCTAAAGTAAGTACTTTGTTGGATCACTCCATATTTTTTAAGGCAGTGAGTACAGTTTTCAGGATGGAAATTATCTTAAAGGTGCCATATTATACAGTTTTTTTCCAACAATGTCACATACTGCAGGTGTCAGAGGTCCAACAGCGTTGTATTGAAAGTATGTTTCTCCAAATCCAGTCTAAAAGTCCCTCCGGTGAGCTCTCCTGAGAACAGGCTGTTTCTGTGTCTGTCCACGCCTCGTCCAGGCCCGTCTCCGGGAAAAGAGCTTCCCGGTGTTTCAGATTAAGTGGTTTCCCTGTTAACTGGTGACCCTTTAGCATCTCTTGTTGCTGCTCATAAGATACTCTAAAAAACCCGACAGAAATCCGTAGCTGCCCTGACGAATGCCGTTTAACATCATTTTCCATGAAGATTCCAAGTGTCGTCCCTTTTGTGCCGTTACAAGCAGCAACGGTGGACACTATAGAAAGTCAGTCACCATTTATCAGGGAAACCAGTTAATCTGAAACACCAGTGGAATGCGCTAATGTTTACGGTGGATTTACAGCGATGATTTGTATGAAAGCTACCATTCATCCAGTTTGGACCAGAATGTGACCCAGAAGGAGAAGCTCCTGAAGACGGTGAGTTAAAAATATTGTGTGTCTGAATATGTTACTTAGCTTTGTCGTGTCAAGTAGCTAACGCTAGCTCCTGCTAACTGTAAGGGCGACTGTTACGAGTTTTCATTTTATACTGAATTAATTCAGTATATCAGTGAGGCGGAACTCCACTACCAGAGGGAGTAACAAAGGTTATTTCCTTGCTTAATGTCAGGGGTGGGGACACATATTGCTGTTTAGGGAACATCAATGTCTCCGTCAACTAACTAGTAAGTTGAAACCTCATATCATCCCCGTCCAGGAAGTCCTCATCACTAACCTCCGTTCACTTCCTGTGAGGCGATGACGAACCCGAAGCCTTCTCCCGGCCGCCTCCTCAGCTCCACCTCTGCCGTCTTCACTCCTCCTCCTCCTCTGCTGTCCTTGGTGACGGCGCCCAGCGCTCCTCCTCTGAGCGGAGGAGGGCCCCCGGCGCTCTCCTCCACGCCCAGCAGGTCGCGGGGCTCCAAGGTCAACGTGACGGGGACCGAGTCCAGGAAGCTGGTGCTCTGGATGAGGGCCGAGGCTGGGGGCCCGTTGGGCGTCTGCATAGGAGGGGCTCCTGGGAGGCAAAGAGGAGGTGTCACTTTTATCTGTTTATGGCTGTAATTCAATGTCAGAGGGGTTCAGTACTCCAAGTGTTAAATGTGTGCATGTGCACCACAGCCGTAAGAAATAGTTCTTCTCCACATACTACTGTAGTAGATGGACAATAAGAACAATGTTTCCTCTGTGATGTCATGACTCCCAGTCCTCTTTCTCCTGGGACTTGGTACTTTTATTTTGACAGTCACCGTAATAACAATCCAACTTGGTCGTCTGTCCACTAGAATGTCTCTGTTCTCCCGCTGTTAATGTTTAGAGTGTATTGTTCTCTGCTGCGTGTGTGCGTGTTTGGTTTCTTTACAAAAACAACCAGCAGCACCAACTTGTGGCCCTACATGCTAACTACACCGTTTTTAATGTTCCTGTCGTTTCCCTGTGAATGGACATAACTTTTAAAATATATAAATGTGAAACTTTTCTGAAACAAAACCTAAAAAACGCAGCAGTTCTCACTTGAAACTTTGCGTAGACGGGGCCAAAAAGCATGCGTTCACCTTGATGGGTCCCTGGAGCTGGTAGGTGCCCCTCCTTGAGACTTCCGAGGGCCAAGCCGGCCTGGCTGAGTGGGGGGACGCCCCCCACCAAGGCACCCGTGGACGGGGAAGGCAAGTCGGCTGAGGTGGGCGGGTGGGAGGACGAGGAGGAGGAGGAGGACGGGGTGGTGGGGCCGTGTGGGGAGGGGAGGGGCTTGTAGATGTTTGGCGTGACGACTGGCGAGGAGATGTAACCTGTTTTGGGGTGTAAGATTAAGGCGTAAATTTTCAAACTGAAATCTTATTTTACACATTTTTCACTCATTACCGTAGTTTCTGGATCATTGAGCGCACCCACCAAATTTAAACAGAAAAAAAAAGAAAAAAGAAAGGTCGGAGTTACGTGATGCACCTAAATGCATCACCGTGTGTCTGGCGGCATGAAGCTCGTTAACTTGTAAAAATCCATAAACGAGCCGCGTCATTGTTTAAGCCACAGGGTGAAGCGTGTGAAAAATGCAGTGCCTTCTAGTCCTGAAATTACGGTATGTTATATTATTTGTGATATTCACGGTACCTCCTCTGTAGACCAGGAGCACCACCTCTCCCTGCTTGGTGTGTTCCTGCAGGATTCTCTGCACCTGTAGGCGCACACGCATGCAGGCATACTCTTTTTTTATTTGAAGGATATACATAAATTGACAGAAAAACTTACTAAATAAATGACTAGTAACTGTAACTGATCATGCAGTAACTAGACAAGTAACTCTCCTGAAATACTAAATATCTAGTAAAGTTACAACATGGACTTTTTCTTAGACCATACACAGTGATGGAACTTTGCTAAGTAATTAGTTACTTTTTTATCTGCAGGAAGAAGTCAGTGACTTGTTATTGCTGAAGGAAGTGATAGTAACTGTAATCAAGTATTAAGATGCACTAAAACATCAGACTGAGAATCTCAGTTCAGAGTCTGATGAAGACAGTGAAAGTTTCTCAATGACTCAGTGATGTGATTCAATGACTCAGTAATTAAACGACTCCGTGACTCACTGACTCAATAACTCAGAGACTTAATGACACGGCGAATCAGTGACTCAGGTACCAAATGACTCAGTAATAACTGTTCACCTGGGAGAAGCTGAGGCTCTGTACGTCCGCCCCGTTGATCTTCACTATGGTGTCTCCGGACTGCAGCGAGGGGCACTGCCTCCGATCCCAAACCCGCCTCACCACCGCCAGCTGACCGCTCTGCCCGCCTGCTGTCACGCTGAAGCCCAGGCCGCCGCCCTCATTCCGCCCCAAGGCCACTGGCACAAGTTCCCCGCCGTGGGCAGAGCCGGGCGACCCCGCGCCCAGAGCCAGCACCAGCCCCGAGTTCCCCCGGGGGGCCGTCGAGGGCGGCGGGTGACTGGCGGGGCAGCCGTTGAAGCCGCAGGGCGGTATGTCTCTGGGCGGGGTCACAGCGAGGGAGGTCTGGGGCATCGGGGGGCGCTGTGTGGGGGCGCTGGGCGACATGGAGGAGGACGGGGTGTTGATGTTGCTGGTGGAAGTTGGACTGGTGGAGTTCTGGAGGAGGCCCGTCTCAGGCTGGGAGAGAGGCAGCTTGGACAGGGCGTGAGAGGTGGAGGAGGCGGGGAGCGTGGAGGAGCAGATGGGGAGCGTGGAGGTGGAGAGGTCGCTCTCAGAGGACTTGGAGCTCTGATGGTGGAGGAGCGAGGAGGAGGAGAAGGCAGGGAGCGTACTGCTACAGTAGCGGATCAGGGAAGACCTGCAAGGAGGAGGAGGAGGAAGAGGAGGAGGAGGAGGAAACAAGGCGTCAGATTGATCCACGTTTGTGTTCTTAGGTTCCTCCATCCAGAAAATCTCAAACCAGTCGAAGATGGTACTAAAAAACTCCAGTCCAAAACCGGTGTATGTGAACATCAGTCTAAAACTAGTCCGGCTTCAAAGCAGTTTAGAACCAGTTTTAAACCACAACAACAACAAAAAAAACGTTCATAATATATTCCATGAGACAAATTGTAAATTAACCTAAAAATGCATTTCAAATCAGTTTGGAGCTCACTCATACATTTTCTGAAAGTAGTTTTTAAGTAATCCAAAACCGGTCCAAAGGTATAAGACATGAAGTACAAGTATTCACATAAAGTAGTTTATGACCAGGCAAGAAAAACTCCTTCAGCTGAATTCAACAGGAAGTTCTCAGAATGTATTTTCCTTAAAAGAATACATTTTTGAAAACTTAAAATAAAGATGGCACAACAATCCTAGCACTTTACATATGTTTTACTAAAAGTATCCTTTATACAACATGTAAATATTTATGAGTGACGATTCACGCGAAAAGAAAACAGAAGTGGTCCAAAGTGAAGACCCCGAGGAACACCAACCTGCGAGTTCCAGCGCTTGACGGGCCGCCGTCAGAGTCGCTGTGATTCGTTGGCGTCCTCTCAGGAGGGGGCGGTGGACACAGAGGCGGGTCAGAGGATGTCGGGGTGGGCGGGCTCGTGATCCCATTCGTCATTGGCTGAGTGGTATAGGAGGGCGGGGTCTGCGCCGATCCTGCATTTCAGAGGAAAGGACAGAAATGTGACGTATTCAGGCCTTCCGAAGACGATGGAAAACACGATTTGAGCGAATGCTCGGCATTTTCCTCTGCGTTCAGCATCGGGAAGCCCTGACCTGTCGCGCTGCCGTTGGCGTCCAGCATGCGGCTGTAGGTGAGGTGCGTCAGGCCTCGGCTGAGGTTGGACGACTCACCGGGGGTCTGCGGCTGCACGATTTTCAAAAATCCCGACATGACGGTTAATAAGCAGCGCTACGCTGGACGTTCTACTTTTATAAAACAGCTGAATGACACCACACAGACACCTGAACGTCACACGGACAGAAACACTTGATGCTGATTTAATGAGATGCAGGTGAGGAGGACTCTGTACCGTCTCCAGGCTCTGTTTGGGACACCCGTCGGGGTTGTACAGCATTGGGTATCCCCTCCTCAGCACCACGTCCACGCTTTGACCCATCGGCACCGACTTCAGCATCTCCACCACCTCTTTGTGAGAGCGACCCAGCACGCAATTGTCGTTGATGTAGACCAAGATGTCGGCTGCAGGAGAGACCAGGGGGGACCAGGAGAGACCAGGAGGGACCAGGAGAGACCAGGAGATGGAGACCTCAGATTAGCAATATCCACACTGATGCGCCTCAAACTGAGACTGAGATTAAAATATGATTATTTTCAATGAAAATAAAAGTACCAAGTCCCAGGAGAATGAGGACTGGGAGCCACGACACTCTGGAGGAAACATTGTTCGTATTGTTCGTCCACTGAACATCACAACAACTGTTTATAAGGCTGTGGTGTGCATGTGCACTCACAGCGTTTCCACCCTCTACACAGTCTCACATGACGACAGTCGGAGCGTTTTTGAAAAGTTCCACCTTGGAAGCCATTTCTGAATAACAAAAGTTTTGTCTTTTCACTGAAACGGGGCCTGAAGCATTTGATGTTTATTCATGAAGGCAATAATTAGATAGCGTGTATGACTTTAGATCACGCCCACAGTGTGGTAAGAGACATTACTAGTTTGTGACTTTTTCCCTGATCAGTAGTGGAGAAAACATCAAACTGAGAGATGAAAGTGTTTACAGCTGTTCTATAGATATGTGGAGCAGAACGCCACTGCCTTGACTGAGAACATTTCATCTGCTTATGACGGCGTATTGTATTAAATACATGCTGCAGAGCTTCAAGTTACGCAAACAACTGTCTTAGTGTGTGTGTGTGTGTGTGTGTGTGTAGTTTCATGGTGGCTTAGTGCTGTTTTTTTCTGATGTCTGAGTCTCTGCTGGTTTCAGGTTGTTTCACGTTACACTCCTGTTGATCCTCAGAGCACGTGAGAGCCTGACAGATTAAAACGACCCCGTGTGTGTGTGTGTGTGTGTGTGTGTGTGTGTGTGTGTGTGTGTGTGTCTCTGTGTGTGTGTGTGTGTCGGTGGATTAGTTGTAGATCATGAGATTGTGTGTATGAGAAGAATAAAGAGCTGAGAGTGAAACAGCACAGTAATCCTCCTCACATGTAGCTTTGAAGGCTTTCTCGTCACCTCCCGTCAGCCAATCAGAGAAGAACACAGCCGGCAGCACTTCAGGCTCACCAGTGATTGGCCGAGAGCAGGCTGAGTGACAGGTTACCACTTCTGTTTATCCTCACCAGGTAGCATTAGCATTGTTTAGCCAGTTGCTACAGTGCAATGAAAGGTTAAGTCACAACAATAAAGTCGTAGTAATAACAACATTAGTAGCAGCAGTAGCAGTAACAGTAGTAGTACAATTAGTAGTAGTAGTAGTAGTAGTAATAATATCAGTTGCAGTCATATAAGAACTAAAAGCAGCAGTAATTTTAGAACTACTAGTAGTAGTAGTAGTAGTAATATTAGTAGTAGTGGTTGCAATATCAGCCGTAGTAATATTAGAACCAGTAGTAGTAGCAGTAATAATATCAGTAGTAGTAATATTAGTAGTAGGAGTAGTAGCAGTAATAATGCTATTAGTGGTGGTAGTAATAGTAGCAATATTAGTAACATATATTATTGTATAAGTATCAGTAATACCATTGGTAGTATTAGTAGTAATATTAGTAGAAGAATAGTATTAATGAGAGTAGTACCATTAGAAACATTGGTAGTAATATTAATAGTAGTAATACCATTAGTCGTAATATTAGCAGAAGTGGTAATAAAATAATAGTAGTAGAGGTAGGAGTAATATTAGAAACATTGGTAGTAGTATTAATATTAGTAGGAGTAGTAAGAGAATAGTAGTGGTAGCAGTAGTAATTTTAGTAACATTGGTGGTAGTATTAGTAGTAACAGTACCTGTATTGAGAGCCGGGGGTCCTCCAGGTGTGACACTGTACACCTGCAGAAACTCTCGAGGTCGACTCCCTCCAACGATGTTGAAGCCGAAACCTCGAGGACCTTTGGAGAGTCGAGTGTGGATGGAGTAACCTTTCAACTGGCTGGGCTGCTCAGTGAACTCTGGCACTGTGGGGCAGAGGAGAGGACAGGTGGGACAGAGGAAACAGTCAGGTCGTCCTCCACATATGAACTCATAACCCTCTGTATGTGAAAAACACAGTCCAGTCAGTGGGAGCAGCTGGTGTGAGTGTCTGCTGCCCCCTGCTGGCTGCCCAGAGACACACAGGAAGAGAAACTCACGCTCAGTGCAGGAAGCGGTCTCTTTGTTCTGAGTGCGAGGGTCCAGCCAGCTGGTCGTCTTTGAGTTATGACTTATGGGAGGAGGAGAAGACTACATCATCATCATCATCATCATCATCATCATCATCATCATCGACTTCTTTTCACTGTGTATTGGTTAGAAGAGCTTGTATCATTGATATCACTGTAAATGTGAAACATTTCTGAAACGAAAACATAAACAAGATGCGTTTTCACTTGAACTGTTGTCATGTAGTCTGGGCCTAAGTAGTGTCTAAGCCAGGGGCGAGCAACTAATATTACCAAAGTGCCACGTGACAAATTAGCACAACTATTGGGGGCCGAGACATAAGTTGTCTTGTTTAATAACAAACTTTTTTTTTTTACACAATTATTATGAGCGACTGTTCTGCTGCGTCACTTTTTCTCAGTCTTTCTCTGTCTTCGTCTTGAAATCTTGATAATTTTTTTTCAAAATTAAAATTTTAATAAATAAGTAAAAGAAAGCAATTTTTTTTGCCCATTAAAAGTCTATTTTTAAACTTTGAAACCCATTTGTAAGGTAATAATTGATTGTGCTGCCTGTCAAGATGCTAAACACGTGTTGCAATAAATAATGAAATAATGGTAAGTAATGTGAAAAATGTGTCCACTTTGGCTGTAATAAATCCCAAAATAGTAGTTTTTGTGTGATTAATTTCCCAGTGGCACCTTGAGGGCCGGTCAAGCAGAGCTAAAGGGTCTTATGATGCCCAGGTCTGGTCTAAGCACGCCTCTGGTTAAAGCAAATATTGTCTGAATTTGACACAATATGAGAGAAGATCCACCAGAAAGTCCAAGTTTAGGAGAAACTTTAGCAGATCAGGTCCTGAGTGGTACCGAGTGTCACACTGCGTGGCAGTTGTGTGTTTTTGTGGCTGGGATGTGTGTCATCTGTTGGAGTCTCCGTGTTTTTATTAACGGGTACTCACTCTATGTAGTACGGCTCCCCTGAGTCACTGAAGGCCATCTCCCAGTTATCCGGCAGCGGCCCTCCTCCTGCTCCTCTTCTTCTCCCCACTCTTCTCACGCCGTTCTCCGGTCCCTCTCGACTTCCCACCGCCGACTCCCACGATTGGCTGAGAGGTAGTGTGGTAGGTGGGGCTTTGGCTGAGCCTGCTGGAGGAGGTTAATGAGGTCACAGCTGTGCAGGTTGGGTGGGCGGGGCCTGTGAGGGCGGAGCATCGGCGTACCTGACAGGCCGCTGTCCTCCTCGCTGTTGTCGCCCTCCTCCACGGCTTTCTCCAGGTTACTCAGCGACTTGCTCCTCGTCCTGAAGTTCCTCAGCAGGTTTCGGTGCTCCTGGTACGTGATTGGTGGACTCTCCGGGCCGATGTGGACGGGGCGGGGCGTCCCGTAGTAGTTCCCTGTGATCGGACGAAGGCAGCAAACACGTTTGCACCAGGAACGGGCCAAAATGCGCATTTCTGTACACGCGACAAGTCAAAATGGATCGTTTTCGTGTTTTCGTTTCAAAAAAGTTATTTACCCGGAAACGGCAGAAACATTGAAAAAGATGTAGCTTTCATCTTGGGCCACGAGTGTGAGCTGTCGTTTGTTTTTGTAAAGAAACCACGCACACACACACACGCACGCACGCACGCACGCACGCACGCACGCACGCACGCACGCACGCACGCACGCACGCACGCACAGAACAATCCGCTCTAAACATTAACGACGGGAGAACGCGGACATTCTACTGGACGGACCACCAAGTTGGATTGTTATTACAGTGACCGTCAAAATAAAAGTACCAAGTCCCAGGAGAATATGGACTGGGAGTCACGACACCACGGAGGAAACTTTGGTATGATTGTACATCCACTGAGCTGAAGTTTTGAGTTTTCACTTGAAATGTTGAAACGGGGTCTCTGTGGAGACTGGAGCTGTGGCTCTCCCTCCTCCTCACTGACAAACGATGGAAGGACTGGTGTGGTGGATCAAATAACCTGGTCACCCATTGGTTTCCACGGTGACAAATGTGGCGTTGGTGAAGGTCTGCACTCTACCGTCTGGATCTCCCCTTGTATTAGGTTTCCTCAGTTCTGCATCTTTGCCACTTTAAAATTCAATAGATTCCTTCTACTGTCATGTTGCCTCTTTGTGGCCACTCTGTTGTGTTGTTTGTGTCCTCAAAAGTTATTTTGTCATTGTGATGGAAGTACTTTTATTACTGTAACGACCTGAAGTGTAAAAAAAAAAAAACAACAACTTGGGAAAATTGATATTCTTCATGAAAAGTTCTTCACCAGGAAACAACAGAAAACTGAAGGCGGAGCTTCGGAGACGATGTTTTCGGTCACACTTTGTTCAAATGTGTGAATTCAGTTTCTATTTTTGTTCCATTAATCCCCTCAGATTAATACGGTGGGGAGGAGGCGGGTGGAATGAATGCACACTCAGATGTGGAAGGGTGGAAGGGGTGGGGTGGGGGGGGTGGTTTGGTGTTTGAGGTTGGAAGGATTACAGACAATAAATCCTCTTTACCTCCTGAGCGCTGTAAAAAACTGTTAAAAAGACCCAAATTCAGCCACACTGATTCAGCCACACTGATTCAGCCACACTGTAAAATAAGTCCCTGTTCTGTTTTTCTTATTGTGTGTTGAGCTCATTGTGGTGTGGAGGGTGCGTTTGTTTTTCTTACCTTTGAACTTGCCGCTCTCCAGCAGCGCTCCCGACTCCTCCAGAGAGAAAAACTCCTCGATGGACACAAAGTTGTAGTCCACACCTGAAATCTCCCCGTCGCGAGGCTGCCGGGTCGTACCTGAAGGGAGGAGGAGGAGGAGGAGCATTAGGATTGAAATGATTGGTAATGTGTGTGTGTGTGTGTGTGTGTGTGTGTATGTGTGTGTGTGTGTGTGTGTGTGTGTGTGTGTGTGTTTCTTACATGGGACGGCTCGCAGGTACAGGTTTTCTCTGATGAGCTGCTGCAGTTGACTGTCCATCGAACCCGGAGTGAAACATTTGCTGAGATACAACCTGAGGTCTTTACACAGGGACGAACCTGACACACACACACACACACACACACACACACACACACACACACACACACACACACACACACACACACACACACACACACACACACACACACACACACACACACACACACACACACACACACACACACACACACACACACACACGATGTTACATAACAAGCGTTTCTTATTGTAAAGTAAAGTAAGTGGCTCACACACTCGTCTGACCTGGTGAGACGGTCTTGATTCTGATTGGATGAGGACACGAGTTGAGGACTCCTCTGACATCGCCGAGCGTCATCCCTAACACGGGCGTCCCTCCAATCTCCAGGATGATGTCGCTCACGGTGGCCCCGCCCCCAGGGGCCGCAGTGACGAACGGAAACTCGCCGTAGTCGGCCCCGCCCCCGATGGCCAGGCCCAGCTCCCCTGAGCCGGCGCCCCCTAGAGGGACGAAGCTCTCCTGCACCTGCACGCGACACGAGAATCAGCAAACATCCATACTGTCTGAGCACAGGTGTGAAGAACAGGTGTGATGGACAGGTGTGATGGACAGGTGTGAGGAACAGGTGTGATGGACAGGTGTGATGGACAGGTGTGAGGGACAGGTGTGATGGACAGGTGTGATGGACAGGTGTGAGGAACAGGTGTGATGGACAGGTGTGAGGAACAGGTGTGATGGACAGGTGTGACGGACAGGTGCGATGGACAGGTGTGATGGACAGGTGTGAGGAACAGGTGTGAGGAACAGGTGTGATGGACAGGTGTGATGGACAGGTGTGAGGAACAGGTGTGAGGAACAGGTGTGATGGACAGGTGTGATGGACAGGTGTGATGGACAGGTGAGGAACAGGTGTGATGGACAGGTGCGATGGACAGGTGTGAGAAACAGGTGTGATGGACAGGTGTGATGGACAGGTGTGAGGAACAGGTGTGAGGAACAGGTGTGAGGGACAGGTGTGATGGACAGGTGTGAGGGACAGGTGTGAGGGACAGGTGTGAGGGACAGGTGTGATGGACAGGTGTGATGAACAGGTGTGATGGACAGGTGTGATGAACAGGTGTGAGGGACAGGTGTGATGGACAGGTGTGAGGGACAGGTGTGATGGACAGGTGTGATGGACAGGTGTGAGGGACAGGTGTGAGGGACAGGTGTGTTACCTTGGAGCGCCAGTGCAGCTTCTTCACCGTCGCTTTAGACATGGCGGCTGAGCTGCAGGTGGAAGGAAACAGGAAGTCACTCAGCATATTCTACCACTTTACAAGACTTTGGTGAAATGGTGAAATTTGAAATTTCACCAGTCGTTTTCTGCCCCGTTCCCTAAATAAGACAAAGTCCTCCTTTTACAGATTTTCTGTCATTGTTCCCTAACCAGGAAGATTCTCTAGCGCGTTCAATGAGTTCCATCCTTGTCCTCTTATTGGACAGCATCTCTACTTCCATGTCTCATACATCTTTTACTTTGTTCCCTTTCTGCAATCGTTTCATCACTTCACCCCTCATTTGTTCCCCAAACATGAAGCTTCTCTGCCTCCCAAAACTAATTCCCCTCTTTGTTCTTAAACTTTCACACTTCTACACCTCCTGGACTCCAAGTCAGAATTCTCCAGAAGGTTTCTTTCTCCATGTTCACTGATCAGGATTCATCTCTATCTCCCTCCCTCGTAACTGCCCTTTATTCTTCACATGTGGTGCCTCTCCACTTCGTCACCTAATTTCCGACATTCTTCTTAACCAGGATGACTGTTTACTCCACCTTCGGTAAATAGGCCACAGCTTTGCTCCTTATCGGGGGACGTCCTCTAACTGTCCAATACTGATTTTAATCAGTAGAATGTTTCTGACCTCCTTCTTTCTCAACTTCCCTCCTTCATTTCCTGACGAGGTTCTTCCACCTCTTCACTCACTAATCAGGAAGCTTTTCTGCCTCCTTGTTTCTACTCGTGTTCCCAAAACTACAAAGCATTCATTCTGTACTTCCTCACCCCGTGAACTGGTGACTTCTTCACTGGGGCTGTCAATGTATATTTGAGTATCGGCGACGAGGTGAATAGTTCAAGTTCAAACTCCAATTACCTGTTTGAGGGGCTTTAAATGCGTGCGACAATTTGATGCAGCTGCAGTTTGATTTATGGTTCAACAAAGTGCGCTTCAAGACTTTCACGTTCACCTACTTGTAGCCCTACTGACCAATCACAAGAAGAGCCCATGTTAACATGGTGTTAGCATTAGATCATTGTTCTCCATGCAAATAAGACACACCCTTATATTATTGCTCCATATCCCGTTTCCTGATTTCCCTTCAGATTGTTCACCTCCTTATGTGTTAAACCAAGAAGCTTCTTCAGCTCCTTGTTCCCTCATTTCCACACTTGTTCCCTTATTGGGTATCATAAATGGACTTAACGCATATCGTGCTTTTCCACTGTTGTGACGGCCTTCACAATGATAAACACATTCACAAGCCCAATGGAGACAGATGCCATGCAAGGTGATCGGTCCATCCATTGAGAGCAGTGTCTTGCTCAAGGACCCTTCAGCATATGGACAGGTGGGGGGTTGAGCCGACAACACGTTTTACCAAATGAGCCATAGCCATCCCCACGATCTCCACCTTCCTGTCGCAAACACTTGTTGTTGTTGTTTTTGTGAAGAGCCTCGAGGTTGGGGAAGCTGACTTGAGATCGGAAGGTGGCAGGATTGAATCCCAATGCTGAGAGGTTGCTTCTGTTGGTTCCTGAGCAAAATCCTTGACCCCCATCAGCCCCCCGGGTGCCATATTGTGGCGGCCCACTGTTCCCAGCATGTATATTTGAGGTTAACTACAACTAAGATGAGTTAAATGTTTTCTTTTTGTCCACTTGCTGGGATCCTTTCCCCGAATTTCTGACCATCTTCCATAATTAAGATTCCCATTAACCCTCTTGTTCCCTAAATTAGCTTCTTATCTGGGACCTTTTTCAAACTCCTTGCACCCAAAGAACGGAGCTTCTCCACATCCTGGTTCCCCAACATTTATAGAAGAGGCGTTCCCTCCTTTCCTCGCTCAGCTCGGTGCTGTCTAACGTGGCGCCGAGAAACTTGTGTGGTTTCACAAACAAACGTGTTTTTTTATTCAGGCGGGTTTTTATTTGGTCTCCCGGCAACAGGAAAACGTGTCATCAGCAGAGAAAAGCTCCGAGTCGCTGCTTCAGGCCGAGAGCAGCAGATGGTGACAGACAGCGGGGAGCCACACACACACACACACACACACACACACACACACACACACACACACACACACACACACACACACACACACACACACACACACACACACACACACACACACACACACACACACACGATTGTACGTACATAGAGAAAACATACACACATATGTGTGTGTATGTATACGTAGGCTTGGGAATACACAACCAAATACACACTTTTGGGCATTCAAACAGAAGCAGACCAGTCGCTGACACATTTCATTTACACACGCACACACTCACGCACACACACAGGCTGCGAGACGTCCTGCATTAAATATGGAGGAGCATATGTGAAGGTGGGAGTCAGAAAAAACAAACAACGATTCGTACGAAGTGAAAAGAAGCACACAAGCAGAGTGAGGAGAGAGGCAAGTACCGGAGAAGAGGAGGTGATGAGGTGATGAGGTGATGAGGTAATGGGGTGATGAGGTGACGGGGTGATGAGGCAATGAGGTGACGGGGTGATAAGGCGATGGGGTGATGATGCGATGAGGTGATGAGGTGATGGGGTGATGAGGTGATGGGGTGATGGGATGATGAGGTGACGGGTGATGAGGTGATGGGGTGATGAGGTGATGAGGTGACGGGGTGATGAGGTGATGAGGTGACGGGGTGATGAGGTTATGGGATGATGAGGTGACGGGTGATGAGGTGATGGAGTGATGAGGTGACGGGGTGATGAGGTGATGAGGTGACGGGGTGATGGGGTGATGAGGTGATGGAGTGATGAGGTGACGGGGTGATGAGGTGATGGAGTGATGAGGTGACGGGGTGATGAGGTGATGAGGTGACGGGGTGATGAGGTGACGGGGTGATGGGGTGATGAGGTGATGAGGTGACGGGGTGATGAGGTGATGGGGTGATGAGTTGATGGGGTGATGAGGTGATGAGGTGATGAGGTGATGGGGTGATGAGGTGATGAGGTGACGGGGTGATGAGGTGATGGGGTGATGAGGTGATGATGTTAAGGACTGAGGAGGTCAGGAGGTGAGGAAGGTCATGATGCTGTGTTCCATTTAGGTTTGTCATGATCAGAATTTCCGGCCCTCGATCTTTATCTGTTTTTGTTCGTTTCACAACTATGGCGCAAGGAACCACTGAAAACACATCTTTTTGAAAATGGCTCCCAGGTGGAACTTTTCGACAATGCTTTGTCGTCGTGTAAACGGGGGTAACCACAACTTTCTGGAAATGCTCAGGGCCCAGCCTCGGCATGAACGGCGGAGCCGCTGCTACTGCGCATGCGCACCACGGCCATGATAAATGTTTCTTCTGCACATGCTCAGTAGATTCACAATAAGAACAATGTTTCCTCCGTGGTGTCATGACTACACAACATAACAACAGCACCCACTAGTGGCCCAACAGTAAAACAACACTTTTCAGCATTTCTGCTATTTCCCTGTAAACAAACATCATTTTCAAAACATTGCTGTGTCAATGCAAAACTTCTTTGACATGAAAACGCAAAAATTATATGTTTTAACTTCAAATGTCGTGTAAATGAGGCCTTAGTGCAGCCCAGAGTTTTATTTAGTTTTCACACAGCCACACCCACACTGTACTTGGACCAAAAACTCAGTTGGGTCAACCTCAGAATGGTCACTGTGAAGCACCGATAGTGAAACCTCTTCTGCTTGTTTGCTTTTGGGGTGTATCACATTGGCTGTGTTGAATCTCTGATGCCTCCACCTTTCTAAATGCTGAAGCTGCAGATGTTGTAGATGCCATTGGACTGTTTTTACAGTAGCTGATGCTGCTTCAGTGGGGGTGTTACATGGCTGTTTCTGGCCTACTGCGAACTGTGATCAGTCACAAAAAAAAAGAAAAGCAGCTGAGCTGATCAGATAATCAATTAAAAATAAAAAAAGAAGTTAAAAATCAACGCCCATCCAATCAGGACATCTTTAGCGCCAGATGTTTTGGGACTTGGGAGTTCCACGTTTTAGCTTCCAGCTGATTTGCGGTCCAGATTTGCACTCCAGGGCCGAAGCGGTCCCAAACTTCGGAGTTAACTCCCTTCCGTGACGGCCGGTGTAAAAACAGGACACGGGGCTCCGTTTCCGAGTTGCACACTTGTTCCCTTTATTCGCCAATAACTTGTTCTATACATACAGCTTCTTTCTGGACAGTTCCGCATCAGTACACACGCTCCCTCCCGGACGTTGGTCAAGCAAGCCAGACCCCTCCCACCCTGTTAAAGGGGCCACGCACCCAAACATACACACTCTGATAACAAGTTAAATCTTTTGTGAGTGTAAATACAAACATGAGGTCACGTTTCGCTGCAGGAGAGCTGAATGTACAGATCACTGAAACTATGGAGAAACTGTTGAAACATGGCCGCCACGTTTACAACTCATTCACACTTTCAGATCTTTAACAAAAAGAAGAAGAGAGGAGGTGAGGAAGGAAGAGAGGAGGTGAAGAAGAGAGGAGGTGAAGAAGAGAGGAGGTGAAGAGTCCTGAAGAGATTCAGTTTGTCAATGACGCTTCAGTCGCTCTCAATACAAACTGCTACTAACACATCATTAACGCCGTCTGCCACCTGTGTGTATTTGTGTGTGTGTGTGTTATTTCTGTGTGTGTTGTGTGTATATATAGTAGGTCTGTGTATGTGATGGGTCATTGTGTGTTTAAATTGTGTATGTAGAGAGTGTGTGTGTGTGTGTGTGTGTGTGTGTGTGTGTGTGTGTGTGTGTGTGTGTGTGTGTGTGTGTGTGTGTGTGTGTGTGTGTGTGTGTGTGTGTGTGATACCTCTACAGATGAGTGTGTTTCATCCGTCATGTCTCAAGACTTTATGCTGGTTTCGGTCTGTCTTGAGCTCGGTTGCCATTTTCACACACACACTCACACTCTTTCTGATAAGCCTGGTCAGAGTTCACTGTGTGGTGATGTAAGTTGGAGTGTATTCAGGGAGTGGACTGTAGGAATGTGAGAGAGAGAGAGAGAGAGAGAGAGAAGAGAGAGAGAGAGAGAGAGAGAGAGAGAGAGAGAGAATATAAATAATAATGTTTTATAGCATGAAGCTCCCAAATGAGCTGCTCACTGTGATTGGCTCATACAGCTGTCAGTCAAGGTCAAATCTTGTCGTGGGCCAATCAATAGGGGGCACGGAACAACGCGGCTTGATGCATCGAGAAGGTGTGGGTCTATTCAGGCCGGGTCAGAGGGAGAGAGAGAACGTCCTGGGTCTGTGGTTGGTTTGTACCGTTTTTAATCAGTTGGTTTGTGTCAAGTTAGGGAATTTTGGCTTGTTGCAGGTTGTGTCAGATGGTTTGTTCCATTTTAAATCAGTTGGTTTGTTCCATTTTAAATCAGTTGGTTTGTTATCAGGTTAAGCTTCTGCTGGATTTTTCCAGTTTGGGTCCACGGGCTAAACAGCAGCCGCCTCATTAGAGAAGTCTGGTTGTGTGAGGAGCATCAAGCAGGTCACACTCATAATCAAAGGGAGAAATGTAGGTTAAAGCCAGTCAGAGTAAGAACAAAGAGAATCCAGGACACAGCTGGGTCGGTGTGGACGCATCTACAAGATGACCTGACCAACATCCGACCCAAATCTGAAGCCCATCTGACTCATATCTATACCCATGTCTGACCCTCACCTGACCTGCATCTGACCCGGCTTAACACCAGGATCCCACCATCACCTGACCCCCAGCTGACATTCCTCTGACCTGCACCTGACTCAACAGTTGTAATCATATCTGACCACAATCTGAATGTCATTGACCTGCATCTCACCCACACCCGCTCCTGATGTGGCCCACAGGCGTCTCATATTTACCTTCTCATCTGACATTATTTGACCCTCATCTGATCCATATTTGATGCCTCGATCATCTTTTCTGTGTCCTGTACTGAGATTGAAAAATAACTTGTCATCTCAGAACTTCAACCATCATTTTCATCCACTGAGGCTGAAGAAACTGTCCGGACATAAAGTCACACTGGATGGTATTACTTTGACCTCCAGTACCACTGGGCGGGTTCTTTCTGCAGGACTGTTTTCTGATACCTGCAAGGTCTCTAAATTCAGGGACACGTTGACTCTGAGTGACACAGAGAAATTCTCTGTTTTCAAGGTGTAGAAATAACTCTTCGCAGTCTCCAGTTAATTAAAAAAAAATGCAGTAACAGGAGCACTCACATCTCTCTCACTTCCTATGACATCTAAAATTTCATTTCACTTTTTTTTTTCTTTTGACTATTAAAGCTCTTAACAAACAGGCCCCATCGTAACTGAAAGATCTGTTAATCCCGTATCGCCTCAGAAGACCATTTCGTTCTGCACCCTGGAGGTTCCTAAAGTTTCTAAAAGTAGAATGGGAGGCAGAGCTTTCAGCTATCAGGCTCCTCTCATGTGGAACCAGCTCCAGCGTTCAGTTAGGAAGGCTGACAGACACAGTCTATTCTTTTAGGATCAGGATTGAGACTTTTGTATTTAATAGAGTTTACATTTAGGGTTAGTTCAGGACAACTTGGACATTTTTCTATTCATTAAGCTGCTATAGGTCTCCGGCCTGTTTACGCCACAACATTCTGAAGAGAAAACGCTAAACGTCTCTTGGGTTTTGGAGGACACTGAATACGTAACTTTTTGACAAGAGCTCTCAAGTAGAAACTTTACAAAAACGCTACAACTACATCTTCGTGAAAAAGGGGGGGGGGGGGGGGGGGGGGGGGGGTGCAACATTTTGAAAATGCTTGGGCTCCGTCTGTGAGTAGACGGAATGGCGAGCTCCAGGCGTTACGACACAGACCCAAACTGGAACAAACCAACTGACATAAAGTGGTTTGGATTTGTCAAATTGAAACCGGACGAATCCAAATAGAAACGTCTAAAGGAACCTGATGATAGTAGAAGGATCTAAAATGTGTAAAGCTCCAGGAACAGAGATGATATTTGATGTAAGTTTTAGTTGGCGACCCTGCTCTTCCTCTGAGTTGTTCGGTCTTGTTATTACAGCGCTCCACCTCCTCGTGCTCTCCGACGACTCTCCCGGGCCCAGCCAGTCGGGATCAGACGATGTCGTCTCCTCGGGGCTCCGCTCTCATCTCTTAACGCGCCTCTCACAACACGATGCGAGAACACGACAAACGCTCCCCGTCTCCGGTGGGAGTTGTAGTCTTTAACATCAAAGGAGCGTCGCCTTTCTTCCAAGCAGACCGGAGCTAACGAGCTGATCGACTCTTCAAAGGCGGGAGTTCGTCAGCAGACGCCTGCTGCTGGTTTCATGAAGTCTGACAGCGGGAATCCCGGTTCACACACTTTGCCACATCTCGTTACCTCCGCTGCCGTTACGACATCAGAACCAATCAACGAGCAGGACTACAGCGAAGACAAACTCACTCTCAAGGCTTTAAAGAGCTACTGCTGGGAAGTTCTTTCAAGCTCACGGTTGATTCTGTGTCGTCCGGGAGAATGTAACTTTGCATCGGATTAGTTAGTGGTTACTTTCCAAAAAAGATCTTTGACCCATTCTAGAACTCTAGGACGAATTCTTGACCTGCCAGACACATTCTAGAACTCTTTGAAACATTCCAGATCCAGAACTTGTTGACACATTCTGAAACAGATTCATTCTAGAGTTATCATACATCCTAGATTTCTGACACGTTCCTGAACTCTCTGACACGTTCTAGAACTCTTTGACATGTTCTAAAACTCTTTGACAAGTTCCTGAACTCCCTGACACATTCTAGAACTCTTTGACACATTCCTGAACTCTCTGAGACATTCTAGAACTCTCTGACACGTTCTAGAACTCTTTGACAAGTTCCTGAACCCCCTGACACATTCTAGAACTCTCTGACAAGTTCTAGAACTCTCTGACACATTCTAGAACTCTTTGACACATTCCTGAACTCTCTGAGACATTCTAGAACTCTCTGACACGTTCTAGAACTCTTTGACAATTTCCTGAACCCCCTGACACGTTCTAGAACTCTCTGACAAGTTCTAGAACTCTCTGACACGTTCTAGAACTCTTTGACACGTTCTTGAACCCCCTGACACATTCTAGAACTCTTTGACACATTCCTGAACCAAATGACACATTCTAGAACTATTTGACACGTTCCTGAACTCCCTCACACATTCTAGAACTTGTTGGCAAGTTCCTGGACTCTCTAACACTTTCTGAAACAGATTCATTCTAGAGTTCTCATACATCTTAGATGTCTGACACGTTATTGAACCCCCTGACACATTCTAGAACTCTTTGACACAGTCTAGAACTACAACACATTCTAGAACTCTCGTGTTCTCGAACTCTCTCTTATGGCTGAATTCCAGAAGTTTCCGCCTCATTGTCAAACCGCCCTCTTTCCTCTTCAGTGTGAGTCTGGAAGAACTGTGTGAGGATGTGCCTGATAAAAGTTTCAGGCAGAATTTTAAATATATCTAGCGCTGGTGAGGAAGCACAGAATCTAAAGTGAGGTGAAAGTTCAATAACACCTGTTGAAACTCTTTATTTCGTCTCGCAAATTGATAAAGTCCCAGTCATGGGAGTTTTTTGAGAAAACATAACGTTGTTTTTGTTGTATGGTCTGATTTTACAGCCTGAATCGGGGGCCGATGAGGTGTGTGTTCCTGCAGGTCAGAGGTCGCTGCACACTGAGGAGGAGGGCGATGAAGATGATGTTGGAGGAAGGAGCTCGACTCAGCATCTCTTGAAGCTGAGTTGCCCCGACAGCTGCTGTCGGCCTGAATCTGCAGACGTGCGGCCGCCGGGCCCAGAACACGTCACCGCGAACATGGCGTCACCAGCAGCCAGTCGCCATGGAGTCGGACGACAACGCTGAGCTGAAGAGGTCAAAGGTGAGCGGCTGAATGAATGACGTAACCCCGCCAGGATGGCTTTCAGTCTCCACAGAGGAGGATTTTTAGTCTTTAAAGCCTTGTTCACATGACAACCTTTCAAGTGAAAACACATCGTTTTTGTTTTAGAAAAGTTTTGCGTTTCCACGGCAATGGCAGGAATGCTGAAAACAATGTAGTTTTTATGTTGGGCCACTAGTGGGTGCTGTTTGTTTTCGTAATGAAATCACACGAAATGCAATAAACATTAAAGATGAGAGAACAGGGACATTCTGGTGGACAAACGACCGAGTTGGATAGTTATTACGGTGACTGTCAAAATAAAAGTACCAAGTCCAGGAGAATATGAACTGGTAGTCATGACACGGCGGAGGAAACTTTGCTCTGCTTGTCTCTACTGAGCACGTGCACAACTATTCACTATGGCCGTGGTGCGCATGCTCACGAGCAGCGTTTCTGTCGTCTACACGACGACGAGGTTCGGAGCCGTTTTGAAAAAGTTACGCTTTCAGTGGCTCCGGCTGTTGTCGTGTGAACGAACATCAAATATGCAACGAGGGTTTTGCGTTTTCACTTGAAAAAGTTAAACAGGCCCCGAGTCTGTCTCTGCCCGTTTCCACGGATCCTTGTGACTGTTTCAGTTTTCTGCAATCTGACGTTGAGAACATGCTGATGCTGCAGCAGAACCTTCCTCATCTTCACGCCTCTGCACAGATTTTCATACCCAGTTGCCTTACTGTCCTGCTGATGCTCTACCCCCAGTGTCACATGTCCGTCCTGCTGTTCTCATGTTTAATAAATTCTGGACTGTTGGCTCTTTTCTGAGTCTCTGGATTTCAGTCTGTGTGAGGACGAGAATGAGCAGCATGAGTGGTTTTTGTGTCGTGCGTTTGCTCAGTTCTTTGCCGTGTTGACTCGACTCTGTTGTTCTGTTTGGTGGAGAGTTCAGTAATCTGTGGCCCTGCTGGAACGCTGGTTAAATATTAACCCGGGACAACAACTTTTTTTTTTTGTCCCTCCTGCTCTCTCACCTCAAACACTCGTGTACCTGCCGGCTTCCCAGAGCTGCTTTCGCCGAACCCTTCCACTCTTTCACATTCCCGCCCTTCAAGCCGAGGAATCCCATGTAAACATCACGGAGGTGAAGTTCAGCCACTTCAACTGAAAGCGACCCTTTGTGCAGTTAAATATTATACATGGAAAGTTTCTGTGATCCACATCATTTATTGTATTTGTATCATCATTTCTCTTGGTTTTCAGACGTGTTCTCGGACACCTTTCAGCTCCCTGTTAATAAGCGTTTCAGTTGTAATTCAATCATGTGTGGCATCGCATGAACCAAAGCATTTCACAAAGTTTCTTCTCAGTGACCAAGTAAATACAGACAAGTACCATATGAAAACAATACAGTCGGTATCAGAGCCAAATGTACAATATTTCCCCAAATCTTGTTGCCATAGAAACGGGGAAGTAACTACTCGAACTGTGACTGTGGTTATAGTACCCACAATGCACCTGAGTCCATGGGACTGACGACCTCCTGCCGTCAATTAGTCGACTTGTTTTCGTGATATTTTCCCACACAAAAGGAAAACTTGCTCCCCAAACTTCACCCCCTCTCCGTCCGCAGGACCCAGCGTCACTACTCGGCCAAACATATGAGCACCTCCTCCTCATCTACCTCCTCCTATGTTTCTACTGTCTTTGTCACCGTGTTTCCCTCCATCCTCATCATCCTCACCTCCATCACCTTCTGCAGTGGACACTAAAGAGGACCACTCATTAACACACCACCACCTCCTCCTCCTCCTCCTCCTCCTGCATGTACTCTTCATCATCTCACTGTACCCTGCTCCTCTTCCTCCTCCTCCAGCTCTTACTCCTGCTGCCATTCATGACAAACGGTCAGAGCAGACAAAGAGCAGCTTCTATAGCGCAGATCCAGCTGCTGGCCACCATGTAAACACACACACACACACACACACACACACACACACACACACACACACGCACACACGCACACACGGTGTCACCAGTCACAGCAGCTGCTACTCTACCCTCACAGGTCTGCTGTCACACACACACACACACACACACACACACACACACACACACACACACACACACACACACACACACACACACACACACACACACACACTGCTGGTGGTGCTGATGGAGGAGGATGGAGGCAGTGACCGACCCTCCGCTGCCCCCTCAGCCCGGCAGCAGGCTGCGGGTCTCGGCTGTGAATGTGCTGACAGCGCCGTTTGGACCTCCGTACAAACCGGGTTTCTCGGTCAAAACGGCCGAGGAACGCGCGCGTGCAGCACACCGTGGGGGGTGGGGGTGGGGGTGGGGGGGCTTAGTAATAAAAGATAAATCTAGAAAAAGAAACCTCTCCGGTACCTTCATAATTCCTGCCGCGTCTCCTCCGGTTCGTCCCCGGTACAGTGAATCCTCTCCGGGCTTTCGGTGTATTGATCGCTCCCTTGGTGCTGCTGCCGCCGCTGCGTGCGTGCACGCAAGAGAGGGGAAGAGCGTGCGCGTGCGGGACAGTGCGTGATGTCCACTGCAGGTAAAAAAAAAAAAATGCAAAGAAAAAAAGTGAAAGATCACTCAACACACACACACACACTGCTAAGAACGAAGCGTGCACGCGCCAATCCGCATGCACGTGATGCCTGCAGGTAGGTGTGCAGCAGCTTAATGGGGCTTTACTACAGAATGAATGTACCTCCTCCCTCCATCCATCCTCTCTGAGGAAAGAGAGGGTGATGAGGAAGGAAGTGTGCGTGTGCGCGCGCGTGTGTGTGTTTCCTTCACCGGGAAGGAAAAAGGAAGGAAGTGAGAGAGAGTGAGGGAGTTAGCTCCACCTACAAAAGGAGGAGTCAGGGTGATGTGGGGGCTATTCGGGGTAATAGGCTGACATCAGCGTGTGTGTGTGTGTGTGTGTGTGTGTGTGTGTGTGTGTGTGTGTGTGTGTGTGTGTGTGTGTGTGTGTGTGTGTGTGTGTGTGTGTGTGTGTGTGTGTGCGTGCGCGTGCGTGCAGTCACACTGTGCGGACTTCAATGCCTTTGGGAGACAGACATGAAGTGCAGTGATCCATTGTACTTTAGAGACAGCGTTAAGTTTGAGGTTACAGTAACAGCAGTGTGTGTGTGTGTGTGTGTGTGTGTGTGTGTGTGTGTGTGTGTGTGTGTGTGTGTGTGCGCGCGCGTGTGCACGTGCGCGTGTACACGGACATTGGGGAACAAAAAAATACAGTAAGGCTTGAGATGTGTGTTGGAGTAAAGGAAGAAGGAATAGATTATGATAATGGAAAGCAGTCAGCTTCCTGTGTGTGTGTGTGTGTGTGTGTGTGTGTGTGTGTGTGTGTGTGTGTGTGTGGTCTGCATATAATAACGTATTAGTCCATTAAATATACCCTTTTATTTTTAAAAACAGCTCCTGTTTGTTCAATCCACGTTTGACCTGCAGGTGGCGCCATTGCATCACACAGTGAGTGGATGATGTAAGGCTCAAACGTTACTTGTTACTTTGCCGCTTCAAATGAGCACTTGATTACAGTTACTAGTCTACAAAGCTCAATTGTCATAAAGAAACACAGGAAAGGATTTAGTCAAATAAACGTGATCAAACCAACATCATCCTCGTCAACACACGTCTCGACAGAAAATCCTCACGTTTTCAACCCACGGACTTGTATGTATGAGGCCAGAGCCGGAACCACTGGGCCACTGTATTAGGCCCCGTCTATATGAAAACGCAAAATGCAACTCTTTGAAAAGGCTCTGACGCTGCCTCTGTGGAAACTGCAGTTTTCGGAAAATGGTCAGGCTCAGTTTGTGGGTAGACGGTGGAAACACTGCTGGTTGTGTGCAACACGACCGTGGGAGAACTTTGTTCTGCACATGCTCAGTAGACGGACAATAAGAATAATGTGTCCACCAGAGTGTCATGACTCCCAGTCCATATCCTCCGTCTGTCCATAAGAATGTCTGTGTACTCACATTGTTAATGTTTATTTTTAATTTTTTTTATCTGCTCGTGTGTGTGTGTGTGTGTGTGTGTGTGTGTGTGTGTGTGTGTGTGTGTGTGTGTGTGTGTGGTTTCCTCACAAAAACAAACAAAAGCACCAACTCGGGGCCAAAACATGGCCATATATATATATATATATATATATATATACATACATACATACACACACACACACACACACACACACATACATACATACATACATACATATAAACTCAAGAAAATCCGTGTAAACAGTTTAAAGTATAGAAAGTCATTCTAAAATGGGTCTGAGAAACATCATCATGAACAAGTGTCTGTGAACACTCCTGAAATCCATCGTCTGTGAACACCTGTGGGTCTCTTTATGTCAACTGTGATCTCTCTGGGTGTGGTGATTTACTCAGATTACTTTTCTAAGTCTCTGAAGGAGTCTCATGTTTCTCTACTCAAAGGAAAATGAGCCTTATCGT